>NW_022991123.1:12500-468547 GCF_902827175.1 Gymnodraco acuticeps
AAAACACTACAGCATTTCAGAAAACACCACAGCATTTCAGAAAACGCCGCAGTATTTCAGAAAACACCACAGCATTTCACAAAACACTACAGCATTTCAGAAAACGCCGCAGTATTTCAGAAAACGCCACAGCATTTCAGAAAACACAACAGCATTTCAGAAAACACCACAGCATTTCAGAAAACACAACAGCATTTCAGAAAACACCACAGCATTTCAGAAAACACAACAGCATTTCAGAAAACACCACAGCATTTCAGAAAACACCACAGCATTTCACATTGGACGGAAAGGGTATTCCTTTAGGGAGAACACTTCTTGTTTGTGATTGGACAGAGCCAGCCAGAGAAGCACTGCTGTGATTGGTTGTTTTTGCTGCCAGTCAAGAAATGACGCTTCGTGATTGGTCAACACCCGACAGCGAAATATGTCCCAACACATCAGCCGTTCGCACACACTCAGAGCTAACAGCTCCTCATATCTGTTCAGAAACTGGACAAAAGTTAAACATGTAGCCTACAAACCTCAGACTGTCTATGTCATGGCGAATACAGTTGCTACTTTATTTATGTCTGTATGACGTTGTTGTGAGTGTTAGTTTAGCCTGGTGGATCCGATTCCATTCAGAAAACACGCATTTTAAAAGCTTTTCGCATGCCGTCTTATCTGCAGACTTGTCAAAGCGTTAATTCATGGTTTTTACTAACCGTTATCAGTATGTAGTTACTTCGGCATCACTTTGAAACGTGTATTACAATTAAATCACGGTCAAATATGTTAATTTTATTGTAGTTGATTTACATGGAGATACGCCTCGCCCCCTCTCCAGCGCCTCTTGTTTGAATGACAGGGGCAAACACAGCTGACAGCCGCGGTGAAACTCGAGCGATTAGAGCGATGCGAATATTGGGTGGTCTACCATAGTATTTACATGGAGATAAGCCCCTTAAAAACCATGAATTAATAAAGCATTAATTCTGTGTTTACTCCTGTTATTCAAACAAGACGCTGGAGAGGGGGCGGGCCGTATCTCCATGTAAATCCTATCGGAATCGGATCGATCAGGCTAAACTAACCTGTAGCTGCTCCGTCCACACTAGGGTTGCCAACCGTCCCGTATTAGCCGGGACGTCCCGTATTTGAGCCAAAAGGGGCGTGTCCCGTACGGGACATTGTTTGTCCCGGATTCCCGGTAAAGGGAACAAAAATATATATATTTCTGTTTGCGCGCAATGCAGTGTGTCTGGCTGCGTGCCTGTGTGTTTGTGTGCTGTATGCGAAGGGCGCTAGGACCGCTCAGTTGACAGGGCAGGCACAATGCTCGCACGTGTGTGTGTGTGTGTGTGTGTGTGTGTGTGTGTGTGTGTGTGTGTGTGTGTGTGTGTGTGTGGTGTGTGTGTGTGTGTGTGTGTGTGGTGTGTGTGTGTGTGTGTGTGTGTGTGTGTGTGTGTGTGTGTGTGTGTGTGTGTGTGTGTGTGTGTGTGTGTGTGTGTGTGTGTGTGAGATTTTCGCGGGCGCAGCATCATTGTTTGTGTGTGGCATGTCAACCTGTTCAGTTGTGCGGGAAAATGAGCGCTGCCGGTGGAGGTGATAATGACAGAGGAGAAGAGAGAGAGGATGTGGTTCTGGGCCCTGGCCCTTCTAAAAAGAAAAGACTTGTGTCTTACAACACACAGTGGGAAGAAAAATACAGTTGGGGTAAAGCCCGTGAGTGGAGATCTGTCTCGGGTCTTCTGCACCTTGTGTCGGAGGGAGTTTTCAATAGGTCACGGTGGAGAAAACGACCTGAAACAGCATGCTGGCACAGAACTGCACAAGCGAGCAACAATGGTTGGTTGAAGGATAACATTAAGTCTAATAATGATGTACCGTGCATGTTCACATGTATACTTTGCATTACTTAATACAATTTTTCAAATATTTTAGTTTTTAACATTTTGGACAAAATAGCCAATTGTACATCGAGGTGCCCAGATGTCCCTAGTGCCCACCTATCCGATTTGAACATGCTGATGTACAATGTGATGTAGTAGCCTAATGCAGGTGTAAGACCATTGTGTTTGTATTGTGTTATAGGTATGCATAGTTTTCTATGCATTTTGAGGGTTTTGGGGGGTTTGACCCCCAAAAACATTTTCGAACCCTAGGGGCTGGCTCCCCCAAAATAATTAAATAACATAACCCTAACCTAACCCTAAAACCGAAATAAAGTAACACAAAAAAGTAACTAAATCCGCCAGAAACCCGAAAATCTTCGCGCGCGCGCACGCTGGGACACATACATGTGTCCCGTTTTTCCATTTCTGGAAGTTGGCAACCCTAGTCCACACTCACAACAACGTCATACATACAGACATAAATAAAGCAGCGACTGTATTCACCATGACATAGACAGTCTGTGTTTTGTATATGTTTAACTTTTGTCCAGTTTCTGAACAGATATGAGGTGCTGTGAGCTCTGAGTGTGTGCTAACAGCTAACGGCTGATGTGTTGGGCCAATCACGCAGCGTCATTTCTTGACTGGCAGCAAAAACAACCAATCACAGCAGTGCTTCTATGGCTGGCTCTGTCCAATCACAAACAAGAAGTGTTCTCCCTAAGGAATACCCTTTCCGTCCAATGTGAAATGCTGTGGTGTTTTGTGAAATGCTGTTGTGTTTTGTGAAATGCTGTTGTGTTTTGTGAAATGCTGTTGTGTTTTCTGAAATGCTGTAGCGTTTTCTGAAATGCTGTTGTGTTTTCTGAAATGCTGTTGTGTTTTCTGAAATGCTGTGGTGTTTTGTGAAATGCTGTTGTGTTTTGTGAAATGCTGTTGTGTTTTGTGAAATGCTGTTGTGTTTTGTGAAATGCTGTAGCGTTTTCTGAAATGCTGTTGCGTTTTCTGAAATGCTGTGGTGTCTTGCACTTCAGGGCCACCGTAGAATTTGAATTAAAACAGTTTAATTAGACCCTCCAGAAAAACGCGGGCAAAAATCCTTGATTATGCGGGCTAAAATCCTTGATTATGCGATCAAACATGCAGGGTTTTATGTGATTTTAAGCGGTGACATTGCGGGAAGTTGCGAAATATGCGGAAAGTTGCGAAATATGCGGAAAAAATAAATATTGGGATGTCTTATTTATTTATTCTCTCTCACACACAACCTGCCACTAACGTTAAACCCCTTTACTATTCAATTAAACACATTCAATGTTTATTTATTGTAAAAGTAATTGGGCTATTTTAATCACACTCTCACACACACTCACACACACACACACACACACACACACACACACACACATCTCCGCCTCGTTCTGTTTTCATTTACTTGTTCGTTATCTGACCAGCTTCAATCTTGTAGGCTTCTCACCTCGTTTCTTGTAGCCCTCGAAAGGGTTTTGGAGGTTGATGCCTCGGTGAACGTGAGTTGTTTGGCTTTCTTGTCCGCAGCAGCAGAAAGCATTTTCGAATGTTTGAATGAATCAAAGTGGGTCGTCACCGTCGATGTTCTCTTATGCTCCAACACACAGTTGCACGGGGTGCAGAATAGTTTCCCCCCACTTTCGTGCAAGACATCAGGGTACTGCTTTGCCCGGTCTTTAGCAGAAATGTTCGTCGGTAAATGAGATGGATTACATTTTTTCATCTTGGTGTTTTCTCTCTCGTGTGAGCTCCACGCGTTCACTCTACGGTGTTGTTTACCTTCTGTGATGCGCGAGCTGATGACGTCGCGTTATCATCATCACTTCACGTCAAGACGAGTTAACTTTTTTTTTTCTCAACTTTGTGTGGAAAAATGCGGGGATTATGCGGCCTTTTGATAAATATGCGGCCTTTTAAAAATCTGCGCCATTTTGCTGATTATGCGGTAAATTCTGCGATGGCAGAATCGCGTTTTTCTGGTGGGTCTATTTAATGCGCTTTTAACAATCATCTACCCACGATTCAAGCTGCTTTCCTGGGTTACAAAGTGCTGTGAAGCAGCCTGTCCTCTGGGTGTATTCTGGGTGTGCATCACCCTGTATTTCTGCATAGGTGCCTGTGAGTGTGAGACCCTGCTAACAGCAGTGAACCTGCTGCCAGCATTACGAACATATTAATCAGGCGTTTTAACACTTTTTTCCATGAAAATTATTTTTATTCACTATCATGGGGCTATATAAATCAAATTCCGGGTAATTCGGAGCACAATTGTAGCTTTTACTATTTAAATGTATTTGTATTATATATTTTTGGCCTATAAAAGTGACATTTCTGGGTGACTGTCAGTTTATGGAGCTTAGCCCACAATTCCCGGAGGTTCCAGGTCGAATTTGGGAGCTCATAGGCGGCCTGCCATGCGCCCCCACCCGTGGAAAGAAGAAAAAACTAAAGAAAACGGTCAATTATATCTTAAAATAATCAAAAATGAAGTTTTAAAAAATTCTCGAAAAAACGACTAAGTGCCAACGGAGGAGGGGCTCAAAAAAGCTCAACCCTTCGGCGCTTCGGGCCTCCCCTCCTCCGTCAAAACAATTCGTTCATCATTTTCAAGCTACGATCTGCACCCATTTTTTGAGAGCACAAAAAAACGGCTGTGTCAGTTCATGGAGGAATGCATCCACTCCATGTGTGCTCTGGCTCGGATACAATTGTTGCATGGAGACCCCCCAGCATGGTTCTTACCAAACTTTAAGTTTTTGAACTGGTCTCTGGAGGAATGCAAGGGGAGTTGTCAGGGGACTCTACCCGCCTCATGAGACACTATTTTCGGATACATTTTATCCATTTTCACCCCTTTTCTATGGTTCTCCCAAAAGTTAACTCGGACTTTTTCTGACGCTGGAGGAATGTAAGGAGAGTTGTCAGGGGACTCCCTATGAGACACTATTTTCAGATACTTTTTTCCATTTTCACCCCTTTTCTATGGTTCTCCCAAAAGTTAACTCAGACTTTTTCTGACTCTGGAGGAATGTAAGGGGAGTTGTCAGGGAACTCTATCCGCCTTATGAGACACTATTTTTGGATACATTTCCTCACTTTCACCCCTTTTCTATGGTTCTCCAAAAAGTTAACTCAGACTTTTTCTGACTCTGGAGGAATGTAAGGGGAGTTGTCAGGGAACTCTATCCACCTTATGAGACACTATTTTCGGATACTTTTTTCCATTTTCAGCCCTTTTCTATGGTTCTCCAAAAAGTTAACTCAGACTTTTTCTGACTCTGGAGGAATTTAAGGAGAGTTGTCAGGGGACTCTTGCGGGCTCATGATGCACTATTTTCGGATACTTTTTTTCATTTTCAGCCCTTATCCATGGATGAATTGAAACTTGTTTTTTTTTACATTTTGGTCAATTTGACCCAGTTCTGGTACCGCATTGCCTGGAGGATAGGACCGAGAGATGACAGACTCTCTGGCCGCCTCACAAGACACTTTCTTTGCTTTACCCCGGTTCTATCACTCTTTCCTCCTTTGACCATAAAACGTGTTTCCTGCTGGGGTACTGCCTGGTTCCGGGGCACCCCAAACCCTCTCATGGTCGGGGCACCATGAATTGATGCATCGGACCCAATGTTGCCATCACCAGCCCCGCGTTGGTGCGGAGGTGGGACCATTTAACCAGGTGGTAACCCAAGTCCTCCCTTGGTCCGTGTACCAGGCATTGAAGCATCGGACCCATTGTTGCAATCACCGGTTGCGCTAATGCATATAAACAGAAAATTATTGAAATACAATTCACTGTGTCTGTTTTAGTAACTGCAAATGTCAAGAAGATTGGCAACTTGGAGTACAGACAAAAATAATAAAAACAGATATCCATATGCTTTTATCTTGCATAGCAAATAATGTAGCCGTAGTTAAAATTTCACCATAGAAACAGTGCACTGTGAGAGTTTCTGACACATTAGCATTAGTCATGTACCGTAGGCCTACAGACTGCATACAGTGGTAATGAAGGACGATATGAGGATATCATTTGTCAAACCTGTTTCCGCACACAGAAGCAGGAAAACAGGAATTTAGATTTTAGCGAGACCCAATGTGTTCAATATTACATACCTACATAGTATAAAATGAGTTAATCATATAAATTATACAGAAAAAACAAACTTCTATGACATTTTGAAACTAAATATCTTACTCACTTGAAAAATGCAAAAAATGTAGCTCATTGTTAGGAAATATTATTTATTTGTTGGTAATTTTTTGTCAGCATGTTAGCATGATATCAATGGTAACGTATCGTCCACACGGTTCTGTCGCATTGAAGCTTTTGCCGGTGAGCGTGTCTGGCGTGCGACCAACAACCAATCACATTAATCTCCCGCCCCGGACACACAAGCACAAAGTTTGATTGGCTAGCGCTTGTACTGGCATATGATTTGATTGGCTGGCGCTTCCGTCGACGCTTGAAAAGTAGAACCTTTCTCAAATTTAAGGGAAAGTGAAGCAACCGAACCACAATGCAGTTCGGCAAAGTGTGACCACCCCATTCAAAATGAATGGGAAGCATGCAACGGAACCGTGTGGACGATACGTAATACTTATATGCTGATGTTAAGAAGGTAGGCCTTAACCCTTAATGTATATCATGATTATCATCTTAGATTAGCATGCTAACGTTTGCCACCATCAAGTACATTCAGTAGAAATCAGAAGATCATGAAAATCATTTGGGTTTTATCTTCTGGGGAACAAACACTTTAATTTACAGTATTCACATGATTCTTTTTTCAAGATGTATTATTCATTGATGTAATATTGAACACTTTGGGTCTTTATGCTATTCAAGAGATACTTTACACCGGGAAAAAAAATCTTTATTCTCCAGTAAACACCAAAATACAGAGGGAACATGTTAAAGCTAATGCATGATTTAGCCAACAAATATAAGCATGTTACTCCCTTCACATCAATGTGTAAGTTGTTCAAACACAAGAACCTTTCCACCTCTTTAATACAAACAATACTTCTCCATTATGTCAAATCGTACATTACTGGATAGATGGTAATGATTTTAAAGCTGTATAGTTCATAGATTGTTTAACAAAGAATTTAACATTCACTTTATTTCCTTAACGTAATATAACATGATATATTGCACTTCTGAAGATAATTTTGTCTCAGTTGCCATAATAATTGGGTTAAAGAATCACGTAAGATTAAATGTTTTTATTTTCCTGTAACAAGACAGTGACATGGGTCAGGGTTGCTTTGATCTACGACGTCAAACTATGAGCCATTATACTAAAAACAGAAAAACTAAAATCACAATCCAGAGACTGAGGATTTTGGCATCATTGATTTCATAACCTGTTGACTTTGTAGTTTTTGTTTTGTTTTTTCGTATACTTTTACATGTAAAAATAGGTTTGTTTAGAAACGCAAAATACTTTTTATACATTATATTAGTTTCCTATGATGACAGCTTCTAACAGGCTGCCTTGAATGTACATTGTACTAATTATATTCAGGTTTGTGTTAATGTGAACACATGGTAATGTTTTAATTGTTATAAATGGGGCAGATTTTGATAAAAGAGTATAGGTCACAACCTATTTATTCACCCAAATTACTAAATAAAGTATAACCCTCTTGTCAAGTATAATTGAATATAGTATTTTTGTACAATATAACAGGATGTGTTCAAAGCTTTGGCAGTAGTCATGAAGATTCTGTTAAGAAAGCTCAGTGCAATGAGAAACACTGATGACTTGCAGCTTATTTTCACAAAGAAAAGCTCACTTAAGATCATTGGTAAATACTTTTTCCTTGTGCGATGCAGCCTTTAATTCAGTAGATTTCTATGGTATAATCCCACCCCAAACATATGAACAAATCAAACTACTTTAAGCCTGTGAGGTTAATTTTACTTGATAACCCGGTGGCTGAAGGTCCTTTTCGCAGTTCATTTCGACTCTAGTGAACTAATCAAAGGCTAATGTACAAATTAAACCGAAAGAGCTTTATGTAAAAGCTTGCCTTTACAGTGGTTGTTCTAGCATGTACATGAAGCACTTTTACCAATCTTTTACTTAACGCTCACTGCTCATGATAGATCGAGTGAAGTTGGTGAAGAAGAAACATTTGTTCCTCTTTTTTGAAAATATTGATATTATGTGATTGTTTCACGTGTGAACTATAAGTGCAGACATATGGATGCTGAAAATTAAAGAGGACATATTATGCTCATTTTGAGGTTCATATTTGTATTTTGTGGCTCTAGTATGACATGTTTACATGCTTTAATGTTCAAAAAGGTCTTTAGGCTTAAACCTTTTCTCATACTGCCTGTGCTGCAGCACCTCTTTTCACCCTCTGTCTGAAACAAGAGCCCAGTCTGCTCTGATTGGTTAGCTGGCCGGCTCTGTTGTGATTGGTCAACCAGTTAAAGATGTCCAGCCCCTCAGCCTATCTCGTCATAATTCATAGTGATGTCATTATGTTACAGACGCTAAAAAAAAGGAGTCCAATGGAGGCGTTTCAGGCAGGGGGGGAGAGAAACTCCCTCTGGAGGGAACTTTGGGATTTTTTCCTTTGCAGACCATCATGCACAAAAACCTATAAAACACTACAGGAAAATGAAACTCAAAAAAGCACAATAGGGCCTCTTTATAGCTTATTACAATACTGTAACCACCTGAGACAAATCAAAGTAAAAGCATTACAATTCCACGTTGATCCAGTGAAGTGAAGTAATCTCCCTCTAGATAACAAACAGAACAGAAACCATCATAATACCTAATCTGTTTCATAAATGAATGCGAGAGAAAAGCAGTAAAAATAATTTAAACTTTCCACTTTTGATTTTGTCTTTTTAAGGAACCTTTAACTTGAATCACACCAAATACAAATCAGTAAACCAGCACAAAAAAAAACTGCCCATTTACTATGAAAATGTTTAATCTGACCAAGGATTTGAATCGCAGGCTGGCTGTTTGAAAGATTTCTCCTCATCTCCGGTGTCCCTTCTGCTTCTTGTTTCTTGCAGGAGTCCGGATCGGCTGACTGGCCCCTCCGTTTTCCAGTGAGGCATGACCTGAAGCTGCTGGAGGTGAGGTGGGGGGGAAAACATCCGGCTCCCTGTCCATGCTGGTCTTGAAAGGTCCCGCTGAGGAACATTTCATAGGACTGAAAGAAACGGAAAAGAAAAAGACAGAGAACTCATAAGAAACATAAGTTGTTCAAAAAGAAAGGTAAATGAAGCTCAGCGCAAGTTCTTTCAGGAAGACTGGTATACATTCAGTACGCAGCTGCTTATAATCAGCTCATCTCGGGCGTTGTCTTTATTACATTCACCTCATTCTCCAGCAGCCAATCACTGTGCTGCAACCAAACTTTAAAATGGTTCTCCTCTCTCCTGCAGTCAGCTGTGATTTCAGGTTGTCATGCTGCCGCAGTGCAGCTCCACTATTGTAAACACCTCTCGGATATTATCGTAATCATTCATTGCATCGATCATTCATCATTCATTTTTTGGGTTTTCTCTTTCCTAATAGGCTTCTCCTCCCCTAAATCATCACAGCATGATGGGGTCTAATCTTCAACATATATATTTCCCCTCGTTCACACGGCAATACATATGTTTTACACTAGCGAACTAAGTTCTGATTAATTAAATCTGCCCAAGCACTTCAGGAAGTACATCTCTTACACTCTCTTTCAATGTCTACCCTGTCAGCGTCGTCAGACAATACAAGCGAACAGTAGTTCATTCATGCAAACATGATCATTATAGAAGTCAGGGAACTTCTTCCTCAGCTAATGTCCAGTAGAGTCGGGTGAGTCTGATTCATCCGGATTATTAACCCGGATCCTAGTATGACCTGCGAGTGACGAGTCTCCCCTCTCTAACCCGAGTCCTTGAGTCCCACACCGGGATGCACAAATTAAACTATTATTGTGTCACTTGCTCCTCTTCCTATAACATGTAAATAATTTTTCAGTGTACCCCAGTCATCTGCCTAGCTTCAGCAGTAGGATAGCTGCAGAAGTGTTGTTCGATTCAGGGGATGCAGATCAGTGAACTTCCGCAGACTGTAACCGTAGCAGATTCAGAGATTCAGACTCATCATTCCAGTCTTCCATTGGCATTACCGGTACTGCCCTCTCCTGGTTTAAATCCTATCTCTCTGACAGACATCAATTCATCTCCATTAACAACTCCAAATCCCCCACAGCCCCCGTCAATCATGGCTTCCCTCAGGGTTCTGTACTTGGTCCCCTTCTGTTCATCATCTACATCCTCCCAATTGGACAAATCCTCCGTCAACACCAACTCCAGTTCCACTGTTATGCTGATGACAAGCAGCTCTACCTCTCAACAAAATCAATTTCTCCAACCACACACTCTCAGCTCAGCACCTGCCTCACTGACATTACAATTTGGATGCAAAACAATTTTCTAAAACTTAACTGTGACAAATCGGAACTTATAATCATTGGCCCAAACTCACTTACCCGCTCAACCCAAGATTTGTCTCTTACCATCGATGGCTCCATTGTCAACCCCTCCACTCACATCGGTAACCTTGCCATCATCCTCGACTCCACCCTCACTTTCCTCCCTCACGTCAACCAGGTCACAAAAAACGCATTCTTCCATTTAAAGAACATCGCCCGCATTAGACCGCTGCTGAAACTCTGATCCATGCCTTTATAACATCCCGACTGGATTACTGCAACAGCATACTTTTTGGATCACCTGCATTCACACTAAAAAAACTTCAATATGTCCAAAACTCAGCTGCCCGCTTGCTCACCTCCACCCAACGCTCCGACCACATCACCCCTATCCTCCATGACCTCCACTGGCTCCCCATCAAACACTGCATTGACTTTAAAATATTACTTTTCACTTTCAAAGCCCTCAACAACCTTGCCCCCCGCCTACCTCTGTGACCTCATCCAACGACACAACCCCACCCGTCGCCTCAGGTCTGCTGAAGCTAACCTACTGCAGCCCATCAGGACAAAGCTCCGGACCTGGGGTGACAGGGCCTTCGCAGCAGCCTCCCCCACACTCTGGAACTCCCTCCCCAGCCACGTCAGATCCGCCAACACTCTCACATCATTCAAACAATCCCTCAAAACTCACCTTTTCACTCTTGCCTTCAACTCCTAATCAACTAACCCCTTGCCCTTATTCCTCCTAGCTTAGCACTTTCTACTTTTGTTGTTATTTTGTTTTACTTGCTTGTAAGCGCTTTGAGCACCAGGAAAAGCGCTTTATAAATGTAATGTATTATTATTATTGTTATTATACACGAGTCAACAGCAGACTCAGATTCGCAATCCTGACTGGATCAGGTTACTTCCATCACTGTGCTAACATAGCAGACTCTGAATCAACGATACCAACTAATGACTTGAGCGACGAGTGAGTCAGTGGAACTCACAGACACAGATTCGGTGAGCGGACCGAATGAGTGGATTACTCCACACAGGGCGGAACAGCAAACTTGTCGGGTGGTCTCGTCATGGTTTTCAGACCCAGTGAGCGTCAGCTGTTCGTGATAACGCATTCTGTACACAGATCATTCGACGACTTCTCAGTCAAGTCTAAGAAGCAAATACTGCAATTAACAAGCATTAAGACATAAACATCGTTAGATCATGTCTGCGTAGCGGAGGTTAATGTAACGCTGGTTTAATATGCTCGTGAAATGCAATCCAAAATTACAAAATACACAAACAGTGGACTGCCGCCCTCACTAGTTGCTCTACATGTACGTTTTAAGTTGGATACTATGAGCCCTGTCTCACCGGTAGGATCCTACGCTTGGCGATGCAGACTCATATGACTCAAAGGTCTCGTATGATCCGGATCTCTTCAATGACTAACTCAGAAAACCTTGAGTCAGTAAAATGATCCAGATTTGCATCTCCATGTCCAGCAGCCTTCATACCGGCTGCAGTTCAAGCTCCTTATTTTTATTATTTCTATACTTTCTGCCTCTCACTGCATAAGTCTCTGTCTAACTCTCAATTAATTCTTTCATCACATGTATTTGCCATCACGTAGGTAAGGTCCTACGTTCATTTACAAGGCTTGTTCCACTCTGGTAAAACAACTGGCTCACCTTACTATTTCGACGGGTTCACCTTTCCTAGCATCTCCTCCCCTCTTTTAATCATCGAGTCACATGGGGTCTAATCACAAGTATTAAGATAGTTATACTCCGGAGGAGAGAGCGAAGGATCAATCATGTCTCAGCAGAATCCACGCTGTGCTGGTCTATGGTGATCTGATTTATATGAATGCACCTGCCCCACTGTGATGGCGGCATCTAACTTGTTCAGGTAATGACCTGAACAAGTTAGATCCCGCCATCACAGTGCACCGAGATTTGTTACTAATTGTAAAGCACTTACTCATCACCGTACCCCGTTGCCAGGGCAGGTTTGCCTTCACTACGTACGGAGGCTCAGTCATTGGCACATGTTCATCTATAAAGCCACGTCGGGTAACTCCCATCTTATATCTGCTCTCTGATCACACAGAGAGTTGCAGGTAAGCTATTGCCTGATATCACATGATGTGATTTCGTTAGATGTGCCAGTGCAAGGACTGACTTAGGCTCGAAAGCTTTACGTGCGCAGCTCCTCTTGCTTGTAACAGTCTCAAAGATTGAAACTGAACAATTTGGTCCACTGCATGTTTTAAGCTTGGATAGGTGCAATGCTATTTCATACTGTTGGTACTCGTCAATGTCGATAGGTATGTAAATGTAGCCCTGTAAATATGATGCTTGATGTCCTTGTTTTCTGTCGTTCATGTTTTCATGTCGTAACCTACTTGCTGCAGGTCTCCCTTGGAAAAGAGATCGATGATCTCAATGGGACCACCTGGTTAAATAAAGGTTTGAGATTAAATTAATGCCACCTGGTAAGTTAAGATCCTTCATCAAGTGGCCCGATCTCCTTACATTTCATTCATTTTCCTCCTTTTTGGGGGTTCCCTATATGCTCACGGTTGCATTTCCCCCTTTAGATATACGATTTCAGGATCGGGGTCTAATCGCCAAAGACTTAACATTTATCATATGACATGTGTCAATAAATGTTCTTGAAACAAAATGAAGTCTCTTCTGATTGAAATAAAGTTATTAATCATCTTTATGACAACAAAAATATACTTTTGATATATATATATATATATATATATATATATATATATATATATATATATATATGTGTGTGTGTGTGTGTGTGTGTGTGTGTGTGTGTGTGTGTGTGTGTGTGTGTTACCTGATGGGTGTGCGTGGGCTGCTGTTGTGTCTGCGTACAGGGTGCGTTCGGGGTTCAAATGAGAAGCCTTCTTTTAGACTCTCTAGGACAGATGGAGCCACATAGGTGAAACCCTGATGGGAAAGGATCATTGATATTAGATGGATAAAGCTACAATGTCATTGGATTTCTCATTAAAACAGGTGTTTTTTGTAATGCAATACTAAAAAAGGAGGACTGTCGTGCACTGCAGTATGCAGTGACTAATGTAAGATTGAGAGGGCAAGAGAAAGAGTGAGCATTTTACCACTACTCAAAGTAAAGTTTTTTTTTGTTTACCTGTTTGTCTTAGGAAGCCTAAAATAAGGTCTGTGGTCAACACAAGCCTGAGAAAGTTTCAAGTTTTATTCTACGACATAAAATATAAAAAATGACATAAAAATATCCGAAGGTTCTATGCCTCGTAAAAACTGAGTTTGTTAACAAGTGACTAAATGAGACTACTGAATGTCATGACACCAACACGAGACCACCTTTAGCTCGGCGGCCATGCAACATTGACGTTTATAGCCTAACGTTAACTTTTTACATCTGCCCATTGCATTTGCACTTTAAAAATCAAAAAGTGGGATTATTATGTGGAGATTATCCTGTTAAACAAAACAAGTAATATCATATCAATCCCATTGCTTTTTGTCAAGGGAGCCCTTGAGAAGCTAACTTCTGGGTTGGCCTAAAAAAGAAAAATCATCACTGCACCCCTCTTAATGAATCCATAAGAAAATAAATCTCACAGCAAAGGCGAGCTCTGCACTGTGACTAAGTGTTGTGTCGTCAGGACTGTCCACTGGGGTCTGTCGGGTGAATATCGTGTCAAACTGGCTCACGTCCTCGTCTGACTGCTACAGGGACACAGGAAAACAGATGTCGCCACAAAGCTAGATAGACAATAAATGTATTTAATAAGATTATTGTACAATGACTACATTTAATCTAGTAGCACTGAATACCAAGCATAATATTAATTGAACAAGCTATTTAAAAACATAATGGATCACTTACCAGCTGTGGCTTGTAAGGCGGCTCTACGGTCTTATTCAGCAGGTCATCCCAGTTGATATGCCTGAAGAACGGATGCTTCTGCAGCGGAACAAAAGGGAAAACCTATCAATCTTTTCTTGGGCAACCTATATATCTGAGATGAAGATGAATACCTGAACCGTGAATTGTGAGTCAATGTCTCATTTGTGTATAAGCTCTGGTTGGGCAGCATTTCAATCATCATTAGGTGCTTTCACACCGGAGTACTTTTCCCCCCGAACTAGGCCGATAGGGGGGGAGATTTGGTTTCATTACATTACATTACATTGCATTTAGCTGACGCTTTTATCCAAAGCGACTTATAATAAGTGCGTTAGACCAACAAAATACAAACTTGAAGAAAACAGAATCATATAAGTACATCAGGTTTCATAGAGCAAAAACATTTCAAGTGCTACTCAACTGGCTTTAGATAAGCCAGTCCTTTATCAGTATATAAGTGCTTTGTTAATAGTTCTATCGCTCGAAGTGGAGTCGAAAGAGATGAGTTTTCAGTCTGCGCCGGAAGGTGTGTAAGCTATCTGCTGTCCTGATGTCAATGGGGAGCTCATTCTACCATTTAGGAGCCAGGACAGCAAACCCACGTGTTTTTGCCGATGGGAACTTGGGTCCCCTTCGCAGCGAGGGTGCAGCAAGCCGTTTGGTTGATGCAGAGCGGAGTGCACGTGCTGGGGTGTACGGTTTAACCATGTCCTGGATGTACGAAGGGCCAGATCCATTCGCAGCATGGTAAGCAAGTACCATTGTCTTGAAGTGGATTCTAGCAGTTATCGGAAGCCCGTGCAGGGAGCGGAGGAGCGGAGTGGTGTGGGAGAATTTAGGAAGGTTGAAGACCAAACGAGCCGCTGCATTCTGGGTGAGCTGCAGAGGTCGGATGGCACATGCAGGTAGACCAGCCAGGAGGGAGTTACAGTAGTCTAGGCGTGAGATGATGAGAGCCTGGACCAGAACCTGCGTCGCTTTCTGAGTCAGCTGGGGACGTATCTTCCTGATGTTGTAAAGCGTGTATCTGCAGCAACGGGTTGTAGCAGCGATGTTTGCAGTGAAGGACAGGTTGTTATCTAGGGTCACACCCAGATTCCTTGCAGTCTGAGTCGGGGAAACAACTGAGGTGCCGATGTTGATTGTTAGGTCAAGAGTGGGACAATCTTTTCACACCAAAAAGGATCTGGAACTAGTCCCTAGTTCGCGCGAACCTTTTCATCCCCAGATAGTCCCTGCTAGCGAGGTAGTACTTTCCTGAGGAGGAAAAATGGTTCATGGGTGTGGGTGTGCAACACTAACCATTTCTGATTGGCTGGGCGAATTGCAAACCATGCCCCGTAAAACTCCGAAAAGTTTTGTGAACCCAAAGCAGAAGAAGAAGAAGTGACGTCAGGCTTAATTTGCCTAATCCGCCCTCAGGGACTTATTCCGGTGAGAACGCGATCTACTAGGACAGTTCCAGGGACTAAACAAGTACCGGCTAAGTACTTGGTGTGAAAGCGGCTATTGATATCAGGGAGGTGCATCTATGACAAGCATATTGTGTATGTGATTCATGCCTTGCCTTTACTCAATGATACTTTGAGTTTTAAATCAGCAACTCTCCAGAATATTTTAGGTGCCTTTACGCATAGATTTGGTGTATTTTGGCAATATGCATGTGATCAATATTGAGTATGCGTGAATACATTCCTGCAATGAGGTACCTGGATATCGGCACAGTCTTCTTTACTGGAGCCAAGTCTTTGGGCTGCACTCTTCTTCAACAACTGAGAAGAAAAAGAGTTGCAAAGTCACTTTAAAGATTGATGATTGTGCACAATAATACCTACGTTTTTAAATAATCAATCGTTTATTTTTCAGAATTCATACCAGGAAAATAACAATTACGACAGAGGAACAGATAGGTGACATAATTTGTGTTTAATTTAACTGATCTAAATGTGCAACCTTGCCAAAGCACCCAAGCCCATTCAAACTCAACCACATCTCAAAATTGCTCTCTTTAACACCCTTTTTCTAAATAGCAATGGGCAAATGTTCAATGAATATGTAACTAACAATAATCTGGACTTTCATTGTATCACTTAATCTTGGCAAAAAAAATACAGTAATATTTTTCACTCAACCAGACCAGAGAAACATAGCTGGAAAAACCACGCCAACATGAGAGCGGTGGTGGAAATCTACATCTTCCGCCCCCCCTGTTTCCGGCCCCATCCCTCCTTCTGTAGTTGGCGATTTCAACATCCGCGTTGACTCAACTGACACTTGGACAGATCCTTCATTTTCATTGTCATGCTGTATCTTTTTGTGTTTTACTGACCTTCTTGATGAGGTCCCTGGCATCGATGGTCAGGTATGGAGGCAGATTGATTTTACACTTTAGGATCTTATCCATGGTCTTCTTCCTGTTTTCAGCTGTAAATGGAGGCTGTTGGAGAATCACAGGGACAGTATTCACTAAAGAAGATCAAAACGAATGCTTTCTCTAGTCTATAATTAGCAATCACAGCAACAATAAAAAGGATCACTAATAAATAAGTTATATCTCTTTTCTATCAGTTACTCTTTCTCCAAATAATATAGTTACCCTTAGGCCAGGGGTGTCAAACTCAATTTAATCGCGGGCCACATCAGCATTATGGCTGCACTCAAAGGGCCGGTTGTAACTTTAAGACCATATAAAAATACATATATAAATATATATATATATATATATATATATAAAATAATGTATTATATGACATTATTGCCTCTGCATTGGATTATTATC
The DNA here is from genome assembly GCF_902827175.1 of Gymnodraco acuticeps. Lineage (NCBI taxonomy): Eukaryota > Metazoa > Chordata > Actinopteri > Perciformes > Bathydraconidae > Gymnodraco > Gymnodraco acuticeps. Next base: position 29,556 of record NW_022991123.1, read on the forward strand.
AGATAGAGTAATAACTTCATAATTAACTACGTCTGAAAGCAGAAGTCTGGGGCAAATAATTGCAAGTCTCTTCAGTGAGAATGTCACAAAATGATTTAAAAAGAAAAGCCAAATTCTGGAAAAAAAGTCAAAATCAAAAAAAAGAAATTACATTTAAAAAAAGAGTCTAATTCTCAGAAAAAGGCATATTTACAAGAAATAAAGTCAAATTCTGAGAAAAAAAGTCTAATTTGAGATGCATTGTGGGACATGTAGTTCATGGGCAACGTGCTTCTATAAATCATCATGTAACCATATAATAAACATATAATATTCTTTGCAAGCTCTTGTGGGGCCACAGGAAATGAACTTGAGTTTGACACCTCTGCCTTAGGCAATTCTAAAGCTAGTTGGTTTAAACTATTACAGCGCATTACCGTCTCCAGACACAGATTTTTCGTAAAAAGAGTATTTTCTCTCACAGATGTAGCTTACCGATCCGGTCATCATATCGTACATCAGGGCTCCGAGACTCCACCAGTCTACAGCTCTGTTGTGACCCGACCTGGTCAGGATCTCTGGAGCCCTGAAAATATACACAGAACAAACAGAAAGTAAATAAGTAATCAGAGTTACAAATATGTGAGGATATGTGTGATATGGGCAGAATCAAGGTAAATAGTTTGAATGACTCAAAAACATAGTGATTAACAATTATACAAATTAAAGTTGCATTTGAGTTTGTATGGATGTAACAAACTCTTGTATCCTATAAATGATGATGCGCATTACACATTTAACAGATGGCGAAGCGATTGTAGGAGCATCCAGTGGAATATAAAGATTTTAAAAATCTAGGGAGTAAGAGAGTGGCAGTGTGTGTGTGTGACCTGTAGATGCATGTTTATGTGTTACCCACATGTACTCTATGGTGCCACAGAAGGTGTGTGTGACGGTTCCATCATGAATGGATTCCTTACAGAGGCCAAAGTCAGTTAGCTTGATGTGTCCTAAAAAAGAAAATAACACATATTATAGTAAACCTATCCATGACAAATAGGTACCTTTTTTTCTTTTTTACTTGTTATCAATAATGGGGACATGACTCTATCGTAAAAGTATCTCTCAACAATGACGCAAAGGGGAACAAGAAACAAAACAAACAAACCACATTAATTAGGGTGTTAAGGTACATTTTTGTCAAATATAAGAGGTATTCTTTGAGGGACATACACATTTGAGGTCACACTTCAGACCCTGAAGGTCAGAATCTGGTTTAAAATCTATTTTTCCACTTAAAAAATACCAATACCACTTGCAAACACTTAAGTCTGTATTTTCTAATACATAAGCTTTATCCATTATAATTCAGCTTTAAATTCAGTTAGGTCATATCTTATTTATTGAACTTTTAAAATTCAGTCATTCAGTTTGTACCCAAAAAAATGACGGATGACACATGAATTAAGAAACCCCAAAATATCTGCACCTCCACCTGCATTTTATAGACAGTTAATGTTTTACATGATCATAAGTATTTCCAAGTTGTGTGTGTTACCTTGGTGATTAAGCATGATGTTTTCAGGTTTGAGGTCTCGGTAAATGATCCCGTTAGAGTGAAGGTGACCCAGAGCCAATGTGATCTCTCCTAGATAGAAACTACACACAGACATACATTAGTTTAAAACAACGCATCAGTATCATGCTTAAGCAATAAAAGAAAGTAGAATATTTGCAACTTGGTTTTCAAGATTGTGTGCAAGCGATTCCCCCGAGAATATGTCTCCTTACCAAGCAGTGTCCTCCATGAAGATTCCCTCCTTCTCTAGCTGCATGAACAGCTCCCCTCCTGATGATAAACAGTAAAGATGGGTTAGTGGCATTAGATAATTTTCTTTCCATTCTATTGCAGGTGTAAGGAATATCTTTAGGTGTCATATAAGAGCTAACATTAGACTCTATCATAGCTTTCTACCCCCCACATCCACTTACCACTCAGACACTCGAGTATGAGGTAGAGTTTTCCTCCAGTCTGGAAGGCGTAGAGCAGATCCACGATGAACGGGTGTCTCACGGTCTCCAGGATCTCCCGCTCTGCTCGTGTATGGGCTGTGTCTTTTGCATTACACACTATCTTCGCCTAATTTGTTTTACAAGTGAGCACAATGCCATGAAAAAGAAGGAGAGATGTAAAGAGGGTGACCTCTTTGTGTACTGTTTGTCCTACGTTTTGTGTTTAAGGGGAGAGATGTGGGCTGGGACAAAGTACCTTTTTCAGGACCTTCATAGCAAATATGTTCCCAGTCTGAGCACCTTGAACCTTCCTCACCTGGAAAACCTGAAAAAGAGACACTTCGTTTTAATATTGGGATCATCAATACAAGGAGAAATTCTAGTGAAACGTAAAAAATGAAGTAGTGTGTATAGTTACACATTACTCAGTGCGTTTAGACACACACACACCATTTTTCAGGCTCCGGATATTCGGAAGTAATCAGCAGTGAATCGCTTTAACACGTGTATTTCTGTTTCTTCACGGCATTCATTTTGTTATTCTACAGTATTGTTGTTTTATAGTTATTTGTTAATGTAACCCAATTTGTGTTCTTTGAAATTGAAAAGGATATTGCATTGTGTTTGTTCGTTGCAGTTGTATATGTCTTAAGTGTAATTTGGCTTGGCTTCCTATTTTTTATGGACATGCTTTTATTTTGAAGGAGAGTTAGCGCTGTTGACAGGAAGTTCTTGTTGCTATGGGGAGATTAACGGAGATCTACATATAAAGACGGAGAAAGTAAACGATAACGTTTATGGTTAAGTGTTAGCTTCCCCGAAGAGGCACAAGCTCTTACGTTGATATTGGAGATTTCAATAAATTCAATCAAAAACGAATAACGAAATTGAAATCCAAATAGTACTCCAACGAACGAATATTCGGATACGGATACAACACACTAGGGCAGGGGTCGGCAACAGGCGGACCGCGGTCCGGATCCGGACCCGGAGCTATAATCAATACATTAATAGGGGATTTTTCGGTGCCTCCCGCTTTTTTAACGCTGAATTGGGTGACTTGCGTAATTCGTGGAGAACCGAAGAGTTTTCATTTTGGGGGTGGGGGGGAGGGAGTCCGTCCGTCAGTCCGACTGACGGAAAACTTCTCACTTCAAAAAAGAAGAAGAAATCTAGACCGCAAAAATAATTAAACAAGCGAGTACCTGTTTTTCCTGGCCAAGGACAGGTTCCTTGAACACAACACGAGCGTAACGTGTCTTCACGTGGTATATGTCTCGTCTGAAAGGAGTGCTGAGCACCGGAACGCCGCTCCAGCCCTTAACATATTGCAATACCCATAACGAGCCGTACACATGCCGCAGTGTTGGCGTGGCTGTGTCTTTAGTTGTAAGCACAGTGGCGATCTGTTGCTATTAGCATCTGGTTAGCTAGCTATGCTAACGAATTTAAAGAGCTTTTCTACAACCAGGTGGAAGAGAGCTATCTCCTGAGAGGCTCAAATAACCTCAGCTCAGTGAGGTTAAGGCACACCTTGATATGATCATTATAGTTATTAATGAGACTAAATGAAAAACAGGTATAAAATACTATATGACAGTAACAAAAAAGTTGTTAACAATAACAAGAATAGAGTTTAAAATGGGAGAGATTTGTAAAATATCCAAAAAGAAAAATATGCTTACAGTTCTGTTTCATATGGGTGTTGAGAGATGTATCCATAGATCAATAGTTACGGCTGTAACTACGGTTCTATGAGTCCCGGATGACCGCCAGAGGCGGTGCTTTAGCACTGGATGTGTCCATCGCGCGCATGCGCAGCTCGAGTACCAATACCAACAAAGTCACCTGTGACCAACGTGACACCGGCTATATCAGCCGGTGTCGTCAGTGGATCTGTTCCCAGAATCTTCTCGCGAGCACACAAGAATTCTGAGTGACAGGATACTCTGGCGGTCATCCGGGACTCATAGAACCGTAGTTACAGCCGTAACTATCGTTCTATTTCGTCCCTACTGACCGCCAGAGGCGGTGCTTTAGCACTGGATGACCTATACCAACCATGTCATGAAGAATCCAAGCACTTACTCACCTAGCTGGAAGCAGCGGAGCTTGGCAACAGGACCACACCCAGAGGGTGAGGAGTGGCGACATTGACTCGGTAGAACCTGGAGAATGTGCCAGAAGACGCCCATGATGCCGCGGCAAAGATGGTCTCCAGGGGCACCCCTCTTAGGGCAGCCCACGATGTTGAGATGCTTCTTGTAGAGTGGCATCTCACCCCTGATGGCAGGGGGCGGCCACTGGCCCCATAGGCATGTGTGATGGTATCAACCACCCAGTGGGACAGCCGTTGCTTAGAGAGAGCACGACCCTTCTTAGTGCCGCCATGGCAAACGAAGAGCTGCTCTGACTGCCGTATACCGGCTGTAGCATCAATATACGCCCTCAGGGCACGCACAGGGCACAGCAACTCAGGTGTGCCGCTCTCCTGTGGAATGTTAAAGCGTGCCAGCTGGATAGGCCGATTGGAGTGGGCTAGTGGAAGCACCTTGGGCAGGAACGCCACATTCGGCCAGAGGGTAACGCCCGAGTCATCGGAGTTCCACCTCAGGCATGTACTGCTTACGGAGAGGGCATGAAGCTCTCCGACTCGCTTCCCTGAGGTTACGGCAAGCAGAAATGCTGCCTTCAGGGACAGCCACTTAAGCCCGACCTGGGCCAGGGGCTCGAAGGGCGGAGATGATAGGGCATTCAGCACTAGGGGCAGGTCCCAAGCCGGGGCCCTTGGGGTGTTAGGGGGACGCTGCCGTAGAGCCCCTCTTAGAAAGAGGGACACCAACCTGTGGCGCCCCACTGTGGCGCCATCGACTCCGACATGTCGGGCAGAGATCGCAGCCATATACACCTTCAAAGTGGAGTGAGAACGTCCACTCTCCAGAAGGGACTGCAGGAACTCCAAAATGGTGGCCACGGAGCAATGCCCCGGATTCTCAGCCTTACTCACACACCAGTGGGAGAAGAACTTCCATTTGCACTCATACTGTGCCCGAGTGGATGGAGCTCTGGCATTCAGGATAGTTTTCCTGACTGATGCCGTGACGCCGCTCAACAGTGGGTTGGGCCCTGCAGAGGCCAAACCCAGAGCTGAAGGCGGTGAGAGTCGGGACGCCAGATCTGACCCTTGAGCTGTGACAGAAGGTCCTTCCTGTCGGGGAGACGCCAAGGTGGGCTGCAGCAGAGACTGCGCAGCAGTGGGAACCAGACTCTCCCCGGCCAGCGGGGGGCGACCAGAAGGAGCCTGTGCCCCTGAGTAAGGACCCTCTGTAGCGTCTGCAGTATCAGAGGCAGCGGCGGGAAGGCATACAGGAGAGTGTCCGGCCAGTCGTGCGCCAGGGCATCCTGACCCAACGGGCTGGTCACCTCCGTCCAGGAGAACCAGAGGGGGCAGTGCCTCGACTCTTCTGAGGCAAAGAGGTCCACCTCGGCCCTGCCGAAAAGGCTCCAAATTGTCTCCACCACCTCTGGGTTAAGCCTCCACTCCCCCGGTGGAGGCTTGCGCCGTGAGAGGAAATCTGCGACCTGATTCAGGTCTCCTGGCAGAAAGACTGCCTGCAGACTGGCGAGGCGGGGGAGCGCCCAAGACAAGAGGCTCTGTGAAACACGGAGCAGCTGTGTGGACCTGGTGCCCCCCTGGTGGTTGATTTGGGCAACGGCGGACATGTTGTCCGAACGAATGAGCACATGCCTGCCCGCCAGTTGGGGTAAAAAGTGCATGAGTGCGAGCAACACAGCCCGCAGCTCCAGCACATTGATATGGTGTGCACCTTCCTGGGCAGACCACTGCCCCTGCACAGTCCTGCCCTGCCACACCGCACCCCACCCCGAGAGACATGCATCCACAGTGACCGTTTCCCGGCGGGATGGGATGGCGCCCATAGGCACACCCATCAGAAGATAGGCCCTGTCCCTCCAGCAGAGAGTGGAGGCACCGCTGAGACACCCTGACTCTCTTGTGCCTGTGCCGCTTGGCGTCCAAGCGAAAGTTGTTCAGCCACATCTGCATGGGGCGCAGTGATAGCATGCCCAAGGGCACAACGGCTGAGGCAGCTGTCAGTCTGCCTAAGAGCCGGAGGAACTGGATGTAAGGCACCCTCTTGCCCAGTCTGAAGATGCGAAGATGGTGGGAAATGTCGTCCACACCACGAGGTGTCAAGTAGGCCCTCATGGCGACCGAGTCTAGGACCATCCCCAGGTAAGTGACCTGTTGGGAAGGGTCCAGGCAACTCTTCCCGGCGTTCACTGTTAGGCCCAACCGGGCTACATGGGATGAGAGGCGCGCCGTATCCTGGGCCACTTGGGCCCGGGACGGCGCGCAAACCAGCCAGTCGTCCAGATATGGCAGGACCTTCATGCCCTGTGCCTGCAGGGGAGCGAGCGCTGCCGCTACAACCCTGGTGAACACCCTTGGAGAGAGGGAGAGACCAAAGGGAAGCACCCGGAACTGATAATGTCGGCCCTGAAAGGCGAACCTCAAGGACTTCCGGTGATGGGATGCAATTGGCACGTGGAAGTAGGCGTCCTTCAAGTCCACGGTTGTGAACCACTCCCCCTGTGTGACAACACGAAGGGTGTCTGCTGTGGTTAGCATATGGAAGGGCAGTACCCTTAAGAATCTGTTGATTCCTCTGAGGTCCAGAACTGGACGGAATCCGCCAACTTTCTTGCTCACAAGAAAGTACGCCGAGTAGAACCCCCCGCCCTGAAGCAGGGGGTCCACTGGCTCGATTGCGCCCTTGGCCAAGAGGACGGACAACTCTTGGGCCAGAGCTAAGGCCTTCGCCGGGTCGTTGACAACTGTCATACTGACCCGGCCGAAGGCTAGGGGCCGGCGTCGGAACTGCAATTCGTAGCTCTGAGTTAGGGTGGAAATCACCCAAGGGTCGGAAGTACAGGCAGCCCAGTAGCTGAGCTGCTGCTGGGAAAAACAGCCGACGACCGGCCTCGGGACTTCAGGGCCTAGCCCCCCGGCCCCTGGGGCCCCCTGGGGGGCGCCGGTAAGGCTCTGAAGCATGAGGCCGCCTGGAAGCCAGGCGTCCTGGGGCACGAAAGCCATCGGCCGGTTGAGTGGGCCGCTGGGACCTCTGCAGACCACCCCTGTAAGCCGGTGGCTGAGTGCGGCTGCTAGAGCGGCCCCTGGGCCTGCTGGGAGTGGCCACGGGTCTGCGAAGACCCGAGAGCTGCTGCCTGGTCTGCCTAGCTTGGGCAGCGCGCTCCAGCGCCTCCAGGGCAGCTGACCCAAACAGCTCCCCTGGCACGACTGGCACGCTACGGAGGACTCTCCTACATGTCTCCGTCAGTGGTGACTGAGCCAGCCAAACCTGGCGACGAGTCTGTACCAGAAAGGACATAACTCGTCCCAATTCCCTAGTCATTAGGGCAAAGGCCTGCAGTGATGCATCACTGAGGCCCAGCAAAGAAGGCTCGGCCGGAGCCTGCTGCAGCGAGGCGGAGACGGCCAGCATTAGATGGGAGAGGGAGTTCCCGATACGACCCATGCGTGCTGCTGCGTCATAGGCCCTACAGAGCAGGCCATCTGTGACCCTGCACTGAGGCTGAGGGCACCTGACCACAGGCCTTAGAGCCTCGTCAGGAGCCAGAATCAGGGAGGCGATGGCAGGCTCAATGGGTGGCATGCCACCCAGCCCCAGCCTCGCCGGGTCCTGCATGGCAGCCAAGGTCCGGGCATCGGAGCCAGCGTGGCCGAGAGCCCTGGTGTTCCTCCAGCATGCCTGGAGCTCCCTTAGGTACTCCTCTGAAGGAGGAACGGTGAGGGGGACAGGGGCTGGGCTACGCCTGAAGAAGGCACTAGCCTGAACTAAGTCGGCCTGCGGAACCGGAATCTGCAGGTGCGCCAGGGCCGTACGAATAATGGCCGCCATGGAGTCGTCATCCACGCCCTGCCGAGACCCCTGAGCAGAGGAGAGGGAAGCCTCCTCGAGCGGGACCTCGTCCTCCGTCTCTTCATTGAAGAGGTTAGCCGAAGCCGCTAGCGACAAGGCATCCTCATACAGAGGTGCGGCAACTGAAGGAGGGGCGGCAACCGAAGGAGGGGCAGGCGGCACACTAGCAGCACCTATACCGGGCCCTGGCTGAAGGGCCAAGAGGAGCGACTTTATTGTGTCCATGTCGGTAGCCAGCTGATCCACTTTAGAGGACAGCCTGTTTCTAGTCCTCCTATTGGGGGGGGTGCACCCATGGCCATCGCTCCCTCAAGTCGCCGGGGACGGCCGAACTGATCTGGAGGAGGATGTGACCAAGAGAGGTGTCCGTTGGCTGCCGCCAGCTGTTCCACCTCAGTGAGTCTAGCCATTCTGAGTGCCCGGGGCATGCAACTACAGTTCATGCAGGCCCCTACCGTGAGAGCCTCCCTTAGATGCTCGAGGCCGAGGCAAGAGGGGCAGCGGTCATGGCCGTCCTCGGGCTCAAGAGAAGCCATACAGGCGCTACATGCATGAGCCATTCTGTAGGTAGCCAGACGCAGCGTAGCCGGGAGTGGGTGCGGGAACACAGCCTTCACCAGCTACCTGCTTCACAGAAAGAGTAGAGCCGCGCCGCTACTCGCCAAACAGAAAGAGGGATGTAAGTATACCCACGTTACCGGCAGAGGGAGCGGGAGCGAGAGCACTGCCTTCACCTAGCTGGGTTAATAAATAAGGCAGTTTACCAGGAGCGGGGGCGAGAACACTGCCTTCACTGGTTGAGCTAGAGGCGAGTGCCAGATGCAGCGTAACCGGGAGTGGGTGCGGGAACACAGCCTTCACCAGCTACCTGCTTAACGGAAACCGGGCAATTTAGCGTCTACCAGGAGCGGGGGCGAGAACACTGCCTTCACTGGTTAATTTAAGACAAATGCCAGATGCAGCGTAACCGGGAGCGGGTGCGGGAACACAGCCTTCACCAGCTACCTGCTCAACGGAATAAACGAGGCAGTTTAGCATCTACCAGGAGCGGGGGCGAGAACACTGCCTTCACTGGTTAATTTAAGACAAATGCCCGATGCAGCGTAACCGGGAGCGGGTGCGGGAACACAGCCTTCACCAGCTACCTGCTCAACGGAATAAACAAGGTAGTTTGGCATCTACCAGGAGCGGGGGCGAGAGCAGTACCTTCACTGGTTAAATTAAAGACGAATGCCTACCTGCTGAACGGGAAGAGTAGAGCGGTGCTGCTACTCGCCGAACAAACAAAGGGGATGTAGCTACACCCCAAATCAAGAAGCTTTACACAAGCTAAGACCGGAAACTGGCTTCTAAAGAAAAAAACAGCACGGGAAACTCCGGTGCTTAACACGGCGTCAGCCGAGTGGCTGCAGCGCTACTGCTAACTAGCTCAATGCTAATGAAGTTCGCAGAATAAGTACAAAAGCACAGCAAGGGCAACTCCTGGGAGAGGGAGCGGAAACACCTCCGTCACCATAAAAGTTGAAGCCCAAAAAGCAAAACAGACAGTAACGGGACAACTAGGCTGGGAGAGGGAGCGAAAACACTGCCATCACCAACCAAGCCGACACCAACCTGTCCGAACGAAGTCTCTGCGCAGCCAGCCACAGATCCTGGAGGACGGGTAAACCCGCGGCCCCGACTGGATGAGTCGCAAAGCTGCACACAGCCAGCTGTTTGCAGAGAATCCTTAACAAATATTCCAACCGAACGTACGCTGTAGGCTACAAAAAAATGTAGCCAAGGTACTCTCGCGCAGCGAGAAGATGAAAGGAACAGATCCACTGACGACACCGGCTGATATAGCCGGTGTCACGTGGGTCACAGGTGACTTTGTTGGTATTGGTACTCGAGCTGCGCATGCGCGCGATGGACACATCCAGTGCTAAAGCACCGCCTCTGGCGGTCAGTAGGGACGAAATAGAACTCTTAATGTTGCTCTCAAAGTGCACTAGATTGATGCTTTTAACTTCAATATTTTAAAAAAAATCTTCCCGGGGGAGCATGCCCCCGGACCCCCCTAGAGGAGGTTAGGTCCCCCCCCACTTAAATCATGTTCACATGGATAGGATACTAAATACATTTGCACACATCTTGTGTCCATATCTTTCTGTTTTGGTGGTCATGCCACACCGTGCACATGCATGCATGCACGCACGAGTCATGGTGAGATATCTGGATTAAGAGGTTGCTTTTTCTTTGCACAGCATGAAAGAAAGGCGAAATGAATGGGCTGTGATTTTAGTTTTTTTAAGCAAAGGTTGAGTTCAATAATTTGTACGACCCTCGGAGGATGTTGTAAAAATTGAAAGGAAAAAGGTTCCCCTCCCCTGCTGTAAATAATAATAAAAACCCTTGATTTATAACTTAACACCTCTGTCTCCTATTGATCTGAGTATATTATAAAGAATAGCAGTTAATTGAAGCATTATAGCACAGGCCTTTGTCAGATGGTATATTACGCTGTTTTTTTTTCTGCTTCGAATAGTTCTTTTTTTTTTCACCATACCTGTGTTTGCATCACTGTAACCAATGAGCACCTGCATGTGTATGAGAATGGCCCTGACTCCATGTCAGCCCAGATTTACAAACTCCTGGCAGGACAAGCTCGAGCTCAATTCTCACACTGAATTTAAACAAAGTGAGTGAGGGACTGCAATATAAGAGGGAAAGAAAGAGAAACTTTAAACTGTTCAATTGTTATGATGTGTAAAGACTGATATTGTTCTATAATCGTCTGAAACTGTTAAGTCATGATGTGAAACGGTTAACAAAGAAAAAGGGACACTCAAGCTGCTGCTACACTTTATTTTATTTATCTAAAATTAAGCACTTTTAAGATGCACATATTTTCAAAAGCTATTTTATTTATTGTCTCTATTTTATTTGTAAATGCAGCCCGAGAGGAACATTACACATATCCACAGTATTTAAGTAATGTTAATTGACAATAAATATTGTTGTTTTTGAATTGTACTTTCTTTATTTGATTGGCAGTCAGTTGTTGATTACATGCAGACGTTGATAAAGCTACAGGACACTTCAATATATATCACACTAATTCATGAAGCAAGTTAGACATTTTGATGTTCCGGACCTTTGCATGGGGAGATTTTCTCTAACTGGACCTCGTTGAATTTTAGTTGAAGACCCCTGCACTAGGGGTTTCACCAACTAATCGACTAGTCGACTACCTTTACCACTAGTCGTCGCTGTAGGCCCTAGTCAACTAGTCGTGTGAAAAATGGAGGTAAACGAGGTGCTGCAAAATGCTTCAAAACACGTCCGACATTCTTATGTATGGCAGTACTTCAACAAAGATGTAACCAACTCCACAGTGAAGTGTCAGTTGTGTACAGCTGTACTGAAGTACAACAAAAATACATCTGCTATGCGCAACCATCTGAAGATGAGACACCCGCTGCCAACAGCTAGCACTAGCAGTAATGCTAGCACCAGTGAGCAACGGACCGACGTCAGCACAGGACAGAGGCAGACGAGCAGCAAGAAAAAACGGGTCAACAGTGATGCGGATGATGAGCTAGGGTTTACTGCCAGCGGACACTGCATATCCCCACAATGGATAACCCACTGGAGTGGTGGGCAGAAAACGCGCACCGCGTCCCCCGTTTAGCCAAGCTTTCGAGGAGCTACCTGGCTATTCCAGGCACCCCGAGTGAGAGGGTTTTTTCCCTGGCAGGCAACGCTGTCACCCGAAAGCGGTCAAGCCTCCTTCCCTCACATGTCGATGCGTTGGTGTTCCTCAACGCAAACCAAACATCTGGAAAGGTGGACGTTATCGTGGAGGATAGCGAGTAAAGTGTTGCGCAATGCGCTGTTGCGCACTGGATTTACGTGGCATTTCAGTAAACGGAGTTTTTTGCTGTCGATTTTGGTGAGTCCAGTTACTGTTTGTTATTTACTAAGTCCAGTTACTGTTTGTAATTTACTCAGCCATGTAACACAAATTAAAATGCAGTGTTTAATGTAACTGTATGAGTTCCAATATAAAATACAGTTGTACACCTCTCTTTGTGTGTCTTTATTATGACGTAACGAGTAGTCGACTACTATTTTGAAAAACGCGTCGACTAGTAAATATTGGTAGTTGTGAAACCACCCACACACACACACACACACACACACACCACACCACCACACACACACACACACACACACACACACACACACACACACACACACACACACACACACACACACACACACACACACACACACACACACACACACACACACACACACACACACACACACACACACACACACACACACACACACACAGCACACACACACACACACACACACACACACACACACACACACACACACACACACACACACACACACACACACACACACACACACACACACACACACACACACACACACACACACACACACACACACACACACACACACACACACACACACACACACACACACACACACACACACACACACACACACACACACACACACACACACACAGCACACACACACACACACACACACACACACACACACACACACACACACACACACACACACACACACACACACACACACACACACACACACACACACACACACACACACACACACACACACACACACACACACACACACACACACACACACACACACACACACACACACCTTGCCATAGGCTCCTTTTCCGAGTACAGTCAGAAGCTCAAAGCAGTCCGGTCCCACTCTCTCACTGTCTCTGTTGACACTCTCACTGGTCAGCTCCACCTCCTCTGTCTGCACACTGGGATGACACAAAACATTAGCAGTTAGGGTTAAAAATACATCTTGTGCAATATATTAGCATCCATTTATACATTGTGTATTGTTAATTCAACTTACTTCTCTGGTTCTGTTACAGTCAAGTCACAGACATCATCCTACAGATGAACAGCAAGACAATGAGGTTAAACAAAGTTAAAAATATGTTAATATTTTTGTTTTTCATATTAGCCACATTTATCCTAAAAACAGAGATGTATTTCACATTTTAGAATTAATATGATTGTGGCAATAATAATAATAATAATAATAATAATAATTCATTACATTTTTGTTAGAGCGCTTTCCCAAGTGCTCAAAGCGCTTCACATTACATATTACACATATTAGACATGTAACAGTTATTACTGTGGACAATACCTCAGATCTGAACTTTTAATAATATCTGTAAGTTGTACAGAGAAGTATCATGCGTTTAAAATGTTTCTAAAGTAGAAACCGCCTGGAATTAGACAAATTAATAGTGTTCTTGTTACTGTGTATCAGAGGTCGTGTTAACCGAATATTTCCGTCGATGACGTTTTTTTTTTTAAAATGACGGAAAAATCTGAAAGCCGTCCGTCATTTTGACAGATTAGAATAAACTCAAAGAACAGCGCGAAAGTTTCCCCGCAGCGGGGCTCCGGTGTTATTATGCCGTGTTATTATCAGTGGTGTAGTGGGCGTTGGGTACGCCGTACCCCCACTTATTTGGAGCATGATCTTTTTTTTAAGTCTATTAAATATAAAATCATTGCCAGTGTTATCAGTTGCAAGTATGTATTTGTTGTAATAATGACGAAAACATAATACATTTCACAGTAATTATAATACAAAATAAAAACGATTTCCTTAAAAAAGTATGATTCATCATCACGCTCGTGACCCCGCTGTCACTGACACACCCACGGCGAGCCAGCTCGCCACACCCGCCGATTTTGCGGCAGCTCTTTCCCTCAAGAACGCTAACGAAAAAGCTCTATAATGGCAGGCTAACATGTTTTACTTGACTTCTTTTCTAAAAAGAATATAATTCACAAGAAGAAAGAGGCTAGCAGCACCGAAGCTACAAGTGAAGCTGCTAGTAATACATAATCAGAAGAGCCGCCTCAAGACGTGGATAATGCTAGCTAACGTGCACGTTAGCTGCGCCAGCAACGTTCCTCTAGCTAGCTCAAGCTCACCTTTCCCAGAGGTATGGACGGAGGAGATGTGGCGGAGGAAACAAGAGGCTACCCGTGGATAGACTGCAAAGCTGGGAAACTGGGCTGCAAAGTTTGTTCATCCATTTCGGATTTATCAGTCTTCAAAACCCAAGGGGTGTGTGTGTGTGTGTGTGTGTGTGTGTGTGTGTGTGTGTGTGTGTGTGTGTGTGTGTGTGTGTGAGAAAAGCAGCGCTGTCTGCTTATTTGCAATGTAGGCTAGGCCTAATCAGAATAATGTCAAGTCCAGATTCAATGTTGTTTGCATAAATATGGCTATATTTTTCGTTTTGTTTATTTAATAAGTTAATTTCAGGACAACTTTGGACATTTTGTTTGTTTGTTATGAGTTTTAAATAGATTTAGAAAGTGGATAGATAGAGAGAGAAGCAGCACTGTCTGCTTAGTTGCAATACTGTAGCTTATGCAATTTAGGCCTATAAATTGTTTATGTAACTTATGTGCCTGTGTGTCCATGGTTTTGAGTCTGTGTGTGTTGAGCGCAGCGCCGTTTGCTTTTTGCAGTACAGTAACTAAAGTAGGACTAAGCATACCGGTAGTTTCTGTGGACCTGTCTGCCCGTTTTGTGAGTGCACTGTGCGCGTGCGCACTTGTGTAGCATTGTTTGGGATGACCTAATTAAAATAGCGTCCCCCCAGTAAAAAGATCCCCACTACACCACTGGTTATTATGCATGCCTTCCCAAAAGGAAATTATATAGTTTCCAAACCTAACTTTTCCGAACAGATCATTGAAATGTCTGTGAGTAGAAGCTTTACGCTGCGCTCCCGCGAGGTGCAGTGGGCATGCGCTAACAGTTCACGAGCAGAGTTGTGCACAGGCCGACGGGTTATAATCAGGGCTGCACATAACTGGTGCGCAGGTGCGCATGCCCACCTCCGCCAAAAAAAGAGCACCGGGTCATTTGAAACAAAACGCATTTGCGTACCAACATTGAGAGAGGGAGAGAGAGAAGGGAGAAGAGAAAAGAGAAAATAGAGGAGAGAGGAGAGATGAGAGAGAGAGAAGAGAGAAGAGAGAGAGAAAGATATTTGCGAGTTGCATACATGTATGAACCATGATATGAACTCAGGGTCGGCCCGTAGCACTGGCTAGATGTTCGCCTAGGGCGCCAGATCTGTGGAGTCGCTGCGCTGGCAGTTCTGGGAGGGAAAAAAACATTTTGACCGTTGGGGCTCATCCTAATTTTCGGCCTTGATGTAACAACATTCATAATTAACTAAATGTAACACCCTTTTCACCCCGGTTACACGTTTCATTTGCCCTGTACGATGGGCACTGTAAGTGATGAAAATGGAGGATGTTGGCTTATCTGGCGCCCGCAGCTCACAGCCAAAATGCGAGGGAGAGAGGGAGGGTGCATCGGTACCAGCGCTGTTGTTATTAGAATCTGGTGCCGTGCTAGCTGCTCTAACGGATATAAGAAGAAGATGTTTCTACAATAATGTGGAGGGAGAGTCCTCTCCAGTCAGACTGAGAGGCTGATAACTACAGCTCAGTGAGGTAAAGGACTGTGAGTGTTTAGATAGTTCACTTTAGTCTAAGTTCAAACGGTTTGGTCGCAATTTATGTAAACACATATTTCCAAGGCACTCCTTTATAATTATTGGGATAAACAGGTTTTAAATCATTCCAATGCATACTATAGGACAGTAACCAAAAATATCCTTTAAAACTGGAGAGATTTAAAAAAAATGCATAAATAAATGTTAAGGTAAAATAAGATATGAATGAACAACACAAATAAAATAAGTTACATTAATTTGTTATTGGCTATGGTAGGTTATTGGTTATGTTCACATACTTATGTGATTACATCCACTTGTCTAAGATGACAACAGAGACTTTCGACCCAAACCCAGCTGTTGACTTGTGGATGCAAGCAGCTAATCGCAGACTCAACCAGAGAGAAAGTAGTAGGCCTACATCATCAGCTACCATGTCTGACAGAGAGGAAGACAGTGAGGAGAACAGTCAGGAGGGTAGTGATGACAGCTTGTAGGATTACTGGTCGTGCTAATGTTGTCTTGTGTGCACCACTGCATGTGTGTTCTGTGTTCACCTCTGCATGTGTGTTCTGTGTTCACCTCTGCATGTGTGTTCAGCGCGTGTGTCTGGCAAATAAAGTCAAGACCCCCTCAAAAGTTACGGTTTATTTCATTTTAAGGATGAGCACCAAGCAACATCTCCAGGTGCTCCTTTGAGAACCAGGGCAAAAAAGTTATGTGCACCCCTGAATATAATGGATTTTGACGGAAATGTCACGATCCTGTCCGTCAAAATGACGGGCAGCGAAAAAGTCTAGCGCAACCTCTGCTGTGTATTTCAAGTATACTTAGTGCATACAGACCTCTGCATCACTGAGGTCCTCAGTTTCCAAGTCTATGTCGAACACTCCCGCCATCCTAAAACAAAATATGTTACTGTTAAAAAGTCTCTTGTTCATTCAACCAAAGGAACATTTAATTTCATCACAATAAGCAATTAAATATTTCTATAGAACTATGAAACATGCACATCTAATGAGCAATAGAGGGATGCACTGATGACGTCTTTTCTTATGAATATCCTAGCAACAGAAGGGTGACTTCACAAAAAGCAATGAGAATTTTCCATTAATTTGGGAATATTGCAGAAAATAATAACTTTGCCAAACGCATGGTTTATGATACTGAAGCGTTTTGTTAAGCAAGGCAATAAATCACCCTGTGACAAGAACACTACCAAAGGTCTGCTGTAAATCTTGGGGTGATGTGAAAATGTATACCATGAGTCTATAGAAACGTTTTTCTTCACGAGGAAAATATTCTATTGAGATATCTGCATGTATAAGGCCACAGAAGGCACAAATCAAGTTTGATTACTTTATATACAGTAGAATTTAGGTTTACATGATTGCTAGATCAATATGATGAAGTACCATGATTTTTTCAGATATCAAATGTGTAAAAAAAAGGGGCTACTGTATCGACATTTTAAAATTATATTTAAAGAAAAGGCCCTGACAAAACAGCAGGGCTCTATTTCAGTATTAACTATAGAAAAAAAGACAGCAACAGCTGACATCAAACTTTGCTGAGCCTAGAGATAATCATAAATAAATAACATAGTGGAAATAAATATATT
This sequence comes from Gymnodraco acuticeps, assembly GCF_902827175.1. Classification (NCBI taxonomy): domain Eukaryota; kingdom Metazoa; phylum Chordata; class Actinopteri; order Perciformes; family Bathydraconidae; genus Gymnodraco; species Gymnodraco acuticeps. Next base: position 46,708 of record NW_022991123.1, read on the forward strand.
GCAATGCTCAAAACAGCAGCATCCAACAGTCTCTAATCCTTGGATATTACATGTCACTGCATGCATGCACGGAGCAGCTGTAGCGCGGAGATCATCATATCATTCTGTCTTGTATTACTTAACAAAATAAATAAAAGGCTCGTTCGCGGGCGCGAGCCGGCTCCCGTCGTTCACTTAAAAGCGACACATCACTATTCAGAACCTAAAGTTAGCCTCTTCCAAACAGTTGTATTGGCAAACACAACACAGCTAACGCACTCCTTTAAGGTTAAAACAGACGTTGACAAATCGTGTTTCTGTGTCCACAACGATGTGGCTTTAAGTATGGGATGTAACTTCAATGTACACGAATTAAAGACGCAATTGCTTAAAGACAGCTAGCTTAACTTCTATCGTTAGCATGCTAGCTAATCAGCTTACAAACAAACAACATGAGGGTATAACTTAAATGACTGAACACGTTTCATTACACTCTAAGGGAAAGCCCACAATAGGTGAGAGTGTTTGTGGGGTCGTTACTTGTTAAGGCAAATTACCAAACTGGTTAACAGTCTAACAATATTAAGTGTGAGTTAACATCAAGTTGACAGCTGGCTTGACAGGGATACAGCTAACATATATGCTAATGCTAACTATCGTTTCACCTGTGAACGCTCCTTCATCCAGTGGTTATTTCTCGCAGTCAGCAGTCCGATAGTTAAAACCCAAAGCAATTTCTACACACAAACAGCCGTGAGCTCCATTGGTCTTTTTACTCCTTAGTCAACTAACCAGCAACCACACACAGAGCTGTTTAAATTCCCTTTATTCGCCTCGTTGCAGCATGGAAGCTGCGAGATGTTGTTATCACTGAGTGGAACTTTAACCTCTACGTCATCATGCACACTGAACACACAAAGTATAATGCTCATGACTGCTATTCATGGGAGGAGATGGACTGACTCCATACAAAGGTAATATGATGTAATGCTTATATATTTTGTTCGAGAAATATATATATAATCTGGTAGTCATATTGATGATGATGGGGATACCACATCTGCTACAGTATCACAACAAGTGCTAATGAAAATACACATTTAAATAGATTTATAAGTAAATAAGTTAATAATAATAAAATTAAGTAAATATAACAATACAAATAATATAAAATAAAAAATAATAATAAAAAAATGTTTTACAATTATATTGTTTTGGGATGGAGGCAGATATTCCAGAGAAATATGTACCATGCCTATAATCTAATATGAGGGGTAACAGGAAGAGGTAGGTAGGCTTCACCTACATCCCAAACAAAGTTGAAATACATGTCTGTAACCTTCTTGCACTTACGTCATCCTCACAGTCCACATACTGTATGTATAAGAAAAGAGATAAATGATGACACAAATCTCCATAAATCAAACTCAAAGTTTGAGAACATTGGGATTTTAGCCTTTGCAGACCATTTACATTCACAAAAACCTATAAAACATACTATATGAAAGGGAAAACCCCATAACGCTTAGAACATCTTTAAGTTAAGTATACCGTCAATTGTTCTAGCTAAGTCTGGGCTGCTTATGAGTTAAACGTGTTGAAGGTTATGCAGCAGGAAGCCATTGGTGACCGACTTGCTTGTCAGGCATGGGCAACAGGTGTTACAGGAAGTGGTCATGCACCACCCCAACCTGTCACACCATTCTAGGGGGAATGGGACTTGGGTACTACATTCTGTGTATTTCTATATTATAGTATATTTTTTGCTAGCTGTGTTTGTGTAAGCTGTTAAATAGTATAACTGAAATACTACATTGTCTTGTGGGTTGTATTTATGGGTTTATGTTAAGTTAGCATAGTCTGCTCTGGTCATGTATATTCTTTTAATAATGTACATTTAAAAAAAATCCACCTGTGACTGCTTATGCTTGTCTCTCAAAGTGAAAAAGCCCTCCAACTTATTACCGATATCTTTTATATTTCTTACCTTATTTATTTACCTGTTATCAGTCATATCTAATTATCACCCACACATGGCAAATGGAAGTATGGTTATCTGTGTTGAAAAAGCAAGCACAGTCAACAAAGGGTGCCAAGACTTGATAACTTTAACAGATTACTTGCCTCCCATGCATTCAAAAATAATGATATAATGAATGACTGCTCGCATGTATATATATATATGTATTTCCTGATGTTCAACTAAATTAACAGACCAAAACCAACAAAAGAATGGCTTCAGGGTATGTAAAAGTTTGTGAATTAAATACCCTGTCTTTAATTCACAAATATGTGTGTTTTCTGTAGAACACTAACTTCTACAGAAAAACAGAACACTAACTTCTACTGAAGACAGTAATCTTTGAACACAGCTGGGAAAGTAAAGTTTCTAAAAATGTGTTTACAAAAAGTAAAACACTTTTAATTAATGAAGAAGATAGTTAATTTGTTCGCAGTAGATCAGTACACTTTAAAGAGTGCAAATTGTGGTGTTTGTTCATATTTACAGCAGGCAGGTAGGCCTATGTGTGGATATATATCAACCAGTGTGGCTCATTCAAATGTTCTTGTTATATTCTATCTAGACAACAATGGGGCTCTCTGGCACGAAGGAATCAAATATGTATTTGACACACAGACAATACTTTTTGGCCCCCGACTCAAGAGAACCTTGGGCTAATTGAACCTCCTCCTTAAGTTTGACAGCCTCCTTCCCCCAGACAGATCCGATTTCAAATTAATTTGACTTAAAGTCAATCAAACTTTAAAATATCGAATTCAATCTAGAAGGGACCGGGGTGCGATAGAAAGTGAAAAAGTTCCTTCTGCCAAAATATTGATAAAAGGTCAAGTAGAGCTTGCTTTTTCTCTATAATGACTTTTAAGCTGTAAATTAAAGTACTAAAATGTAAAGCACAGAAGAGGACAATGTATCACATTTTAATCATTGTTGTTTTGAGCACAGAAGAGAAACATGTTTTATTCTCAGGGTAAATATAGCTTCATTACCTTTTGAGGTTTTCACTTTCCTTGAAGCCAGACAACTCCACCTTCCGTGGAAACAGTGACACGCAACTAAAAAGGAAGTCCGTGTTCTGTTAATGTCACAAACAGAAGAAAAAAATAGAGACACAAGAAGAAGAAGTCTAACTGGATAACAATGATCCTTGTTGGTGAGTAACAAAAACACCATATAAATATAATTTTTCAGAAAGTCACCGAGTTTTATAAGTAAGGAATAAGGTTATACTTTTAGATCAAGGTAGACTCCGAATGACATGAAACAACGACCAATGATTACAATGGCACAAACACGCAGATGTGGCGGCAGCACTGGATGTTTCTGATTGATATTGCTTCTTCATCCTTTTAAATTGTGTCAAGTGATGAGAAGGGAATGATAGTAATTGTTTTGTTGAGGGAAAATGAGAATCAAATCAACTATAATAAGGAGGTAGATCATGGGTAAAGAAAGATAAGCTGCAAAAAGCCTCCATGTACAAGTGAATTTTAAGAAAATATTTAAAAATACTAACTTGGAATAGTCAGGTGTTGATTTCTAAAACTTCAAGCACCATACTGAAATCTTTAATCAGATGTGTTGATAATAGAACCAAGAAATGATGACCTCAGTCTGAATACAGCAATGTATTTTACGGACAGAAGCATAGTAGGCGTCTTTGCTTTGGGGACCTATTATTGTAATTTTCAGATGATTACTTCATATGTTTTCGGTCCATGCACCGCTGTGACTAAGAGGATTGCTCATTTGTGTGGTTATTAGTGCACATTAAACACTCTTCTGTGCTGGACAAACCCAGCTAACCACCGACCAATAATGTAATGGTAACTTCTTACCCGGTTAGCTGGGCAGAAATCATTTATCCTCTGTCAGGTGGGGTACTGGCAACTGTAAAAAAAAAAAATGCATTCCCACTTCCGACATCAGTCGGTGTGGATGGCCTCTCAAGTAAACTAGTTTATAAGTCTGTATGTGCGCTAAAATAAGTCACACACAACATTTTTCATTCCGGACTTTTATTTGGATGCAGAACATATTTGTGTGGGTGAAAGCAATCCTATCGAGTTACCCAATATAGTGTATTCTTCTACGCATGTTTTTTAAATGTACAGTTCCAGTTACCAGTTCCTTTTTGTGTTGGAGGCGTACCAGTGCATAACAGTGGAATTGCATGTTGTGGCCTACAAGTGCACAAAGGAGAATAGAGAAAAGCAGTGGAATTAGCATTGGTCACCAGAACAGAGATTGACTATGGAGAAAGAAGTTCTCACAATTGTCAATGAAAGAAGTCTGTCAAAATTAAGAAAATTGGGTTAGTAGGCTGTAAACAAAAGGGTACAATTAATTTATAGTAAGAAGGAGATATTTCACTATAGCATCAGCACTACTTTACTATATCTATACTACTATACTTTTTCAAAAAATATGTTTAAACTCAAATGATTGCATGTCAATTAACACTGTTTAAAAACATTGAGTCTAAACGTTTGCTTTAAGTTTAAACTGAGTTAATAATCCATTTGATTCACTCTAGGGTTTATCATGATGTCTGGTATTTGGATGCCCTTTGTGCCTGCTGCTGAGGTCCAATATGTCCAGTACGGTTCAACAGTGACTCTCAACTGCAAGATATTCTACATTTATGATACAACCTGGCTTAGGAACAACCCTGATTCCACCCCAACTGTGATCCTCAGCGCCAGCCTCACAGAGGCACAACCAGTCCAAGGTATTAGACAGTCTCAATTGCTGATTTGAACCAAAATTGAATCATAAAAACAACTAAAGTCTAAACTGAACTGAGGCAGAAATCATACTGTAAACAACTCTTTAAGTGTCAAATGTGTTAATAAAACTGGGGTAAAAAAAACATAAACTAGGAATACAGAACATCAGAATCAGAATACTGTTATTCGTCCCACAGAGGGGAAATGTACAATATATCGTATTGTTTGATATGTGCTCAACCGACTACAACTTTTTTGCTCAGGGTTTCAGCTTAACTTTCGCTTCTCATTGGAAATAACGAACCGATCTCTGGCACTGAAGATCACTAATATTGAGGAGGGAGACCTGGGGCTGTACTACTGTATTGCTAATGTGGAGACAGCTTTAACGGTTGGGAGAGGAACCACGCTTCAAGGTAGATTCATATATTTTGTGTTGTGTTTACTAGGCCTTGTTGCACACTTGCTTATTGAAGTATAATGGCTGTATCTCAAGCCTGTAGATTTCTCTGCATGCGTCTCACTCAAAGGTATGTCACCTTGATAAATAATAGACATAAATTAATAATAATGCAAATGGGAGATATGTTGTGTCAGAGCTGACCGTTCAATCTCTTCCTGCCAGACAACTTAAGTCTAACACAGTAAATAAACATGCAGCATTTACAACAGGGATATATAAAGTTGCTTTGTTTGTACTAAAAAACACATGGTTACCAGTGTTTTTTACCCATTAGCACCATTAGGGTTCTGTGTGTGTAAATGAAGTACTTTATAGGCAAGTAAATGCCTTAATATTTACCATATTTGATGTGGAGGAACAGAACATTTCAGGAAAAGTATGAAGTGTAATTTCATTATGCAACGTTAACAGTAAAAATCCAGTAAAAATGATCTTAACCACAGCTTGTTTTATTTCTCTCTGCATTTCTTCAGTTTTCATCTCAAGGATCCTCTTGGTCTTTCTTTCAACACTGGTACTGTATGGTTGTGGGTTTTGTTCTGCTGGTTATGGTGCTGGCTGTTTGCATCACCCACTGGAAAGCAAACTTTAACAGGGAGAACACCGACTAGTCAACCACTGCCAACAGCATTCATAGACAACATCGTAAACACCAGATAATGCAGTAAAAGTTTGATCTCACCTCTGCTGTTTAATAGTCTGATCCAAGTGAGTGGGGACAAGTTTCACGATTGAATGCATTTTAGTTTGCTTTCTCACTTGTAAAACGAGTTTCAAAATGTTAAATATTGAAGTAGTATAAAATATAAACAATAAAAAGCATAATTAACTAATTCAAGCATTTACAAAAGGCTATACGCCCGAACAGGGACTTGAACCCTGGACCCTCAGATTAAAAGTCTGATGCTCTACCGACTGAGCTATCCGGGCTCTAAATGTGCCTTAAACAACATTGGTATTTGACTTATCAGAAACAATTTTACATTGTTTTTCGTATTTTTGTTTTTTGTTAGCTGCTGAATCTGATCTGGCTACGGTTTACCACATCTAATGTCATTCGTCATCGTCCTCCATAAGTGGGCCGTGGTCGAAGTAACCGTGCCGTGAGTGGCTCTTTGCAATGTTACCCTAGGGCCTAGCCGTGAATGTTTTTTTTGTCCAATGTTATCCCGCGCTGCAATTGGCTTTCGTCCAATGTGATCCCGCGCCGCGATTAGCTTTCGTCCAATGTGATCCCGTTATATATGACTGTGTTGTTCTGATTTGTGAACAAGTGGCTATAATGATGATTAACATTATTTCATGTAGTTATTGATGTTGTATTAATTATATGTATTATTTGTTACTGCTTGCACTGTAATTAGATGTTTACAGATTTGATGTTTGTAAAATGCTTAAAAATTATTGATTTAAATGCTTGTATATACATTCTCTGTATCATGTTTATCAAAGAAAATGTAAAAGGTTACTAGGCCCCAGCGAGATTTGAACTCGCGACCCCTGGTTTACAAGACCAGTGCTCTAACCCCTGAGCTATGGAGCCATTGCCGTATGCACATGACGTCACTTTCAAATAAATAGTTAGTTTTCCAGCTATATGGATTTATTTTGTTATTAAATGTTTTCAAAAAAATTGCATACCTGTAAATTATAGGAATTAATTTTCGACCCAAAATGTAATCCCGCCCTAATAAATTTGATTCATTCAAATCATGATTTTCACTGTACATGTATCTACTTGAAAAGTGTGTGGTTCCAAATTCGTCCACTGGGTGGCAGCAAATCAACACATTAAAAAATACATACGTCTTCAGCGATCTCCTTCTGAAATTACTAGCTGTCATTTCAGAGGACCATAGGAAGTTGTTTGTTTGTTTGTCTTTGTATAAAAACCATAATCAGAACATGACTTTAATCCATTGCACTTTCACTATTGTAAGTTACTGGTAACAATTCATAAATGAATTGACAAACGTCAAAACGTGAAATGTGAAATAGGTCAAACCAAAGCATACATTACATATAGGCCGGCAGTGTTGCCTGGATCATGAAATGTTTTGGGAGACCATGTTTCTATTGGTTGTGGGCCACCCTCACGGTTGGGGCTACAGGGCGTGGTGAGAGGCGGGGGCCCCCTGCTGTCCCCCCACTCTGCAGCCACAAGTTTCCCCACAGGAAGATGAAGATGGACGCTAAAGGATAGCAAAGGGATAAACATGGCAGAGTTCATTTCAATGCATCGTGGAGGTTACATTTCCCTAACCTTAGCACATTTGGAAGGAGTTTAGTCCATCTCTATTTGGACTTTGAATTGTTCTAATAGAAAGAAAGGGGATTTGGTTTTGTTCGACCGGCTGGGGGAAAGAAAGTGCCATGGTGGAGCCAGGAGGACGAAAGAGCAGATGTAATTCATGAATAGGTCTGTGAAGAACCTGGATTTTGTTTCAAGTGTCCAGGACCATGATAGTGGACCAAGAAGTTCACATCAACAGGTGAAGGATTAATTAAGATTTGTTTTTAAATGATGTAAAAGTGTAAACGACATGACATATTCTATACTGGTGCATATTACCTAACCAAATGTTAAAATACAGTGTCCACCACCACAACCTGACTAACAACACTGTATTAATGATGTAGTAAAACCTTACAAATGACAAACTTGTTTTTTTATGGTCAGTTGTTTGAAATTCTTAATAATAACTAGACTCTGGACAAATGCACAATGGACAGTTTTTTTTTAGATACATGTGTTTTTAGTTCATCCCTCTAGTGTTGTGTTCGAGACCAGTCTAACCTGTTCCGATATGACCCGGGTTGCTTATTACTGAGGTTGCGCTGTTGCCACTACTTTCTCAACATTTCGGAATGCTACGCCCCGAACTACAGGAGACAAACACACACTTGCTGTTGCTATCCTCACCCTGTCGAGTCTGGTTCTGACGGGATGTATAGACTATAGCTCCAGCTAAAAAAGGAATAACAAGCGATATTTTTCTAAACGCGTTTCCCCACACCGAGGCGGGTTCTTCCGCTGAGGCCGTCGCTGGAAATACACGACTCGACGGAGAAGCTATCGTTGTGTCTACTTGAGCGAGGACTAGCAAGAATACAACACACTATTTAGGTCGCTTTGTTGTCAGTTATTGCAGCTGACACAACACCATATCATTAAGACAATCGGGCAAGGGCCAGGGTTTCCTTCGTCGCTTGACCATGCGAGGAGCTCGGATCTACGTAGAAGAATGTTTCTGCATCTCCCGGCGTTAGCTCAGCCGCGGCTCCATGTAAGGAACTGGCTTTGTTTTAGCTTCGGGAGTACAGACTGCCTGTATTCATTTATGACGAGGGAGAAAGACACAGATAGAAAATAAAGGGTATTATTCAAATGTATATCGCAATTAAAAGGACAGTGTGTCTAAATTTGGCCTCTGCTCTGAGCAGGCAGCCTTCATTTTGGCAAACAAATCCCTCCGCTGTGGTTAGCGATGCATGAAGCTAACAAATAAGTGTTTACTTGGTGTTTCATCTTTAATTTCCTCTCCAGGGCCAACAGTAACAACATGCTCCTGGCCTCTGTCGTGGTGGTGTGGGAATGGCTGAACGAACACGGACGGTGGCGGCCCTACGGCCCCGCCGTCTCCCACCAGATAGAGGCGGCCATCCGGAGCAGCGACCCCCGCGGAGGAAGCGTGGTCCTCGGCCAGGTGGACAACCGGCTCTCGCCGTACATCATAGATCTCCAGTCAATGCACCAGTTCAGACAGGACACAGGTAAGACTTGTTGTGGGAGCTAGAGAGGGAGGGTTAACTGTGCATGGGTGTCACGTTTGGGGGTCTTATTCAGGGTTTAGAGGCATTGTGGCACCTTCAGGTGTTTATAAAAAAAAAAAAAATTCTGCTACATAATCATAGTCATAGGATACAAGGCCACATAGATATTTTGTAAAATCATCACTATCTTTGATTGAAGTTTGCCTACTGATTTGTTTTACTTAAATAAACATATCAACACATATAATTGTAAATATTGCGTTATAGCAAGGAACAAATACTTTGGCCTGTTTTTCTGCTGTGCCAACTGTCCCCACTTTTATAAACAAAGCCATAACACAACCAGTGCTGTTTTGATTGGAGTTGGGGACCCTTTTTATGGTTACATTTGGATCACGCCATTGTTGATACTATTCATCTTGGTAAAGTTGAGAGTACATACCTACTCAACATTGTGGTGGGAATGTATTCATCAAATGTGGATAGAGAATCAAACCATTCAGCTGTTTTTTGTCATATTTTATTTCTTGCAAGAGAGCGTACAGTATGCAGAGTGAAAGACGAAGAATAGAGTTTGGGTTGCATATTTAAACACAGAGAGAGGAGAAAGGGAGGGGTGAAGCTTGGTGATAACAAAGGAGCATTCTGGAAGTTAGGGAGGCCATATCAGGATGTTCTCAGTTCACCTGAGTGGAAGGTCATACTGTTGGTGCAAGTAGAGTGTAACTAACAACACTGCAACACATCTTCTTAAAAAGGAATTTTCCCAAGCTTAGATAAGAAGTGTGAGAAGTAGAAAATAAAGATAAACATTAGAAAATAAGAATCACACAATGACATTATTAAAGTAAGTAAGTGAGTATAATATTTTTCTATTACAACATTTACTGTAAAATGTACAATGAAGAGTAGGTCAAACCTCCGATTGGAAATGGATTATATGATTAATTACACATTAATTGCCAGCAGGGTCACACAGTAAAGGTAAATATGAGCAGTATCAGAATACAAAATGCTATTAGAACTTGGATTCCAAACAAATGTTATTGAGGATTTTTGGGATTTTAAGCATCTGAGGCCTTAAACAAAGTAATTAGGTGTCTGACCTACAACTCTTTATCGGTTGATTTGCTCTATACTTTAAACACTTGCATTGGTTCAGCTCATTCTGAAAGTTTATAGTATCATGGAACTTCTGTCAGAAACTGAAAATGTTTATGTGGTTTTCTGTGTTGGGTTGAAATTCACAATATGATGGTGTGGAGCAGCTGCAAATGACAAGTGCACGAAGGAGTTAGCTGCATTCTTTAGCCCTTACCCACTATCACTACTAACACACACACACACACACACACACAGACAGCAGCTGCTGCACCCTCCTGACACCAAGAACTGGAGAGAGACCTTGGTTTGGTGGAAAGAATGGAATATTTCAAGGCCTGATGAGCAGAGAGTTCACTTTGGTTGTCCATCCTCCCCCAGTTCTCGTCCTCTCTCACCCCTTCCTCTCCCTCTGTTTTGTACAAGTGTTACGTTTCGTCAATGGGGAAAAGTCCCAAGGGCCTTGGGAGAGATAGAAAGATAACTCCTGTGTGTTTGTGTTTGTCCAGTGAGGGGGTCGTAGAAAAGTCGGGAGTGGTTGTTGCAGAAGGAGTGAGATAATTGGGGAGTCCGTATTCTCTTTCTCTCCCTCTCTCCCTCTTTCTGTCTTTCGCTCCTCCACCATTGTTTGGTTTTGTCGAACAGATGTGAGGTACTCCATTGTGGCTGTGATACACACAGGAGGTGAAAGTGAGAGTTTTGAGAAGCAGAGCAGAACTCGGAGGCAAAGTGGGGGGTTGTTAGGTTTGGGGGTTACTCATTGTTACAAGGTCAGTAAAGTGTAAGATCAAGGTTATAAATAATTATAAAGTGGGGAAGAAGTACCGTCAATGTTGCGTTCTGAGCCTTTTCCTCTCATGAATCAAAATACTGATATTTACCAAACTGATATTCTCATACTAGATATTTAAATTTTCTGAGCTCCTTTTTATTTGCAATGTACAAACCCCTTGAAAATAGCTGGAAATGTTTATATATTCCAGTTGCAGTTAATTAACATCACCTTAATGCAGATATTCGACAGGTCTATTTGAGGAAAAAACGTTTTGGGGGTGGGATTTTTTGCAGTTATTGACATGTGTTGAAGCAGAGAAGATATGTCCGCCTTTTTACAATTTTGTTCTTGATCATACTCGCTATGCAAACAGTACACCTCAAACTATTGCCTTAAACAAACTGTGCTACTCTTACAACAAATTCATATATTTATGCAGAACAAGCTAGTTGGACATTAGCTGTAGTCTTGGCAGTGGTCAAGAAGATGCAACAGACGACGGTTCCTTCGCCACTAGTTCTTTGAAGGTCCTTTGGTATGTCTGGGTCTTTAACATGTTCTGTATGAAAAGTGGGATCCAATGTGCTTGTTTTTGGTGCGTGGCACTCTCTGGCTCTTTTGGCAGCGGACCCGGCCGATGAATCCGTACACCAGAATTGTAACTGAAGTGAGGAAAACAATTAAAGCCAAAAGGACACCAATAGTTGGCTATTTGTTTTTTTGGAAGACTTTAGTGTGTTGTTTACAAAAAGTGGAAGCCCATTTTCCAATCTTTGCTACTCGTACTCATTGATGCCGTGTTCCTGCTCTGCATTAAATGAAATACAAGAGTTTTGGAATGAGAGAGAACAAACACAGTTCCTGTAGATTAAGAGGGAGATCTTTTTTCAGCAGGGATGTATCTATCTATCACCAGCTTATGTTACATACATATACAATGTATTCTGGTAACTATCAAAATAAAGACATTGTATAGTGTTCATAACTGTATTTTTATTTAATAAATTATACATTAACAATACAATAATATTACATAAAAACCCTACATCTAAATAAATATATAATATAATGCATTTGATTTAAAAATAACAAATATAATTCAAAATGTAAACAGCAACAAAGAAATTATAAAAAAAATGTTAACGTATTTTTTTTTCTTCTTGTTAATATCCATTATCTTCTCTGTTATGTATCTTCCGGTCTTTGCCAATCAGCTTTTCTTGGTCCTCCACGTCTTTCTTGTACAGCCACTGCTTGAAGCAAACTGAAAATAAATGAAAAGATCAGAGTATCAAATATCGTCTAAAAATGTACGGTACTACTACTTTTATCGATACCGCTTATCGATCCGGTCCTTTAACAGTACTCTTATCGGTTCTGTTGAAAAAAAAAAAGGTAAATGAACTGAACATATTGTGAACAAAATTAACATTGCTATATAACTAATAATATGGCGTAATAATCGGGCAGTTCGATGTGTCTAACCATAAGAAAGTATCTTGTGCGCACGAGAAAGTATTTTGTGCACACAAGATACTTTTTTTTTCATGAACCTTTAGGGGCTCCGTACAATTCTGTAGTCACTTCAATAAAAAAAATAAAAAAATGTATATATTATTAAGTAAATAGTATTGTTGCCTCTCCCTTAATTCAAGTTTTACTGACTTAATTTTGTGTGAACCGGTGGGTATCCTGTTAGCAACAGATGCTTCTTACCATTCTAAATAAGCCTCTATTGTGATAACACAATAAGATAAAGGACCTGAGTGACTTATGATGGAACTGGCAGAATCTCATGATTTTACTGTGGACTTCACTTCACCAGTGTAATATGAAACACGAGTTGGTAATAGACTTGAGCTACTTTAAGGGGAGGCTCAGGTTTGAACAATTATGTTACAAGTAAAAATGCCACTGTTAGCAAATACCCCACCCCCTTTTATTTCATGGCTATTACAAAGACTGATTTGTCATCAGTTTCTTTGAGGGGCGTTTTCAAACTCTGAGGGCATGCTTCTCTCCTGCTCCTGCAGCATGTTGCTCCTCTCGCTCCAGCTGGTCCTGCTGAAGGAGACACATTCCCAGACCCCCACAATGCCTCGGGGCGTTAGGGTCACAGTAGAAGGGGGGCAAGGGTTGGATGTGGGACTCCCAAGAGACGCAGGGGGAGGGAGGTGGATTGTGGTGACGAGCAGGAGGGCTTGTAACCTAACATTAACATTTACATGCACACAAGAAACCAGGTTAGTGGGACAGGACACCAACGTTAAACATGGGAAATACACATCATGTTTGCATGATTCTCTATGAGATGCCAACCCCCATGGGACTATCTGGCTATCGACCTAACAGCATTGTCTTGTATATCTCCAGTCCTAGGTCTGAGGGATTCTCTTATTGAATGACGAATACAGATTTGAAAATGGAAAGTTTTTTTAAGAAGCCATTGCAAAAGTATTGTAAAAAAGGTTTAATAGTCAAGATTTGGAACTGGAGGATTTTAATGAAATCCTTTTCGCACACAGTGAGTTGGTAGTGCCCACCTCTAAAATAGCGGGTCCACATTATGTACTTGTTTCAATTTGGGACTTGAACCGGGAACCCTGCTATTCCAAAGCCAAGTCCTTACAGATCCCCAAAATAAAATGACTTAAATAGAAGTGAAAAAATCTAAACATGTAAACTGGTACTTTATTTTGAGTAGTGATGAAAATGTTGGCCACCATGCCCTAGTTTGACGTGAAGTCTTCAAAACTGTTTAAAATCAGGCCTCTCAAAATATATCAAAGCAGTGTGGACTATGTTCCCCTAACCTTGTGCCTTTGTTCCATAAATTGTGTTAATGTAGTTTTGCGCCATTTTCACAAATTTGATTTATATGCCTAAATGATTGGAATTGCAAAACCAATAGAGTTTTTATGGAATTTTTGCTTTTGGTCTGTGACTCTTGAACTTAGTATCTATTCTTCTTTTGTCCTGAAGCTTCTGCTTTATGTCCCCACCTGACCCATCTCTCACTATCCCTTTCTCTTTTCTCCTCATCACACCTTTCTCTTTCACCTCTTACGGGGCTGAACATTGACTCTGAACCCGAAAACCCAGGGGACTGGACTCTTTGAAGGTGAGACAAAGTAGAGACAAAGACAGAGAGAGGGAGCTGAACGGAGTAGTCGGCACAACAACGTGTGGAGAGGGCAACAGGGTTAGACAGCAGTTAAACAGCAAGGGAGAATATTACTGGAGGGAGATGGAATCAGGAAAGATTTAGATAGGATGAGACAGCTGAGGAATCAAGATGTAGGAAGCAGCTAAGTACAGGAGAGAGGGAGGAAAATTAAAGTGACCTCAAAGAAAAATGTAAAGGGGCAAGGGAAAACATTTATGATATTATATTTAGGGAACTGGGCTTTCTTGAAACCAGAAATCCCCAAAAGTAAATACATTTGCTTAAGGATCTACATTTCCTCTGAGTTTGATGGCTGGATATTGCCTGTTCAATGTGTCTTCACATCATAAATCAGAAGAAAATGACAGGAAGTAACCCCGGGAAAGTAAGATGAGAGGTGGGGAGGGTCAGCGCGCTTTAAGTTGTTGTGAAACTCTGCGTGTCAGGTTACTCTGAGTGTGGACTCTTGGGGGACATCACTCACATGCAGGTAGTGGGCGTATCATTCGAACACCAGTAAATGTTTATGTCTCTGCTGCCTTAGTGTATTTTGCTGTAGTTTTGGCAACAACAGCATTATTGCTACAAGTACATCTTAAGGCACTAAACCCTCAATAAACCCTTAATGACACCCTGCACACTGTGAAACACTGAGCAGGTATAAGCACCATACACAAATAGAGGATTACCTGTGGCTGATGACTCATGTGATGGGGTTTAGAGGGGCTTGCAGAGGGGCAAAAAAATACATGAGAATTGAAAGAGAGAAGGACTTTGAATGTGTATCAGACAGACATGTTGTACTACATTAATATAACATGTCCTTTAGCTGCTGCTTTTATCCAAAGCCACTAACTTATATACGGTAGTAAAGTCTCATACTGTAGGTCCACCGTTGCTCATAACAACAGAGTAATACGTACTGTATATTCAGGAGAGATATGTCGTGGCGTGGAATCACGGCATGAAGAAAAACTAATATTTGTTTAAGGACAATATTGTATACTCCACAAAGTTGTTCATTTATTTTCATGTCAAAGAATATTTTCTTTACTTTAACTAACTGGGAAAACACCTGAATCTCACCACAAAAGAAGAAATGGTGACAGCAACTGAATTATCAAGTCAAAACAATAGTGGGAAACAAGGAAGTAGAGAGGGTGAGAAAGTGTTATAAAACAGGAAATGAACAGGAGGAAGTGATGTGAGTGTCTGAAAGAAGTTAATAAAAAAAGATGCTGCTGGCTCCATTCCAGCTTGACCTTCTAGATCATTTGCTAGCTCATCCTCTGCTTCAGTCTCAATGTGTTTCTGTTCTCTCATGCTTCTACTTCGTTCTTTCCTCTCTCTCTTCCTCTTCACTCACATCCTCACTTCTTTGAGGGGTCCCTCTGACTGCTTTTGATTCAGCTTCCCCTATAGTTCTTCTTTTTTAATTCTCAATGTCAGTCTCATTATTTGTTGCTGGTGCTTACATTTCCCTCAGATTCTGAGGTCCTTCATTTTCATTTGAGATATTTAACCTCGATAGAGACTCCCATACATTATGAGTTTTGTCATCTCATCACCCTCAAGGTCACACAGTGTTGGTAAGAATTTGTGGTGACATGCAACAACATTAACATGAACCTTTCTGTTGGTCGCTTGTTAGGCGTGCAGGCAGGGCCCATAGTGATAGCCCTATAGTTGAAATATACTACCCACAAATAAACATATATGGACATGGTTTACTATTTTTTTTTTATTTTTATAAATGGTAAATGTATTTAGGAACCTATCCATGTGATTTTAAGTGGGGGTGGACCTGAAATCCTCTAGGGGGGTCCGGGGGCATGCTCCCCCGGTACGATTTTTTAAAAATGTTGGAGTGAAATGCATCAATCTGGTGCACTTTGAGGGGAAAATAAAGAGACTAGATCTATGGGAACACCTATATGAAACAGAACTGTATACATTTCAATAATCATAAAATCATGGCCATAACCAATAACATACCATTTCCAATATGAAAAAACACTGACACCCTCAAATATGAAGTGCTTTATAAATGAAACCCATTATTATTATGAAATATGTGTTTACATAGATGGTGACCAAACCGTTTGAGACCCACTGAGAACTTAGACTAAGTTAACTATCTAAACACTCAGAGTCCTTTACCTCACCTGAGCTGAGGTTATCCCGAGCTTGAATGACACACAGAGACCAATCAAGGGCTTTGATTTATGATCTGTATGACAGTGGCCATGTCGGCAGGCCACATCATGTAAACAGCCAGTCACCCTGTGTGAGGCAGGCCACTTAACAGGCCAGGCCATCGGGAAACCCCCCGGTCCTCCCGATGGCCAGTCCGGGCCTGGGTACAGGAGGCGTAGAGCGAGGGATCATTGTCCACAAGTTAATCGATCGCAGATGGCGTCGTGGTCACGGACGGAAAAAAAAAAAAACCTAAATGGGTCGCGAAATATACTTGGGCGGCCGTTAATATACCTGGGCGGCCCGCCCAAGTATAGTCTATGTGTGGGAAACCCTGGGTGCTGCATAGATGTCAATTTGTATTCTAATAATTAAATAAAATATATATGTGTCTTACAGATTGTCCTGAATAATCTAACCGTGATCATTTTAATCATATTATTTTGTTTAAATAAGGAGAAAATGATCAATCCCTCCAATATCTAAAGAAATTGTTCAGCCCTAGAATATGCACTGGTTTTTAAAATACATGCATCATATTTAGTTTAATATTTAGCACTAAACCAATGTATTACTTCTGGACCAAAAGATAAGCAACAATGACCACTGTGAAACCGTTTTTTGACTGGCTGTTTTATATTTCTTAGTCAATGTTTTATGTCACTGGAGTCCCTTTATTTGATCAAAAACACACTGGTGGGATAAGCAGAGGCTGGGAGGACAATTGTCGTCGAGTGTGAGTAAAGGTTGATGATACATGATTGTGATTACAGCCTCATTCAATCAATTATTACATAGGTGTGTACAATCCCCTGTGTGAATTGCAGCCATACATATGGTCGTGTGATGAGGAAGAGGAAGTGCTGTATCATCTTGGATGCAACATTTCCCCACAGAGTCACTGCTGTTGAATTCTTGATAAGTGTGAGGAGCACAAAGTGTGTGTGTGTGTGTGTGTGTGTGTGTGTGTGTGTGTGTGTGTGTGTGTGTGTGCGCGTGCAGGGAGGGGTCAGTGGTAGTGAGACGAGAACAATGAGGACCAGATGGCCAGTCTCTCTCCACCTGCCTTCGTTCTCTTTGTCCTCCCTCTCCTAGATTTCACTCATTTTCATTTCTCTCACTGGTGCTTTTAAATATTCACAAATATTTCACGTGTTTACCTTTGCTTGTATCTCTCCACCATTACAACAATGTGTTCAGTCCATTCAACTCAAGTTTGTATGGTCTTGGTTTAAATGACATTTCAAGCTATATTCTTTTCGTAGATCGTGTATGGACCATTGGTTCATATTTGAAACGCACAGTCTGAGCCGTGCATAACTGCACTTGATTCCAGCTGTGAGTGACATGTGAACACAGCAGCATTGGTTGATCCAGCGCTGACAGAAGAGGTGTGGTACTGTGAGAGAGCAGCAATGTTAAAACTTTGCTGCATTTCTGTGCACATGGATATAATCCTGCAAATTATTTGTGTGTAACAAACACTCCCACAGCTGTAAGAGCCAATAACATCTGCTTGTATCTGTTTGGGCAGGTACCTAAACTTGACCAGTAAATCTGTTTCTGATTTATTTGCTGATATTTGGCACACCCAAGCATATGTGCATTTACATAATATGATTAAACAGACACACACCCAGTCTCCTGTGCTGAAATGAGGCCTAGTTTAGGATCTAAGGAGGGTCTTTAGGTCATATTCTGAATTCATGCCCACGTTTCAAACTATCTGTCTGTCCGGCCTTCTTTTCCCTATGTGAGAGAAACATCTGACCCAATTGTTGTTCTCAATCATATACATTCATATGCACCTTTTATGAATCTTCCCCTTTCAAACTTTCAAGTACTTTATCTTTTAGGATATATGTATGTCGAAACATTTGTTAATTTCTAGCAAGCAACCATGCGTTAGAGGCGAGTTTAACCCTTCTATGAGTTTGTCATATTAGCAGGCACAGACTAATGAACAGTGGCGGCTGGTGGAAAATATTTTTGGTGGGGCTGTTGATATAGTGAGCAAACCATTTTTTTTTGGGAGAAATGACCCCTTAAATTAGGACTTCTGGTGATGTAATGGCGCGTTTCCAGTGCAGCGTGGAGCTCGCTTTAATGCTGCGTTCAGACCGGACGCGATGCGAATATTCGCTTCGCTCTAAACGCTCCTATCGCATCGCTCTAGTCGCTCGAGTTTCACCGCGGCTGCCAGCTGTGTTTACTCGCATCATTCAAACAAGACGCGCTGGCTCGGGAGCTACAACCACAACAAAATGAACATATTTTACCGTGATTTAATTGTAATACACGTTTCTAAATGATGCCGACGTAACAACATACTGATACCGGTTAGTAAAAACCATGAATTAATGCTTTGACAAGTCTGCAGACAGACGGCAGGCGAAAAACCTTTTAGAATGCTTGTTTTCTGAATGGAGCTTGGCTAAGCTAACGTTATATATGCTCCGACCGTCCACACTCACAACAACGGCCTATACAGACATAAATAAACCAGCGACTGTATTCTCCACGACACAGACAGTCTGTGGTTTGTACTTGTTTAACTTTTGTCTAGTTTCTGAACAGATCGTATCTGTCCCCGGCTGTTTGAAGAGCAAGCATGGGAACAAAAGATAGCATTTACCTGTTTGCATCCAGCTAGCCTCGTTGATACGTTTTGTCTTTTTCACGAGCTTGCTGTGATATATACAAATCGGGTTGGTCCGGTCCAAGGTCTTTAAGTATCAATTTATCTCCCAAACTTCTCCTTTGGAAAGGATTGGAGAGTAGCTCTTGCACGGAACTGGGTGCGGACCGAGGTCCGCCGACTCCACCTGCACACTATTCTCATCCAACTACTGCGTCACCTTGGTCACTCACGAGTCTAAAAAACAACTCACGTCAACGCACGTAAGCAACGTGGGTGCCTACGTGAGCGCCCTCGTGACCAAAATATTTGACAGCGCTGATTGGCTGAAATTATGTTTCGGCGGCACAGTTTACTATTGAGACTTTTGCAACGTGCTGGTTGCTGCTGTTTGTCTCGGGGGCTCCTTGCACGGCGCCCGGTAATGATAGACTAATGCCACGGGCAAGGCCAGGCAGGAAACATGTGACTTATCAGTAACTTTAGACATCGTAACACAACTTTAAACGAGATTTTATTGTAGATTATACATTTTAGTGATACCAATTGTATGATATTTACCTTGTTCATTAAAAATAAAAATATAAAATATATATATTTTTTAAATATTTTTGTTTTTAATTTAATATTTTTTTTAATATTTTTTTTTGTATGTGGGAAGAGGTGGGGCGGCGCCCCCTAGCGCCCCTATGGGCCGGCCGCCACTGCTAATGAAGACATATTGGACGTCAACTTTCAACAGTTGCTAGCTGGCGAAGTTAGCTTATATGTTGGCTAGCATCTTGGATAGCAAAACAAGCCTGCTCCCGTCCGAAACAAATGTATCCTTGAGTAATCAGCATACAGTTAATCCAAAAATACAATTTCTTGTTAAATTACAACCCATACTAATATCTCGGAGCAAAACTCTTAATGGGAGCTCATAATTTAGCTTTGTAAGCATGCAAACTCAAATGAATGCAACTTTGCGCTGGATAACAGTTAGTGTTGACATAATATAATGTCAGAGAAGTAACATACGTCATTCACGATAGTGTCCTGGACAGTAAGAATGGGAAAAAAGTTAGATCCCTTAATGTCTCTTACTTGCATTATGCATTTGTATTAGCATAATGCAGAGGTTCAAATAGCATGTGGTTAGAATGGACTTGTGACACTGGAAATGGCACAATAAAAATGCGAAATCACAAAGCAGACTTAATCGAAGTAAGTAGCTTTGATTATGAATAATAATAAAACAATTTAATCCTTTATTTTCTCTGTTGTCCAAGTTTAATTTATTTTACTTTCCATTTCTAGTGATGAGGTCTTTGCATACTAGCACCCTGTTTAAACCATTAAAAACATGTACTTTATTTACGTCTGGGCCATGCTCTCAGCTATGTGTGGAGCTGCCTCCTCTGCCCATGTCAGAAACACAGACAGCAGCGCAGCTTGTTCTCGGTCTGCTGTTTGTCTCGCTGTGAATGGACTGGAGAGAGAAATAACATTTCACATGCTAATCAGCAGGTCAAGTGCTCCTCGCTGCGCTGGATTCATACAACACAGAACCACACAGGAGGCGGGTGTCATAGACTTCCGCAAAAAATATTTGTCTCGCATACGTCTTGGTGCCACATATCTGTCTTACTGTAACATAGACATCTTCTTTTTACGGATTCGAGTAGCTATGAACTATACCAGAATATTCATACAACAAACAATACAGTGGGGTTCATCTCAGTTTGATTCACTCTCTGTCTTACTGTCCACATCAGACAATCACAGCCCCCCCCCATTCATTCAACCCGTTCCTTTTGATGTCAGTGTGCTGATGCCACTCTGCCAATATCCCCTCTTTGTGCTAGTCTCTCGCTCACTCTCAAACACACTCTCTCTCCTTGTCCTGGCATTGACTGAATAGACTGTTACCCCTGGAGACTTAGGTAGTGTCTGGTTGGTTGGTTTAGGTTTGGAAGGGTAGAAGGAGGGTTTAGGGACCCTCCTTCCACCCTTCTGCCCCACTTGGAGACAAACACTGTTGTCCCCTGGTTATTTATTTGTATACTTTTTTTATATGTGCTTTGATTTGTTAGTAATATTGGACTGATGGTAAAAACAGTATGTATGAATGTGAGATAAAAAGGGAAAAGTAGACAGAATGCTTCTTAGAACTCCTTGCCCTGCAGGGATCAGTATGACAAGGCTGCCTTCCCCCATCACTTTGTGATATTATCTTGGCGGATATGTTTACTCACTCATCAAAGCATTTTATTAAAATGCATCTAGTTAGAAAAGCCACATTATGGCTCTATGCATCGTTTTGTGTCTTTTTATACTTTGTTTCTAAAAGGCTGATCTCTATGTCATCACATTGGTATTGGAATGTATGTATGAAGTTGTATACTTGTTCCAACATAAGAGTGGATCTGATATTGGGTTGTGGAATAGTGCGTTGGGGTTGGGAACAGGGTTCAAACAGGTTCAAACCCCACTGCAGTCAGCATGTCGTTGTGTCCCTGGGCAAGACACTTCACCCCAAATTGCTCCTGTGGGGGTTGTCCACAGTACTGAGTATGTAAATCGCTTTGGATAACAAGTAACATGTAATGTAATATTGACCTCTTTTTGGGAGAAATATCACCTAGTTAATTGTAGTTTAAGTTAATATTAGGGCCGGGACTTTAACGCGTTAATTAAGATTAATTAATTACACAAAAATTAACGCGTTAAAAAAATTAACGCATTTTAATCGCACTTATTTTTGCACCGCGGAACGTTTCTCACTGGATGAGTTTCAGGCGTACCGATTATACTGGAGCACCAACTAACGTTCATGACTTCAGACAACAACAAACCACAGTGAACAACAGTGGGAAATGTTGTTTTAAAAAACGGACGGATGGAAGCGTCGATAAGAGCACGGTTGTGTGCAAATTATGCAAAAAGGAATTCGCATATCACCGCAGCACATCAAGCCTCAAGTATCACCTCAATGCAAAAACATATAGCAGCTAGCGTGGAAGCTAGCGTGGACGTTCGCCTCTTTTATCGCGTTCACACCAAAAAGAGCCGGTACTAAAATTAGTTCATGAGAACCTTTTTACCCCCACGAAAGTCCCTGCTAGAGAGCTGCTAGAGAGCAGGGACTTTCGTACGGCTCTCTTGTGAGAAAATAGCTATATTTCTGATTGGCTGGGCGGATTGCAAACCACGCCCCGTAAAACTCCCAAAAAGTTTTGTGAAGCCGCCATTTTATTATCCTCGCATTAGCATTATTAGCATTAGCCCAGCGCAGAAACGCAGAGAGACTAACTTATGGCAACACAAAATAAAACATGGGAGCGGTGGAGATGAGGAGGTGTCGGCGTTCTGGCGATTTACTCGGAAGGCTGCTGGGACTCCCAGCAGCTTCTACTGAAGCCAGTCCCCAACTCCGGGGACTTCCGGCCGGGGACTTTGGGCGGCAGTATACGCCGTGAAGTGGTTTGCGGCCTGCCAGTAAACCCAAAGCAGAAGAAGAAGAAGTGACGTCAGCGGCTTCATTTGCCTAATCCTCCCCCAGGTTCAAAGAGTTCTCATGAACTCAATTCTCATGAACCTTTGTGGGAAAAGTACTGCGGTGTGAATGCGCCTAATGGTATACTAAAATCCATGTGAAAAAAAATTGCTTCTCACTGTTCTTAGGTAAAATATGTATATGCGATTAAAAATGCGATTAATTTCGATTAATTAATTACAAAGCCTCTAATTAATTAGATTAATTTTTTTAATCGAGTCCCGGCCCTAGTTAATATACAGTGGTTCCCCTAGGATGGAGTCATAGCAGCGGTGCTAAGGCACAGCATAATGTGAGCGTGTGAAATGTGTTAGTGTGTGCGCGTGCGAAGTGCGCCCCGCCAATTTGTTACCAAGTGTCTGCCATGGGCGTAGGAAGCATCCCGAATGTGGAGGGGACATTTTTAACGGCGGCTGTGGGGATCCCCCACCACGGGAAAAAAAATAGATTTACTGTATTCTGGTGCATTTTAGGTGGTTTGATGGCTATACTAGCATGAGGAAAATGATGGATACATTTTGTAATTTCATCCAGTAGTAAAGAAAGGAAACATATTTGATTATTAATTCAGAGCCGTCTTTGAATTAATAAAAAGCAGTTTAAATGCCGATTTTTTGTACATTTATATACAACAATAAATATTTGTGAGTGCATTGAGAGATATTGTTGTGGAGAGTCATTTATATATAAATCGCAAAATACATTTGTGAATCCTTCTGTGAGCATTTATTAATATTGAGACTGATCTGACTCCATACAGATGTTAAGTTCACCTAGGAATGGTATCATTGACTTGTTCAAATAAATGTTGCTCTTCTGTCTATATTGGTCACATGATGCCCCTTGACTGAAATGCTTCCTGTTCAATATCCCCACTGATTTCCTTAACATTCTGGGATGAGAGTCCACATCACAATTTAAACTGTCATTTCCCTTTCATCACTCACCTCAGCAATGGACCTCTCTCCACTG
The DNA here is from genome assembly GCF_902827175.1 of Gymnodraco acuticeps. Lineage (NCBI taxonomy): Eukaryota > Metazoa > Chordata > Actinopteri > Perciformes > Bathydraconidae > Gymnodraco > Gymnodraco acuticeps. The sequence continues at coordinate 70,059 of NW_022991123.1, forward strand.
TCCCTGTGTTCTGCATCTGACTCACTCTCAAGCGCCTAGATGTCAAGGGAGGTGGTGAAGTGATCATTATTTATTGAGCCGTATACTCTTTCACATTGAATCATAACAAGTCATACTGAATGTAAATACAACTGACTCTAAAGTAAGTCCCAGTCTGTGACATTGGACATTTTGAAGACTCAAAGTCTCAAGCAGTAGGTAGAATATTAGCTAGTCTATGTAATGTGCACAGAAAATAAATAGTTAACTGAATACTGGGATGGAAATTGCCGATAAGCACTCAGTAAAACATAAACAACACACACAAAAAGCTTCTGAATGATAAGAAGTATAATTAAAACATAATGCACATTACCATTTTGAGAGAGAGTACCGAAGTTAAAGAACTCAGAAAATAATCTCTTATCGAACTGAGGCTCCAGTAAAACACACTGACTGCGTCTACATGGACATCATGGTGTTTACATGAGCACAGAGAGATCGGGTTATTCATGTTCCCTGTTTACATGATAAATACTAGTAACCTGGCATTTCGATGCCTTTTCTCATCTAAACTATTCAGTATTTGTATCTCTCTATCATGACATAAAGACGAAACTCCTCTCCAGAAGTGAGACGCCGCCATCACTGTTAACTGATTAACTGCTACCAGCTGATGACTTACTTTCCTCTTCTTCGAAAACAATGTTCTTATGTCCATGTTGTCTGGGGGAGAAAACATATCAAACCAAGAGATCGTCAGCTTTGATTTTCGCTGTATTAACAATGTCCTGAACATTTGGTGTGTGTGCCTTACCTGTTCTACCGGCATCGCTTCATACAACAGATCTGAGATGTCCAACTATGGCAACACTCCTTGAACATGCGCGCGCTATGTGAGAATCTGCCTTGGTACAAAGTAGCCGTGAAAACATGGTACGGAGTTTCATTGATTTGGGCATTCTCTCAATAAGCAAGTGGAATGGATTTGATAGTGAAGCACTGACACAGCGCTCTACAAAGTGCGGCGAGTGGATAGACAGATTCACGGACTTTCCACATGGTAAAAGTGGGGGGGGTCTAAACTAATCATTTGAAAAAGTGGGGGGGACTTGTCCCACCCTCATATAATGGCTGCGACGCCCATGGTGTCTGCCAGCACAAGAAAGTGTACCAGGGCCAGTTCTAGCCAATTTGCTGCCCTAGGCGAGATTTTATATATAAAGAATAAATGAAAAATCTCTACAAAAGACAAATACACTACAAAAACAGAAACGTATTGACATCGTCAAAATGGCTTCAAATGTTTTCAGTATTGTATGAACATGTTTGAATTGGGGGGTGGACGTCACATCCTCTAGGGGGGTCCGGGGGGGTATTATTTTTTAACATAAAGTAAAATGCTTCAATCTAGTGCACTTTGAGCACACAATTACTAGAGACCTGATCTAGGGGGTACAACTCTAAACACTCATATGAAAAAGATCGGTTTATATTTTAATAATCAAATAAGTATGTGAACATAACCAATAACCTACCATAGCCAATAACAAATACATGTAACTTATTTTATTTTTGTTGTTCATTTATATCTTATTTTACCTTAACATTTATTTATTTATGCATATTTTTGTATCTCTCCAACTTTAAACGCTATTTTTGGTTTACTGTCCTATAGTATACATTGGAATGATTTCAAACCTGTTTTTATTTATCCTAATAATTATAAAGGAGTGCCTTGGAAATATGTGTTTACATAATTTGTTTACATATTTGTTTGAGACCTACTGAGATAACTTAGGCTAAACACTCAGAGTCCTTTACCTCACTGAGCCTCTCAGTCTGACAGGAAAGCTCTCCTCCACCCTGGTTGTAGAAACATCTACTTCTTATATCCGTTAGAGCAGCTAGCACCAGATAGAATCATTAGATTCAAATTTCTCAAGTGGCCTAATGATTCACTTAACAATTGAATAGAAAATGATATGTACATTTTGACATTCTTTGAAAGACAAATACAACAGCACCCTCAGACATTTTATCTAGATCCCAAATGTTCAATTTGTTGATTTACTGTAACATTTTAGGTCAATTTTTAAGTATGACATAGAACCTTGAAATTAACAATAAAACGACATGTAACCCATTGGGTGATTGTACAGGCATGTATTACAGACATATATCCACAAATTGTCAGTGTGCATGTTGTTTCTCTGAACTTCAGGTCACTACTGCATGTGATGTCATTCAAATGTCCAAAGGCTTGTACAGGAAGTAGCTCTTAACCCATGTGATGTCCTCGAGTTCATGTCCTAAATACAGACCAAGGCAGGACTATTTTGGGCCCATATTTTCGCACTTCATCCCATGGTTTTCCTGGGAGTTTATGATAAATCATTTTTTTCTATTTTAATTTGATATTACTGTATACTATTACCATATACAATTGTTTCGTGTGTCATTTTTTATTTTGCGAAGATCCTACCTAGCTTTTGTCAATTAAAGGTTTTACTACATCCCTATTTTACTAGCTTTGCTCCTAAATCAGTTTACCTAAGTCTCTTGGTTACTTTTGAAAAAGCTGAAAGAAACGGGATGACTTTAATAACTAATGTAATATTTTTTTTATTGATATCTTTCTTTATCAGGAACCATCCGTCCGGTGCGGAGGAGCTTTTATGACCCAGCCTCGGCCCCAGGTCAGGGCTGGCAGTGGGAGTGGGAGAACGATGCAGGTTCGTGGACGGCCTACGACATGGAGGTGGCCATCGCCATCGAGAACGCCCACAGCCGGCAGCAGCCCTGTTTCGACCTGACTCCACTTGGCTTCTGCTACGTCATTGATTTTCAGAACATGACGCAGGTGTGTTTAAGTTCATAACAAGGACATTAATGACAAAATCAACTTCTTCCATACAAGTCATTCCTTGCCTTTAGGATATTTAGCTACAGGCTGCAGGACCCTCATACAGTTAGGGATAATGTGCAGCGAGCAAGACCAGGATCCAGACGCTAAGCGCAGAACTCTTGCCCTCAAGCAACGTAACTTCAAATGAGGATCACTGATCAACATTTTCTGTAACCGTCCAAATCTGTGCACAGTATCTTTTCCAATAACCAGTCTTTAAACAATTCCAGAGGCTTACTGTGTTCATGTTACTTCCTGTCTGTCTTCTGTTCTGTTGATTTCTCCATCTTTCAGCGCTCTGTGTCTTTACCATTTTGGGCTGTTTCCTTGTTCTTCTTCTATTTTTCCTGTCTTTACAAAGCATTATTTAACATTAAAGCATGGAAACATGTCTCAGTAGAGGCATAAAATACAAAAATGAACCTGAAAATGTGCACTGTGGATTTGACAGTTCAGCCATCATAAATCCAAAGTGTTGTGCTCTCCAAAAATATAAAAGCACATTGGCCACGTTCAGGTTACTTGTTTCTGTGGATTAATTTGAATTCACATGGTCCATTGATCAGACCATCCTTAGCAACAGTCTGCTATTGAAAAAGAGCAGACTATTAAATGTCCAAATTGACCAATCAGAATGAACTATTCAACTAAGGTGTGTAATAATGATAGTTAGTTCAAATTAGAAATGTCATGAAACAAATGTTTTGTTCTGTTTTCCTGCAGGTAAACCGACAGAGCCAGAGGTGTCGGAGACTTCAGAGACGAGCAGACATAGCCTACCCTCTGGTGTCTGGTCCTGTCCCAATACCTAAAGGGGGAGGAGGAGGAGCCCTGCTGGGTGTTGGGGTGTCGGGGGCCAGCACAGGGACTGGAAGCTCTATCTATCCCAATGGTGGCCTACCAGTTCCTGGACTGGGCCAGCCTTGTTCCTGCCAGCAATGCATGCTGGTCCTAAGTGTGAAGACCAATACAGGAGGGCCAGGGATACAGACTCTAGGTAGACGCTCACTAACCATGCAACGGGCCAGGAACCTACCACCCATCTCCTCAAAACCCCTGAGTCCATCTAAATCTGCCACCCTAGGGCGAGGACAGCAGCTGAACTCCAACGGCAACTCCAACTACTACCAGACGCTGCCGCACGGCCTCGCCATCTCCAGAAACATCTCCTCGCCAAGAAGGAACGCCCAGCTCTTCGCTCAGTCCCTGGCCGCCCTCACCGCCGGAACCTCCACCCTGGTGGTCAGCTCGTCTTCCAACAGGCCGCCCCCCCCCTCCCTCCCGCCCCCTCAGCCTCCATCCTCCAAACCCAACGTGGCCCCTCCGTCCATTCCGCCCAAGCACTCCTCATCTTCAGCCAACGAACCAGTGCCAACCGCCACATTAGTTACCCCCGCCAACAGTGTGACCACGCCACCTTCTCCTGTGCCATCACCGTCGCCGATGCCTATGAAGCCGCAGCACCCACTGTCGGCGGCGGCAACAATGTGCCATGCCCCGTTGCCACAGAGATCTAGCTTAGCGGGGCTGAGTAGACCAGCGTTGCAGAGGATAGCCATGGCCCAGTCCAGAGCGCTCATAGCTTCAGGGTGAGTAAATCAAACACACCCATAACAAGAATACTGACTAGAGTCTTTTCAACTTACAGTATATACATGGTCTAAGCATGTGGGGTATGAAGTTCCACAATTAACATCAGAAGGAGCTACAGGATCAGAATAGAGGTTTAATATTCAGAGTCAGCAACAGTTCAAATGGAGACCAACATTTCATGGCACTTTTTTCGTTGGAACAAGATGCAAACTGGTTTAACGGAATGTTGTTGTTATTGTTATTAATACAGTCTGTTCAGACATGCATAAGAAATGCATGTTCCAACACGCAAAAAATGCTCTCGCATTGCGGTACAGGCAGTGCTAGATATGCACGCACATACCCACACGCACACACACACAACTCTTATTTCGGATGTGTTCAGCTCTTTTTTGAATAAATGTTTGGTGAGTTGAACAAAATGTACCAAACAAATGTGAAAGTAATGATTAATTGCACTGGAAGGTGACGGATAGTGTAACAGTTGAGAATAATTTGATCAGAATCAGAATACCTTTATTAGTCCCACGGAGGGGAAATGTGCGTAAAGGAATTTGACTAGGTGTCGTGGTGCATACAGGAATCAGAAGAACACAGTTGCAGATTAAATGGTGAATGAGCTAAGATTTGACAAACTGTCAGCCTCGTGCATCTTTTACAATGATTGTCCAGCCCCCTTCTCCCTTAACTGTGTCTCTTCTAAATCATAATTCCTTTCTCTGCTAAATCTCCTAATATCTCCCTCCATTTTAAAGGGGCTCTATTATCAGGGGTGCACATAACTTTTTTGCCCTGGTTCTCAAAGGAGCACCTGGAGATGTTGCTTGGTGCTCATCCTTAAAATGAAATAAATAAACCGGTCTTTATTTGTCAGACACACGGCACAGAACACACAGAGGTGAACACAGAACACACATGTAGAGGTGAACACAGAACACACATGCAGAGGTGAACACAGAACACACATGTAGAGGTGAACACAGAACACACATGCAGAGGCGAACACAAGACAACATTAGCACGACCAGTAATCCTACAAGCTGTCATCACTACCCTCCTGACTGTTCTCCTCACTGTCTTCCTCTCTGTCAGACATGGTAGCTGATGATGTAGGCCTACTACTTCCTCTCTGGTTGAGTCTGCGATTAGCTGCTTGCATCCACAAGTCAACTGCTGGGTTTGGGTCGAAAGTCCAGTTTTAAAAGGATATGTCTGGTTTACTGTCCTATAGTATACATTGGAATGATTTCAAACCTGTTTATCCCAATAATTATAAAGGAGTGCCTTGAAAATATGTGTTTACATAAATTGTGATCAAACCGTTTGAACTTAGACTAAAGTGAACTATCTAAACACTCAGAGTCCTTACCTCACTGAGCTGTAGTTATCAGCCTCTCAGTCTGACTGGAGAGGACTCTCCCTCCACATCATTGTAGAAACATCTTCTTCTTCCGTTAGAGCAGCTAGCACCAGATGCTAATAACAACAGCGCCCTCCCTTTCTCCCTCGCTCACTCCCTCGCTCACTCGCACTTTGGCTGTGAGCTGCGGGCGCCAGATAAGCAAACATCCCCCACTTTCATCACTTACAGCGCCCATCATACAGGGCAAATGAAACGTGTAACCGGGGTGAAAAGGGTGTTACATTTACTTAATTATGAATATTGTTACATCAAGGCCGAAAATTAGGATGAGCACCAACGGTCAAAAATGTTTTGTTCCCTCCCAGAACTGCCAGCGCAGCGCCTCCACAGATCTGGCGCCCTTGGCGAAAATCAACGCCAGTGCGACGGGCCGGCCCTGAGTTCATATGCAACTCGCAAATATCTTTCTCTTTCTCTCTCTCTCTCTCCTCTCTTCTCTCTTTTCTCTTTCTCTCTCTCCCACTCTCTCAATGTTGGTACGCAAATGCGCCTTTTTTCAAATGACCCGGTGCTCTTTTTTTGGCCGAGGTGCGCATGCGCACCTGCGCACCAGTTATGTGCAGCCCTGCCTATTATGCTAATGTACAGGGTTATCTTCTTATGTTGTGCCTCTACTGCAGGGGTCACCAACCTTTTTTAGGGTGAGGGCTACTTTAAAAAAATAAAACAAGTTGGTGGCTACTTTTACTCCTGTTTTTTGTTTCTTTTTTGCAGTGTATATATTTAGCACATTTTAACATTATTATATGCTTACCTTTAACCTTTGTGTGCTGTTTGGGTCTGTGGGACCCGTTTTCAGTGTTTACTAAAAGAACATGTACAATTTAATTATTTTAACCTGCTTTATTTGGGGGTGGACGGGCCTCACCTCCTCTAGGGGGGTCCTCACCTCCTCTAGGGGGGTCCGGGGGCATGCTCCCCCGGGAAGATGTTTTTTAAAGTGAAATGCATCAATCTGGTGCACTCTGGTGTATCCATACGTTCTGGTGAATTTATGGATACAGCTCTCAACACTTGGATGAAAGGGAGCTGTATACTTTTCAATAATCCAAACATCTTTAGAATATGATCACAACCAATAACAAATCATTTAAACTGGTTTATTCTTATTTTACCTAGTTAGCATTCTTTCTTTTTATTTATGCATATTTTACTAATCACTCTCCTTTTAAACTGTTTTTTGTTTTTTTTACTGTCCTATAGTACACACTGGAATGATTTCTTACTTTATCTATATTAAATAGATAAAGGTGTGCTCTCCCTAGCTCTCTCGCTCTCTCTCTCCCTCCCTCCCTAGCTCTCTCTCTCTCCCCTCTCTCTCTCTCTCTCCCTCCCTCCCTAGCTCTCTCTCTCTCCCTCTCTCTCTCTCTCACCCTCTCTCTCTCTCTCCCTCCCTCCCTAGCTCTCTCGCTGTCTCTCTCCCTCCCTCCCTAGCTCTCTCGCTCTCTCTCTCTCCCTCCCTCCCTAGCTCTCTCGCTCTCTCTCTCTCTCCCTCCCTCCCTATCTCTCTCGCTCTCTCTCTCTCCCTCTGTCTCGCTCGCTCACAGAGGCTGTGTGCTCCTCCGTGGCGATGACGGCTTGCGTTAAAAAACAATAATAAACATATTTGTAAAGTGGGGGGACACAAACGGAATTTCGAAAAGAGCGCGGGACATGTCCCCCCTGTCCCCAGGTGGAAATTACGCCATGCGTATGTGTGCGTCGAGTGCAATAAATATATAAGCAAGTTGCAACACACACAGAGTAAAACTCTGCCCCTCATGTGTTGTATAGGCTGTTCAATGGGGCTGATGTGTTGTGTAGATTCTGCCAGAAAGAAAATCAGCGGGGAGGTGCCACATTGCTTTTCTTCCTGACTGCAACGCTGGTCCCGCAAATCAAGCAAGAACGTGATTGGTCGATATTCATTGTCGGGGTGGGTGGAGGAGGGGTGTTAGATAGATATAAAGTTGTAGATAGAGTTCGCTATGATTTAGGTTTCGTTTATGCATAGGGTAGATTCTTTTAATTACATTTACTTTTTCGTTTTGTGTATTTTATACATTTTGGATTTGCTTGGCGAGCTATTTTTAGAACATGCCCCGCGGGCGACTCACGTTGCCCCTGTGGGCGACTAAGTGCCCGCGGGCACCGTGTTGGCTACCCCTGCTCTGTGACATGTTTACATCAAAAAGTATTTTTCTCATACTGCTCGTGCTGCAGCACGTCCTTTCACCCTCTGTCTGAAACCAGAGCCCAGTCTTTAATTTGAGACAAGCATCCATATGAAGTTTTGAGGATCTCTCAACAACATTTCTGCAAAACTAATGACACTTCCTCCTCAAAGCTCTGAGCGAGTGCTGCCTGAACACACGTGCTGTTGTTCCGTTCTTCATTGACCCACAGTGGCCGCTTTTAATCAGCTTTCAGTTACTCATCTACTTAACACAGATTATTCGGTGCTGCAACCGGAAAGAAAAAAGAGATTTCATAGTGATATAACTTTCCATGGTGTCACACAACTTCCTGGAAGCTTTCCCATTCGTCATTTAAACAACAGGTGCTTTTTTCTCTTCTCTTGGCAAAAGCAAGGTTGGATGGTTTAGCTGTAGATTTGTTTTGGTAGAACCCCCCTCCCTATCCCTGTTGTATGTCCCTGCCCACTCTCCTCCTACCCTGGCTCCTCTCCTCCCTCCTCTCCCGTCGCGTCTGAGCAGTCTGGGCCCCTCAGAGCCTCATTGTTGGTCTCCACAGTAACCTTTGTTGGATTACCCATGCCTGGGCCACATTAGCAGCACAATGCTGAGCCTCTGCGAGTTTTCTGGTCTCCTTCCCCCTCTCTCTGCTCAACCCCCTTTCCATATTATTTTCCTACTTTGTATTTCTGACTTTTTTTATTTTCATGAGCTCTTGGTGTTTTATCTCTCTAGCTCTGCTTCCTTATTGCAGCCTGTAAAGTTGTGCCATCTAAACATAACTGAAGTTAGTAAAAACGCCTTGCGAAGAAGCCCCTCGTAGAGTTTTTAAGGGTGTTTATTATTATTTTGGGGTGGGTGGAAGTTGCGTAATACCTTTTTTTTTTTTAATATATATTGTATTATTCGGTCAGCATTGTTTCTATCCCCAGACAATCATAATTCAGACAAGAGGAGGGGTGTGTTGATATATTTATGTGTGTGTCTGAGGTTGTGTGTGTGGACAGTCTCAGACTCAGACATGCACCAAGACAAGGGCTTGTGGGAATGCTTTGGGGGGGTACAAGACAAAGAAACGTGTCAGCAAACTGTCAAAGATTGATCACACTGTGTTGCAAGAAATCAGGCCAACACTAGAGAGGGAGGTTACACATCACACACACACACACACACACACACATACATGGAGTGTTGCCCGGCTGTGAAGGCATTTCACAAATGTGCACACACACATTGTCCTTCCCTATCGCACACAGTAAATATTGACCATCCTAACGGGAGATGCAGCGGAGAGTGTGTTCTCACTCTCTCTCTAGAGGGGGATTATGGGAATGAGACAAAGGGAGGGAATGAGTCGGGGGTGCTTTGAGGGGAGGGAGTAACACAGACAGCATACAGAGTTGAAGGAAATTAGGCAGGAAGAGGTGGGGGAAAGAGAGAACTCCATAAAGTCTGACTGTATATTGTGTGAGAGGAGAGCAGAGGAGCAGTGGGAGTGTGCTGGCACCTGTTCACCGAACCAACAGGTCTATATTAATCATGTGTGACCCATAGAGGGAGCTGTAGCAAAACACATAGGGAAAAGTGGTATCTATTTACACAGTCAAGGGAAATGAACAGTGACACCTTGAGAAAAACTAATATTCCTGAAGGAACGAGAATAATTAAATAATCATTCCAAGAGCAAACAAATGTATCTTCTGAGTATTGTCATATATTGGCTCATGTGCATGGGGTATTTGGCCTTTCAGCTGGCAGTGGTCCTTATGCTGTTAAAATGTTATATTTTGATTGGACTGCAGGAACAAAACTTTAAGGTCTTTGCTGTGACACGGTCAGCAGACGTACCCTGTAGGCCCCCGGCCCCCCATGCTGTGGCTTTTTTTTGGTAAAATCCTTGAATGAAGGAGAAATACAAAGAATGTACAGTATGATTGTAAAGCTCAAGCTACTAACAAATGTGTATTGTGTATTACGTGTCTCTACAAAAAAGAAACATTTGATATATTGAAAAATATATTTAAATGTTTTTTAAATCTATCGCCAACCTCCTAAAAAATAAATGTATAGGTATTCATCATTTAGCATTAGCAAAGCCTTCCATTGGGTTGGACTCGCTAGATTTTCTTTGTCTTCCAAAAAACATGTTTACGAGGTAAAAAAAAAGCATAACTTTGTAACATTTCTGCACAACAAAAAAATGTTTTGTCGTCTCAACAAACTGTAAGAGGGATTCATCTCTCCTCTAGCAGATAACGTTTTTTTTACATCACTTTTCTTAAAAAAACCGATGAGAATAAGAAATGAAGTTCATATCTTTGATGAAAGATTGGAACAAAAGCTGAGATGTGACAATTATTGTAAATGAATTCTAATTTAATATCCGTTATTTGTTAGCTATATACTATACGTTTTTGGATCCCAACAATTATTATTATTTTCAGAGAATGCTTTCAACGAGTTAAACATCTCTTAATATTATATAAATAATTAAATCTTATCAATATTAAAGTTTAGAATCAGGGCCTTGAGTATTCGTAGCAACAAGCTAAATCAAAATAAATTGTGTCAGATAAAGTAGGCTGTTAATGTGTCAGATAAATACTTAAGTAAATATAAGTAGCTCATAGGATCCACCTTGTTTACTCAATAGAAAATAATAAATAATACAAAATAGAATTTCACATGTATTATGATCTTTAAAAAACATCACGCAGTCACCCCATCTAGCACTTCCTGTCACGTATAATAATTGTTCACAAAAGCAGAGGAATATCAACATTAGTGTTTGAGTTACAGAGTTTGTGTGTCCATAAGAATGTGTGTGAGGCTGTGGGCGTGTGAGATAATGTGTGTGTGAGAATGTGTGTGTGTGTTTTATTGTCTGGTGTCTGAATCAGGCCAGCTGAGGTCCATCTGGGTCCCGAGGGGACAGCAGTAGCAGAGGGGACGGAGGGAGTGTGTGAGACAAAGCTGAGCAAGTGTGTGTGATCCTATGGGAAGCAGGCGGAGAAAGGTGGGCGGGTGTGAGGTCACTGTGGGTCAAGAGACTGGGGTCCCATCCTGGCCCTCCCCCCCTGACAGGAACAGGACCTTCCTCTTTCGTGGGTCTTGTGTTTATGTTCTTCTTCTATGACAGTTTTAATGTTCCCTCTGTGCTGCCTGGCTTCCTGCCCAAGCACTTTCTCCTCTAGTAAGTCATTTTTCATGGAGGATTAAAAGTGACATATACAAATAAACATGTCGATATAAGTGTCATCACAATATCAAAATGATGACTATAATTCCTTTCCAAAGTATCTCTATAATGAGGATGTTTAAGAATGTCCCTTTCTCGTTGTTCTTCTTCGCCTCTTTTGTTTTTCTTCTTTATCTTCTTCTCTGTGTTCAGGTTTGTCATCACTTTCTGGTTGTTCCTCCCCACTGCTTCTTCTTATTCAAAATAATGGAGGAATATATTGAATTTTAAAGTATTTTAATGAATAGAACACTGAAATTATTTAGACTATTTTTATTTTGGTACATAACCAGCACTATGTTCAAATCTGGGAATTGCTGCAACTTGTAGCCAACTGTACGCAGAAAAATCCCCCCCCAGTGTGATAACAGGTCGTCAGTGCAAACAAAGGAGCTGTGTGTGTTATCAGTGGGACAGCTTGAAAGTGTGTTAATCACCAGCAGCCTATTAAATATTAATAGATCTGGTGACAGGGATATCTCTCTGTGTGTGTGTGTGTGTGTGTGTGTGTGTGTGTGTGTGTGTGTGTGTGTGTGTGTGTGTGTGTGTGTGTGTGTGTGTGTGTGTGTGTGTGTGTGTGTGTGTGTGTGTGTGTGTGTGTGTGTGTGTGTGTGTGTGTTGTGTGTGTGTGTGTGTGTGTGTGTGTGTGTGTGTGTGTGTGAGTGATCACTGTCATCGTCGCTCATTGAATGGATCCCAATAAGATCTAATATAGGTGTTTCCCATCCGTCATCAGCACACACTCTATTTATAGCGGAGCTGCAAGGAGACCTTCGATAGCTCAGTTGGTAGAGCGGAGGACTGTAGTGGCTAAAGCTGAAATCCTTAGGTCGCTGGTTCAATTCCGGCTCGAAGGAGGTGCTGTTTTAATTAAATCCTATATTATTACTATTGGTTTGAATTCCAACTTGAATCTCAGCTTTGTTGAAAGGTAGCCACTTTTAGCTTAGCATTGTTGATTTGTAGTCACGTGACTGAGAAGTAGTTCGTTAACAGCCTAATGTTAGCTTTTTACCTCTGCCAATAGCATTTACAATTCAAAAATCATAAAGTGGTGATAATATGTGGAGATTATCCCACTGAACAAAATGTCTAAGAATCATAAACGTGTGTTTGCCGCAGCTCTTATTTTTTGCAATATTCTAAAATCCCATTGCTTTTTTGTCATGGGAGCCATGTTGATTGATTGATTGATTGAAAATGGTATTAACAGATTGCAGAATGGGTACAATACAGTACAGCTCAATACACACAATTGTTAAGGGGATGCAGACCAGAGAAAGACTTTCGTCTTGTTTACATCAGGGTCCCCCATGTTGACGCTAACCTCAGGATCGGCCTACAACATGACTGCACTACTCATGTGCAGCACCTGTGTGTTTTGGAAGCTACATCTATGAATTTGTATTGATACCACATTGCATCCATGTTTTCTGTTGTTGAAACCTCACACTTCTTCCACATTGGTGCAGACTCACACACAAATACACACATGAGACCCCATTTACATGCATACGAAACGCAAACAAACCGAATACGATATAAAAAAAGTATTCCCTTCACACGAGACCGCTCGACCCGCTGGAGACGCTGTAGTACATATGCCGGGCCTGTAAGTGGCGCTGTACTTTCTCCACAAAATTCACCAAAAGCAGCGAAGAAGACCCCGGAGCATGGTTGCCATGGTTGCCCTTCTGTTTATTCCCCGCGGTGGATTTAGCAACATGTAGTTCATGTAATTCTCCATGTCCACTTGTTGCTGATGGTTGTGGTAGAGGAGCTGTAGAGTTTGCACTAACATCTGTAGCATGGTCAGTAGCTACTGACAGCAGTGAGCAGCAGAGGTGGGGAGAGGTGGGGCTATGGCTTCATCGTTATCAGGAAATGATCGTATAGAGCAGGGGTAGCCAACACGGTGCCCGCGGGCACTCAGTCGCCCGCAGGGGCAACGTGAGTCGCCCGCGGGGCATGTTCTAAACATAGCTCGCCAAGCAAATCCAAAATGTATAAAATACACAAAACAAAAATGGAAATGTAATTAAAAGAATCTACCCTATGCATAAACGAAACCTAAATCATAGCAAACTCTATCTACTTACTACAACTCTATATCTATCTAACACCCCTCCTCCCCACCCCCACAATAAATATCGACCAATCACGTTCTTGCTTGATTTGCGGGACCAGCGTTGCAGTCGGGAAGAAAAGCAACCTCCCCGCTGATTTTCCTTCTGGCCGAATCTACACAACACATCAGCCCCATAATGGGTCGGCTCTAGAACAAATCGAATGGGGGGGCAATTATTTACCAAGGGGGGGCACACACTACCGTCAACAACCAACACACAAACACCAACGCAACTTCAGCTGTAAAGTCTATTGTTTTTCACACGCATTGCAGGGTGTTGCGCTATTTTATAGCGCACCTATGACTTGTGCATACATGCACGGTTGTGGCACGACCACCAAAACAGAAACATATAAGGACATAGGCCACCATATAAAAGTGTGCAAATGTATTTAGTATCCTATCCATGTGAACATGTTTTAGGTGGGGGTGGACCTAACCTCCTCTAGGAGGGTCTATTGAAGTTAAATGCATCAATCTGGTGCACTTTGAGAGCAAAATGAAGAGATCTATGGATAGCCTACATCTCTCAGCATCCATATGAAACAGAACTGTACACAGATTTACTTTTTCTTTATGGATATTTTACTAATCACTCCCCTTTTAAACTGTATTCTTGTGTTACTGTCCTATAGTATTTCATACCCGTTTTTCATTTATTCTCTTATTTTTTAATAACTATAATGATCATATAAAGGTATTCCTCGCAAATACTTGTTTACATAAATGGTGACCAAACCGTTTGAGACCCACTGAGATAACCTACACTAAAGTTAACTATCTAAACACTGAGAGAGTCCTTACCTCACTGAGCTGACGTTATAAGATCCTCTCAGTCTGACAGGAGAGGACTCTCCTCCACCTTGGTGTAGAAACAGCTCTTTATATCCGTTAGCATAGCCAGCTAACCAGATGCTAGTTACAACATTCCACGTTACCGCTCGCGCACTCACAAAATGCGCTCGTGCCACACACACACACAGAGCCGAGCTTGAATGAAACACAGAGACCCAGAAGTAGGCTACTTGTACTGTACTGTATATCATATTATTTTCGATGGCTTTACTGTATAATCAGTTTAACAGATCGCCACTGGGCTTTCATCTGAACACACAGCCACGTAATGATAACAAAACAAAGGTCGAGGGTCATTGGTCAAGCAACACACCAATCAGAGAGCAGCAGTGAGCACACCTCAGGCTGTGTTTTATATTTGTATTCTTTATTTCTGATGTATTTCACACAAAAAACCTTTACGGGCCGTCCACACTACAGCTTCGACAGCTTCAAAAACGGTTTCCAACGCGTCTGCCCATTCACTTTGAATGGGGTGACGTCACGTTGCCTCGCTTTTCACCGAACTAAATTGTGAGTAGCATAGCGGTCCGTCTCCGGCGTCAGAAGTTGAACAAATGTTCAACTTCTGACGCCGGAGTAGCCAGCGCCAGCCAATCAAATCCCGTTTCTGAAAATCTGACAGATCAAGCCCTAGCCAATCAAACCGCGTCTAAGCTGGGAGAGATATCCCGACGTTCATTTCTATATTTCAAAAAAAGATGGAGGAGAAACTAATTATCGCCGTAGCAAATCACCCGGTTTTGTATGAGCAGACCCTCTTCACCTACCGGGATACAAACCGGAAGAACCAGTCATGGAGGGAGGTGGCAGAGACAGTGGGTGAAACTGGTTTAACACTGAGTTTATATATATATATATTGCTCGCATAAAATCCCCGTTTTTTTTTGCTTTGTATGTCGGGGTCGGGAGATTCATGTGATTGGTTGTTGGTCGCGTTGCTCGAATAAAATCCCCAAGCTTCAGACACGCCCAGCTCCAAGCTTTTTTTGAAGCTGTAGTGTGGACAACGTTAGTGGAAACATTTTCACTTATATGATTAAAAAAAAAAAACCGGCAAAGTGGCAAGGCTTGCCCACGTGTTGGGGGGGCACAGTGACTCATTTGGGGGGGGCATGGCCCGCGAATGACCCCCCATGACGCCGACCCTGGCCCCATTGAACACAGCCTAGTCATGCCAGCCTATACTGCACATGAGGGGCAGAGTTTTACTCTGTGTGTTGTAACTTGCATATATATTTATTGCACTTGACGCACACACACGCATGGTGTAATCTCCACTGGGGACGGGGACGGGGGACATGTCCCCGCACTTTTCGAAATCCCGTTTGTGTCCCCCCACTTTACAAATATGTTTATTTATTTATTTTTAACGCAAGCCGTCATCGCCACGGAGGAGCACATAACCTCTGTGAGCGAGCGAGACAGAGGGAGAAAGAGAGAGCGAGCGAGGGAGCTAGGGAGGGAGGGAGAGGGATAGCGAGAGAGCTAGGGAGAGCACACTTTTATCTATGTAATAGATAAAGTAAGAAATCATTCCAATGTGTACTATAGGACAGTACAAAAAACTGTTTAAAAGGGGAGTGATTAGTAAAATATGCATAAATAAAAAGAAAGAATGCTAACATAAGATAAGAATAAACAAGTTTAAATGATTTGTTATTGGTTGTGATCATATTCTAAAGATGATTGGAGTATTGAAAAGTATACAGCTCCCTT
The DNA here is from genome assembly GCF_902827175.1 of Gymnodraco acuticeps. Lineage (NCBI taxonomy): Eukaryota > Metazoa > Chordata > Actinopteri > Perciformes > Bathydraconidae > Gymnodraco > Gymnodraco acuticeps. Next base: position 86,076 of record NW_022991123.1, read on the forward strand.
TCATCTGAGTGTTGAGAGCTGTATCCATAAATTCATTTTGTGCTCAAAGTGCACCAGATTGATGCATTTCACTTCAACATTTTAAAAAACATCTTCCCGGGGGTGCATGCCCCCGGACCCCCCTAGAGGAGGTGAGGACCCCCCTAGAGGAGGTGAGGACCCCCCTAGAGGATGTGAGGTCCCCCTGGAGGAGGTGAGGACCCCCCTAGAGGATGTGAGGTGCCCCCTAGAGGATGTGAGCCCCACCCCCAAATAAAGCAGGTTAAAATAATTAAATGTCATACATTTTATTTTAGTAAACACTGAAAATGGGTCCCACAGACCCAAACAGCACACACAGGTTAAAGGTAAGCATATAATAATTTTAAAATGTGCTAAATATATATATTGCAAAAAACAAAAAAAAAGAGGAGGAAAAGTAGCCCCCGACTTGTTTTATTTTTTTAAAGTAGCCCTCATCCTAAAAAAGGTTGGTGACCCCTGGTATAGAGGCTTACACACGGAGCCGTTTGGACCCCAGAGCGTTCCGGTTGCAGATCTATGCACCTTGGGACACGTTATCGTTTGCGAGGTCCGTTTCCGTTACGGCCTCGTGTGAACGAACGGGCTATACGAAAGAGAAAAGTAGCGGATTCAACCGTTTGCGTTCTCGTGTAAACAGCACATTAGTGAGTCATTCACTCCTGCATCGTCATGTGTCACTGAGTGGGGTTAAGTGAAAGCAGCTTAGTTAACAGAAAGCCTGTTAAAGCTAAACCAACGACAGGAAACAACAGATCATCGTCCTGCTGTCCATCACACTGTTAGGGTTAGGGACTGTGTTTCGATACACATGCAGAAATTCCCATTTATCCCCTTCGATAGCTCAGTTGGTAGAGCGGAGGACTGTAGTGGTCAACGCCGATATCCTTAGGTCGCTGGTTCAAATCCGGCTCGAAGGAGGTACTGTTTTTAAAAGAAACTGTCTTTTATGTATATTATTAACATTATGTTCTATTTGTTTGATTTCCTTCTTGAATCACAGCTCCTCTATTTATGACAGTTACATTGTTTTTTTATATTTGCAGATAACAGAATCTTTAAATTACCAGAAATGTTTTACTTGACCAACATTGTATACAACTCTGTTGAAACAGTATCTGTGTGTGACAGGTGGCTTTGTCACTGGTAGGTGTGGGAGCCAAAATGATTATTAAGCTGTCGTCTATTATTATCATAATCATTATCGGTTTACTTTTGTAATTGGTTATCACTTCTGCTTAATGTCACATGGGTGTGGTTTATTGTATTTAATGCACCTGTCATATGTCGGGTTTTGTGGAAAGACAGGGTGAGCTGGGTTCAGACATATCCTGGAGCCCGTTTGGTCCCGCTTTAGTTATTGTTTTTTGAATCGTTTTATTATTAATCATCTTTTAACTTCAGTACTGGCTGCTTATTAGACACGAGTCACAGTGAAGAGCCAAGTTTAGCCTCTCAGTGAGATCATTTATAGGGAATTGTGTAGCTACAGGTAAAAGGGTGAGGAGGATGATGACGATTGTGACGATGATGATGATTCAGATAATCTCCAGCTATTGGCTGTCTGTGGATTAGCTCTCATAAATACACCGACAGTTATGCGTAGATTTACCCTGAGAACGAGGCAATACAGAGGGAGAGAGGACGAAAACACTCTTATTGTGTCTTTAGGTGTCATCAATCTTTTTTCCTTTTTGAAAATGTGAAATGATTAAGCTCATTTGAATTGATTGTCGTTATTTATGGTTGCAACCATTTAGCGCTAGAATGACAGTCATCCATTTTTCGAAGTGAGTATCTTCTACAGTGTAGGGTAACCTCCAACTATGTTTTGTCTTTTAAGGTATGATCTGACTCTGAAATGCTCAAGCAGTTTGTGTCTTCTCTTGCAGTGTGCCCACCGTCCCAGTGAAGAACCTCAATGGATCCAGCCCGGTCCACCCTGCACTGGCCGGTAAATCTCAAACACACACTATACTCGGGCTGCTTCAGATTTACAAAGAGTCAAAGATATTTGTCTTATTTGTTCTGTTCTAACCACACTCATGTTCTCTTTGCTGTGTCTCAGGGATCACAGGGATCCTGATGAGTGCTGCCGCTCTGCCTGTGTGTCTGACCAGACCCCCAAAACTGGTGCTGCACCCCCCACCTGTCAGCAAGAGCGACATCAAACCCGTGCCAGGCTTCGGCCACTGCTGCAGAAAGACCACCAAGAAGCAGGCTCGCAAGGGTAAGCAAAAGCAGTGACTGAAATTCCACATAAACAACCTCCCTAAATGCTTTTATATATTGTGAGAGTTTGAAAAATGATTCACCAACAGGTTAACATGTTAACCATCTGGACCTTTTCTTGACTGTAAGCCTCTTTTCTTCTTGTGTGCAGGTAAAACTCCAGAGGAGGTGGTAAAGAAGTACCTGCAGAAAGTAAAAAGTCCACCAGAGGAGGTATGAACAGTATTTATTAGAATGCATAGTTCATTGAAACTTTAGCAAAATATCAATATCTGCTAATGCAATATTCAAATAGCAGGACGTACAACTTTATTAAAGGCTACATATGTTTCAAAATACCATTTAAAATGAATTGTTGTGGGGATATCCTGGCCTGCAAATCGTGTTCTACAGACAAAATATATTTCTTAGGTACAGAGCTACGGTGACTGACAGGTGCAAACGCGACCTAAGACATTTCCATTAGGGGAAACGCGCTGTAGCTACAGAAACAATTCAACTATAAAAACACAAATGAGCCAAAAAACAAGCAAAACATCTTCACCATGTTGACAACACAGTGTTGCTCAGTGTTTACTAAAAGTGCTGACATCAACAAGCGCTCCGGTCCTAGCTTTGTCAGCTAGTTTCCCTGTTTCTGTTATGAGCTTTTTGCTGCTTTTTTTATTTGCAGCGTTTTGTTTATGTAGCGCTTTTGATAAACACTGTTCATGTTTCGTCAAGTTGGTGAATGTTTTATAGATTCTGCGCTTGTGTTGTCAAGTTGGTGAAGATGTTTCTTCATTTCCATGTGTTTGGTACATTTGCAATGTTTCTAAAAGGGTTTCTAATGGAATGTATTTGGCCGTTGTAATGTATGAGCATCTGTCGGCCACCGTTCAGATCCTCTTTGAGGAAATCCCACCACTCCCTCTCTGTTTTCTTAGTTTTTCTCCTTTTTTTTACTATCGTTTACATTATTTGTATCTGTATACATATATATGTCCCTCTATGATAGAAAACAATAAAAAGTTGGTCACAAAAAAAAGAAAATCCCGCCATTTAATATATTTTTATATAATGAAAATAGTGATTGAAAAATGATCAACCCCTCCGATATCATGAATCACATTGCAGTTACAATATTGGCCTTAGTTGTTTTTTTCAAATGATGCAGCCCTAGTTTTTGTGTATCTCATAACAAGCATAATGTTGGTTTCTTATTAAACAGTATACTTTTCTTTTGATTGAATGAAAAAACTATTCATATCTTACACTACACAATAGGCTTTTTCATTCTATTTAAACCCGGCTAATTCTATTTTAGCTATTTCAATTTTATTTTCTTGGCTTTTTATTGACTTGTTTCTGTTGCACTATGCTTTTGACGTTTTTTATATTTGTAAAGCACTTTGAATTGCTGTATATAAAAAGCGTGCCTTCCCTAAAAAAAAGGGTCTTCTTTCTCTTCTCTCCTAGGACTGTACCATCTGTATGGAGCCGCTGGGGGGTCCGTCTGGTTATAAGGGCCCAGGGGTGACCCCTGTGTCTCGGGCGGAGTCAGTCGGGCGGTTAGCACAGTGTGGACACCAGTACCATTTCCAGTGTTTGGTGGCCATGTATAATAACGGCAACAAAGACGGCAGGTAGGTTACAGAATATTCCTCCTCATTGTCTCTCAAACTGCTTTGCAAATGAGCTCATCAATTCACTCCTCTCTTGACAGCCTTCAGTGTCCCACCTGTAAAACCATCTACGGCGTGAAGACAGGCAACCAACCGGCGGGAAAGATGGAGTACCACATCATCCCTCACTCCCTGCCGGGGCATCCTGACTGCAAAAGCATCCGCATCATCTACAACATACCGCCAGGCCTTCAGGTACTCACAGATGTATTGCTCTTACTCCCACGTCAGTTAGTTTGATCAGCCTGCTAACATCAGTCCTCTCCTCCCAGGGACCAGAGCATCCGAACCCAGGGAAGCCCTTCACTGCCAGAGGCTTCCCCCGACACTGCTACCTCCCCGACAGCGAGAAAGGACGCAAGGTGAGCACAATACACCGTCCAACTATTTGAATCCATTCTTTACACACCTCTATTTGACGCCGTTGTCCATGACCACCACACAGTACAGACTGTAACACCTCTGTTGTGTTCTTTTTGACTTATGATTTGTTATAACTGACTGCTACTTGTCTACCTCAGACTTCCACACTATTTCTAAAGAGATAATCAATGTTTGTGCAATATTCATTTGTTATTCATTTTACAATTTATTTGTGTTATTACTGGCTGTTACTTCAGTACTTTCACTTGTTCAATTACTTTCTTTATAATGCTGCAACTTATTTCTTACCATTTGATGATTTAATCTTTTAATAACGTCCTCTTTATTTAAAATGTTAGTCTTCTAACTTTATTTGTGCCTTTGTATCTGCCCTTTCCTTTTGCTGTACGAATGTACTTTTTCCCACTGTGGAAATGCTTTAAAGAGGCCCTTTTATGGGCTGTAGTGTGTTATGTGGTATGAGAACACCAGTGCATGAAAACAGTATTTACCAGACCAGAATCTTTTGTACAGTAGAGGCACAAAGTACAAATGTAAACCTGAAAGAATCATATAGGGCCCTTTTTAAAACGTGTTTTCCTTACCTGTACCCAAACCTTTGTTCAGGTACTGAAGCTGCTCCTGGTAGCGTGGGACCGCAGGTTGATCTTCTCCATTGGAACTTCAAGCACCACCGGAGAGTCTGACACCGTCATCTGGAACGAGGTATTAAAACAATATTACAATGTATTTGAAAGGCCGAAGTTTGTGATGTACGTACCTTTCTTGTTTTTATGTCACTGGAAAAAAGAAAATATGACTTTGCCCTCTCTTCCAGGTCCACCACAAGACAGAGTTTGGCTCCAACCTGACGGGCCACGGCTTCCCGGACCCCGGACACCTGAACAACGTCCTGGAAGAGCTGCGAGCTCAGGGCATCACAGAGGACGATGGACTGATGGAGAAGTGAGAGGACCATGAAACATGTGAGAGCAATGAAGAGAGGACGGAGAGATACAAACCATGAAAATAAAAGAAGAAGAAGAAGCAGGAGGAGGACTGAGACACTCTCCCTGCCAGCACTTAACAGGGTGCAGGGGACGTTTGAGGTTATAGAAGACATAGCTTGTTTTTGCGGAGGGAACCACTTTTCAAGATGGTGATTGAGTCTGGGTTCCCCTATCGGTACAAGTCTGTCTACACACTTTTCGAGCAAGCACATAAACAGCAGTGGGGGGGGAGTAAAAAGCTGCAGCAGATTTTTTTTTTTTTAAAGGAGAAAGAAGCTAAAGGGAAAAAATGATAGCACTCATGGGTACTCATACTAGCCAGCTAGGTACTACTAAATGTCTGAGAATGAATCAGTACTAACACTTAGGACACAAACAAGTTACATTTACTGAGGGAAAGCAGAACCAGGAAAAGAAAGTCAAAAGAGAGCGCAGTTTTGATGAAAACTGTTGGGAGAGAACGGACAAAGGAAGAAGTCAGAGCAGCGGGGGAGGAGACAGGAGGAGGGAAAGATGAAGCAGAAAGACACGAAGATGATGTAAGAATGTAGCGTAGGATAGGAGTAGTGTAAAATCAACTTGTATGGTACTTAGCTAGGCTATCATTAAGAGGTAACAGAGCGGTGGAGGAGGAGGAGGAGGAGGAGGAGGAAAGACAGATGGTGCTCGCTTTTGTTCACACCACCTGCCTGTCAGTGGCTCAGTGCTGCTGCTCCCCCCTGTGGCGGTGCTGAGAAACTACAACTGCAAGATAAAACTGTTACTATGAGTTATCCACCTGTTACGTTTTATCATTGTTACCTATAATCCTCATTTAACGTCATTCCATACTTTACCTCCTACGTTGACTTGATGGGTTTTTATATGTGTTTATGATTGCGTGTGAAATGACTAAAGACCAAACGCAGGCCCGGCCTGTTTGGAGTCTTACTTATCGAGCCCTTGTGGTGAAAGTTAACCGTACATACACAGGTACCAGTATTTACTTATGTATCTTTATTTCTGTCCCTTGTGACGGTGCACAGTGGATGTAAATGCTGTGAGAAAAGCTGAGGATGTGAATAACAACCTGAAGATAAAACCAATTTGAGCGTTGACAAAAATGCTGAGGATTTTTGATTAGATCTAGTTCACCTATCTTCTCAAAAATAAAGTAATCTTCGGCTTGTTCACAGCCAGGAAATCCTCAGATTGGGCAGGTGGGGTGGAGAAGATGGAGAGGTAGACCTGAAGTCATGACTTACAGAGGGGAAAAAAGCTATTGGCCGACGAGTGCAAACGCGCTACAAGGTGCCAAAACAGTTCTATTAGGAGAAACACTGCAGCTTCAGAAACTATACAAACACATGTGTCAAAATACATTCAAATTTAGAAACAAATGTACCAACTTGACAACACATACCAAGTATTTAAGAAACATTCACCGTGTTTGCCATAATATCAGAAGGAATCATGCGATCGCATTGTTAAAATAAGTCGATGAAGCTTACTGTACATTTTAGGAAACGTTCCAACAACAGACAATACAGAAGCGCACGGTCCCGGTGTGCATCCCTTTTTAGTGTACTCTGGTTTACGTTGTGTTTTGAGCTTCTTGCAGCGTTATTTATTTGCAGCGCTTTACTAATGCAGCGCTTTCAGTAAACGCTGCCCTGGTTTCGGCAAGTTGGTGAATGGTTTTTTTGTATGCGCATGTGTTGTCAGGTCATTCTTTATCTGCATGTGTTTTTGCACATTTGTGTTATTTGATTTGTTTATGAAACTGCGGCGATAATGAAAATGTGTTGGGCCGCTGGAACGGGTTTTCACCTGTCAGCCACCGTAACACTGGGATTATAAACGCCAATCAATCACATCAATTCTTATGAATGAAGATCAACTAGGCATCTATTAAATATCCAGTATTCATTTAAATGTGAATTTCCCAGTTAGGTATCATCAACAGTTAATGACTAGATGTTTCATTGCAATTGCCCAAAACTATTTAACACCAACAACAGGAAACTTCCCAAATGGGCTTGCTTCTGATTGGCTGGCACCCCAAAAAGTAAAGAAATAAGCTAATTGTAAGCAATACAGAGTATGGGATGTTTAATATGTGACTTGTTGGCTGCAGTTCCAGATCAGAATAATATATTTTAAATTAAAAAAAAGTCAAAGAATCCTCTTCTTACCTCAACCCTTCCTGACTGATGTCACATGGCCCAGTCTTTGAGTTGGGTCTATAAAGGACCCCTTATCACAATGTTACAAGAAATGTGTGTGTGAGTGTGAAAGATAACCTGTGTACTGTGTATACTACTCACATGCTCCCAGTTTAGGGTTTTATTTTGGTACTCCGTCATTCATTATCTCAGATGATGATGGTTCCCCCTTCCTTCTTTGTTAGGTAATTTTATTTTGAAAAGTAGGTACACTTGTTTTGCATTTTCATTGCCACTATTATAGATTAAATTGCCTTTTTTATATTGTATGTTCATGTCATATTAATTATGCCCTTTTTGTATTTGTTACAATTGGTTTACAGAGACGGTATTGTTAAATACGATGGTTTTTTTTGTCATTGTGTACAGAAATTAAGCTGATCTGTGTCATCTTTTCCTTGGAAAAGGAATGTGATGGTAGACTTTTATTTGAGTGTGAAATGTAATGAATTGTAGGAGCAAGTCAAACCCTTACACATGTGCTCTTCTGTGAGGTAAAGAATGCTTTTATTTTTTACATATCATCTGTCTTGTTAACTTTATCTGCTCTGAACTTTAGTAGCAGATGTGTTGATGGACACATTGGTGTTAGTCTTAAATTCACCACTCTTTAAGCTGCAGAATGGTACAAGTCGTAAAAGATGATTATTTTAAACATTGTAAAATACAATAAAATCGAAATTTCCTCCTGAGCTGTTGCAGTTGTCTTGCTTTGTTGGCCCAAACACTGCACATTGACTTGTAAAAACATTTGTATAATCAGTAAGTAACTCCATTGTTGAATTGTAATTGTCATTTTGTAGTTAAAATTAATGTTATTAATTTCTAAACAATAAAGAAATAATTCCAAAAAAAATGTTTATTACTATTTCCCTTGACGTAATGAATTGAGTCTGATTTGGTCATGTCCCTGACATTGTGTGCAATGTCTAAAACCACGCTAGCAATGTAGCTAACAGATAACTCACCATTGTATTTTATCCTTTGTCCCTCCTTTAAATGTGGATTTATTTCCCTTCACCTCCTCTCATCCTCCAAACAGACAAGGGCCTTTGGTCATAATAAGGTGATTATAGATGCTGGTTTGGAGAGAGCTATAACAGCAAAGTGTAGAAATTGCAAATTATCTGCTGGGGTGCGGTTGATAAACACTAAATATAATTAATGATACTTATTTGTGTTTTTATCATATTAATTAGCCATAGACTGAACATTTGAACTAAAATTGTACTTTTTATAAAGTTATGTGTTAGACATTGGTGCATCCCCTTCGATAGCTCAGTTGGTAGAGCGGAGGACTGTAGGTGCTAAATGCAGAGATCCTTAGGTCGCTGGTTCAAATCCGGCTCGAAGGAGTTTCGTCTTTTCCCAGGAAGTGCGCCGCCGTATGAGGTGTGATCTGATTTGTAGTTGGCGCAGGACCGGCTGCTCAAGCTCCAATCTATCACCCAATCATGATACTCGCTGTCCATTGTGAGATTGGACCTAAACCAATCACAACGCGAGTTCCCAATGGACGGAGCCAATCACGTCACGGCATCACAATGGACATAGCCACTCACGGCACGGCTTCTCCCCGAACCCGCCCCCCTCACGCTTTTGGTTGACAGTGGACAAGTCGCGAGGCACATCAGAGGTGATTGATTGATTGATTGATTGATTGATTGATTGATTGATTGATTGAAAAGTTTATTAACAGCTTGTATATTGGGTACAGTACAGTACAGCTCAAAACATACAATTGTTAAGGGGATGCAGACCAGAGAAAGACTTTCGTCTTGTTTACATCAGGGTCCCCCATTTCCAATTCATCATGTCATTTAAGACATATTTGACATACAGATGGCTTATTTACAATTTACATACAGGTGGTTTTTTACATACAGATTGCTTATTTACAATTTTCATTTTAGATTTCGTTCTAATACATCCTAACCGGACATTTAAGACATACCAAGTCTACAGATATACAGTTAGTAACAGAGTCTAAAATGCGAGTATATACATAGATGGGGGGGGGGGGGGGGGAAGCTGTCCATTGAACGACAGGTTGAGATTTGTACCATTACCGGGGCCAGTTTTGCAATGCTCTCCCCCGAAGGTGCTCTTTAAGAGAGGTTTTGAAGGTAAGTATAGTTTTACTTTCCTTTACAGTTGTGGGAAGAGCGTTCCACCTTGATGTGGCATAATTACGAAACGTGTATTCCCCCTTTTTTGTGCCAAATCTGGGTTTTACATGATTTGTGGAGCTCCCTCTGGTGTTATGATCATGGTATTCCTTGACCTTTGGGAATAATTTTGACATGTACATGGGTACCATAGAGGTGTAGTGGATCTTGTAGACCAGGCCCATTGCAAGTAGCTGTACTCTGTCGTCTACTCTAAGCCATCCTAGGTTGTCAAAGTGGGCAGAGGTGAGGTGGGTTCTAGATGAAAGGTCAAGCAGTAGTCTGACCAGTTTATTTTGCGATGTTTGAAGTTTTATTTTTAGCACCTTGGAGGTGCTATGGTACCATGACGTGGAAGCATAGTCATAGTACCCTTGAATGAGTGCTCCTGCCAGAGTTTTCAGGGTGTTTTTGTTTACCAGAGAGGAGATCCGGTATAGGAATCTAGTTCTTTGATTGACTTTTTTTATTACATTGGATGCCATTTTGTCACAGGAGAGGTTTGCCTCAAGAATAGATCCTAGGTATGTAATTTCCTTCTTACTTGTGACAATAATGTCGCCCACTGCAACTGAGAAGTCGTCGGATTTGCTGAGATTATGTTTCGAACCGAAGAGAATGGACTCTGTTTTACCCAGGTGTAATGATAATTTATTATCGGCGAGCCAGGTGCAGATTCTGCCAAGCTCGGAGCTGAGGGTTTTTTCAACCTGCAACCTGTTCCTGTCAGAGACCAGCAGGGCTGAGTCGTCCACGAACAGGAACAAGTTGCAGTCACATGCTGATGACATGTCATTACATAAATTAGGAACAGTAACGGACCTAATATGCTTCCTTGTGGAACACCACAGCTCACTGGGAGGGGGGGGGGACAGAGTACCGTTTACCTCCACCATCTGTTCTCTCCCCTCCAGGTAGGATTACATCCAGCTCACCGATAGTTTATCAAAACCAATTGCTTTTAGCTTGTCAATCAGAATGGGGTGATTGACAGTGTCGAAAGCCTTTTGTAGGTCCAGCATCACCATGCCGCAGTACTTGCCCTCGTCCACCTCTTGTTTGATGTGGTCGCTCAAATAAAGAAGGCATGTGTCAGTGGAGTGGGATGTTCTAAAGCCAGATTGAAATTCATAGATTAGTTTCTTTTCCGCGAGGTACTTTTCGACCTGTTCATATACTATTTTTTCCATGACTTTCGAGATGGAGGTAAGTATAGAAACAGGGCGGTAGTTGCCTGGGTCCAATTTGCTGCCCTTTTTGTGCAGGGGGGTTACTCTTGCAAGTATTCAGAGTACCCCTAGGCCGTTTCTCAATCGCGAGTACACATGCTGCAGAGCAACTATTTCAAGTATACTACGTCATAGAGTGGCGCAGAATGCTGAGCATTTAAACAGTCCTTCGGCGCCACTCGATGACGTAGTATACTTGAAATAGTTGCTCTGTAGCAGTTTTACTTGCGATTGAGAAACGGCCCTAGATTCCACCGGGCCCGTCTGCATCGTGTTACGGCTGCGCCGCGGTTTTGGTCCGGCCTCCTCTGGCGTCATACCCTACCGGGCGCGTTTCAGAAGCATTTCAGAAGCGGAGCGTCTTGCCTGCCGGCTCGCAGTTTTTGTTGATTTGTGCATATTTCCTGGACAGGCTACTTTATACAGACAAAGTTAATAATAATAATTGTAATATCCCAGTTATAAACGACATGAATCAAAGATGTGTTGCTGTATTTTAGTGGGAAAAAAATGCATTCATCATCATAATTATTCTATATATATAATTGACACAGTGCCTGTAAACCGGAGGAGAACGCTGGCATTTCTCCTCCTACTTGAAAGACTACGGAGGGATAGGGTCTGCAAATGAGTTTATTTGGGGGATGGGCCGGATGCTCTGACCAGTCCACTTCCTGCCCGCCGCCTCTGCAATGCCTTGCGTCGCGTCGAAAAATAGATATTTTCGCGCTCACAGCGATCGCGGCCACTCTAGTCAATGGGTGCTATTCCACCACACGCGGCGCGTTACGGCTCAGAAGCGTCCCAGAAGCGCCTCGGCGGCGGCGCAGGGCTCCTCTAAAACGGTTCTTGAACCGGAACCGGTTTGGTTTATTGGCAGTTTGCAAACCACTTAAGAGTACAGGGTCCCTTCTCACTTCTCTTATTTTTCATTTCCTCGCTCCTCGGTCTCGGTCTCACCGGAAGTTGATTTGTCTGCGCCATCTTGAGTAGCGTCCCAATAGCGTCCCTTATTTTTGCCCAAGGACCGAGGAGCGATAATGGAGGAGCTATAACCGAGGAACCACCAGACCATCCTTCGATGAAATCCTCAGACACCTTGACACAGTGGGCCCTTCTCACTTCGGTTAAATGTAATCCTTGCTTCCCTCACTTGCATCGTTTCCCTGCGTCTAGTCCCTCCCACCAGGGAAGCATGGAGAGACGCAAGGGAACCACGAGAAGCAGGGAAATGAGTTGTAAGAGCAATGGGACGTCCTTTCCTCCGGAGCGTCACGTGAAGCGACGTCCGTTTGTGATGACGCTGCACAGCTGATCGTCTGACAGCAGCCAGCTCTGTCCCCGTTATTTCCACACACACCCCCGCCTCTGTTAGTACACATTTACTGACACAAACATTTGTATCATCTGTTGTAGACCCAAATAAATAAAATAAAATAAGAACTCATTCTCAAAAAAGATAAACGCCATTCTTAAAATGTATAGTTTGATTAATATTGATTAGAGTGCACAATAGAAATAAAATAATTGAGAGAAGAAAAAGAGATATGTTATCTATCAAAACCCAGTTAGATTAACATTCATTGGATTGCACACTTTGTTTGTTTGGATATGTAGCAAATTAACATTTTAAATAGCACTTAATGACTGACTGAATGGAAATGACAATAAATGAAAATGTAAAACGAAAAAGCGATCATGAAAATGTTTCCAAAAAATGAATAAAATGATTTTTGACCACTTTGTTGTTCAGATATATCACATATTTGTAACTAAATGATACATTAATTGAAACAAAACACGGTATAAACTGAGGAGTGACTCCCGTGAGTTTCATGTATTTTCTTCACTCCGCTGGGAAACTGCTCTCATGTCAAGAAGCATCAGATCAGTGCATGCGCTGCATCGTCCAATCAGTGAGCGATACACAGTAAGGGGGCGGCGCGAGTGTCTGAGGATTTCATCGAAGGATGGTCTGGTGGTTCCTCGATTATGGCTCCTCCATTATCGCTCCTCGCTCCTCCGGCAAAAATAAGGCCATTGGGACGCTACTCAAGATGGCGCAGACAAATCAACTTCCGGTGAGACCAAGACCGAGGAGCGAGGAAATGAAAAATAAGAGAAGTGAAACGCAGCCTGTGTCACCCTAACCCACTGCTCACAGAAGTGTAGTTGCTAATTACAACATGCCCATTCTTACAAGAGTCGTTTAACAACTTATTTAAATTACTGTTGTCAATCGGATGTATAACACATGGCTGGTGTTGACATTGATTAATATAATAACGTGTATTTAACCTAGACACGATACAGACTGAAGTTGCCGACTGTATACCATAATGTAAAAGTTGACGCCAAAACGACGGTTGTAAAAATAGGTTTTATGACTGTAAACGGGAAAATAGAAACATGTATTCTTGTTACTAACATGTTGAATCGGCGGCGGAAGTTGTCGGCACGGCCGGCCCGGAAATAACTGGATGGCCTACCTGCCTGTCAGCCTTCCATCTCGTGCACAAACTTATCTCGTGCCCTCATTGGTCATGTGCGCGTTCGTGTGTGTTGGAGGAGGGACTCAGACTGTAAGGAAGTCTGTAGGAAGGGGCAGATTTTTTTTCGGCTGCATACTTTCAAATTCTAGCGCACTCGAGCTGGTTTCTCTATTCTTACCACCCTAACTTTAAGGACCTTAAGGGCAGGGTTGCCAACTCTCACGCATCTGGCGTGTGACACACGCTTTCACTCTCAATCTCACGCTCTCACGCTGCCCAAACTATTCTCACGCCAAAAACAAGAATACCGAAGACTAGAAACGGTTTTGAAAACGTTTGTCGGGTAGTGATCGTCTTCTCAATAGAACATCTTTGATAATGTCTTCTGGCCAATCAGAATCAAGATAACGGCGTGGTGTTGTTGCAGGAAGTCCCGACGGAGAATACTTTTGCTGTAGTACATCTCTATACATCGATACAACATTAGGTGTTGATAGAAATCAACACGTAATGAAATAAGACCCCACGGTTTGATGATTGATAGGTGTGTGGGCTGTCTTTCATTTTGACACACAGAACAATGGGGGCTATCCACAATGTAAAGTAATTCACACAGCCTGTCCTCTTGTCTCTGTGAGGAGCAGCAGGTTCAGCTTTCAGAACAAAGTAACACAAAACTAAAATGGCATTCATTTTTTTAAATATGTCGTGTAGTAATAGATTTATTTATTTTTCTTCTCAAGAGAGTACCAGAATGTGTATTTTATGTTAGTATTTCAAAAAAAGAAGAATCCCCCTCAGACTTGGGTTGGGTTTTCAGCATGTCAACTCTTTCACCTGTGGAGAAATTGCAGGATTGGCTCCAGGTCGCCCTTTTTATTTACTATAAGACAAATGTTCCTTTTTATTTCATACAGTTCAATTTGGATTGAGACAGGGAAATAATCTAAACCTCACGTGTGGCGTTTCACTGTCAAGGGGAGCGTGTATGTAATTACATTGCAAATACTGACTTGAGCCCTGAGCCCCACCACTGTATGGGTTAGCCCTACCATAGATTACCCAACAAAAATACTCTCTCGCAACTGCCGACCCGTATTGCGCATGCGCAGATCTAAGAACCAGTAGAAATGATAAAAAAGTAAAAGTCTGCTGCTTATTGTTCTACTCGGCCAAAATAGAGTCAAAGAGTATATGAGAGTGAGAGTGTGTTAATTAATATGTTTGGCAGTTTGGAGTAAGTCTGTAGATTTGTTTGTGTGTGTGTTTCATGTAGCCTATAGGCCTCTCACGATAATTCATTTTGTTGGATACATTTTCCCGGAAATTATTGCGATAAACGATAACATTGTCGGCACCGTTGTATGACCATTTTAGACCACTGACATAATGATAATATATAATAATAATTCAAGTACATCCTTTCAAACTGCTAGTCACATCCTCATGTAAATGTAAATGTATCGAGTTCATTTTTATTTATCGTACGATAAGTCAATTAATTGCTTATCGCGACAGGCACACAATAAAACAGTGGAAACAAACATGTGTTTGACTTTCATTAGTGAATGAAACTTTGTGCCCTTTATAGTCTGTGTCCTATATTGTGTATTTGTATATATTGTATATTTGTATATATTGTATATATATCCTATATATATGCTAAGGTCCCGCTGCTGACACGATAGCAGTCATTTTGTGCGCATATGTGTAATTAAAGTAAACCCATGATATCAAAATCTCACTCCAGCCAGGTACCCAAAGTTGGCAACCCTGCTTAAGGGCCTTTAGAGGAGAACATGCATTTCTGGTACAGTCCCCTGATGCTCCAAAGTTTACGCTGAATGTGAATATGTATATCTCTGTATGTTAATGAGGTAGGTTTATTCCAGCAGCAATACAAGTGCATATGTATCCTATAAACCAGTTGCAAACAATCCATCATCAAACATTCACCAATACCATTTCATATTTTGTACAGTATTTGAATAAGTCAAACAGCCACGAGAGGACGCAGTTCCATGGTGTAATGGTTAGCACTCTGGACTCTGAATTCCTGCGGAACCTGTGTTTTCTTTTGAACTGGTCCAAATTAGAAGAAAACGTTACTTTTATACGTTCTCTATTGCGTTTTACAGAAAAACCGCTAATCGAACATTGTTTAATACTGTACTCTGAGGATTATGTTAGCCACATCTACCTTTTGTTCCCACCATGAACACATACAAATGCATATCAGCATACTTACAGTATTTTCAGTTAAATGTGTTATATTGAAACTAAAATAACTGACGGAAAATAAATATTTATGTATTTCCATTTTTATTTAGTTTCACATTGAATAACACAGTTGTCTTTTTTTCTCACAAAATCCATCAGTTTGCAAATGTAAATGGTTGCTTAACATCAAAGTGTGGTGAGAGGAATTTTCTGAATTCAATATAATCAAAGACCTTTTACATATTTGTATTGAATAAAAAAAATGTAAAACATGTTCTATACAATCGCAGTACGTTTTTTTATATCTATTCAAAGGGCTACAAACAAGAACTTAACTATCACCGAATCAAAGTGTTTCTGTAGCATCTATTTGATCCCAATTCACAGCCATTATAATTACTTATCCAGGACCTCAGTCTTCCTTATGAAGACATGGTGCAGTGTCTGAGCCTTATATACAGTTCAAGGAGTTCTTGCTTTCATTTTTTCTCTCTTTGTTTTGACGTTTTTCCCCCCTTCTGGTTGGAACTGGATGCTGCATTTCTGAGAGCAAAAAAAATATGTACATTTTAAACCATTTAGGCAACCCTTCTTAAGTTGTTAAAGGGGCCCTTTTATGCCTTTTCAGGTTTTCCTTTCCTGTAGCGTGTTATATACGTTTTTGAGCAAGTAAATGGTCTGCAATGCGAAAATCCCAAAGTTCCCTCCAGAGGGAGTTTGTATTCCACACACTCCCCCCCCCCCCCCCCCCCACCCCGGTCTGAAACACCTCCATTATAGTCCTCTGTTTACTTCTGTAACTTTGTGACATCTCTACGTAACACTTGCGCTTCTATTATCTAGCAATCCAACACATTGTACGTGACAGTCTAAGGGGCGGGACACCCCAAGCAGCTGACCAATCAGACCAGAGCTGGCTTTTTAATTATGAAACCTATAAATTAGCATAATAAGGCCCTTTAACTAAATTCCTATATTTAGAAAAGAAAACTGGTGCACCTACTTAGAAGATTTGTCCTGTGTTTCTGGATGAAGTATGACCACTTCCTCCTCTTCACTGTCAGATATCTCAACCACATCTCCTGTAATTGAAAACAAAGTACCAATTGTTCAAGTTGTTGTCTGTTCAAAAACAGAAATTGTAGCGATATAACTTGACATTACGATAAAACAAAAACTGTAATCAGTGATGCAAACACACGTATGATGAAAAAAGAGAGAACTATTCGAAGCAGAAAAAAAACAGCGTAATATACCATCTGACAAAGGCCTGCACTATAATGCTTCAATTAACTGGCTGTTCTTTATAATATACTCAGATCAATAGGAGACAGAGATGTTAAGTTATAAATCAAGGGTTTTTATTATTATTTACAGCAGGGGTGGGGAACCTTTTTCCTCTCAAGGGCCATTTCAATTTATACAACATCCTCCGAGGTCCGTACAAATTATTGAACTCAACCTCTGCTTAAAAATACTAAAATCCCAGCCCATTCATTTCGCCTTTCTTTCATGCTTTGCAAAGAAAAAGCAACCTCTTAATCCAGATATCTTACCATGACTCGTGCATGCATGCACGTGCACAGTGGTGGCATGACCACCAAAACAGAAAGATATGGACACAAGATGTGTGCAAATGTATTTAGTATCCTATCCATGTGGACATCATTTAAGTGGGGGGGACGGGACCTCACATCCTCTAGGGAAGTGGTTCCCAACCTTTTTTCCCAAGAGCCCCACCAAATGACTCCTGTTGGAAGTTGGAAGTTGGACCCCCCCCCCCCCCCCCCCCCCCCCCCACACACACACACAAGGGGGGGGGCACGCAACAGCGGTAATTAAAGTTTAAAAGTCTGTTTAAAACACATGCTCAAAGTAAGCCGGATTTTGCCGATGTGTTTATGTGGATTCAAAAGTCGTAAATAATCTACAAAATGGAGGAGACCGATCTGATCGGAGCAACTGTGACGAATAATCCAACTGAAAGCGGCATGGACAATGACTATGTTTGAAAAATGCGCTTATCCAGACAAGCCTGGTTTGGACACTTTATGGGTAGAAGAAACATTTATATTAAAGAAAGAATTATACATTTCTGTCTTTTTATGCCTTTAATACTAACTTGAATTTTTATTAAAATTAATTAGTCAATTATTTTTTATATTTTATTGTAATGTAGAGACAAGGCTTTTAGTGACAATCATGTATTGCCTTACAATTACATGTAAAAAAAAAGAAGTCTAAATATGATATTTGGCCTCAAATCATCTGAGGCCTGGCGCCCCCCCTGCGATCTTTGGCCCCCCAGGTTGGGAACCACTGCTCTAGGGGAAGTTAAAAGCATCAATCTGGTGCACTTTGAGAGCAAAATTAAGAGATCTATGGATACATCTCTCAACACCCCTATGAACTGTAAACAGATTTTTCTTTTTCTTTATGGATATTTTACAAATCACTCTCCTTTCAAACTGTATTCTTGTTATTTTTAACAACTTTTTTGTTACTATCATATAGTATTTTATACCTGTTTTTCATTTCTTATTTTTTTAATAACTATAATGATCATATCAAGGTGTGCCTTAACTTCACTGAGCTGAGGTTATTTGAGCCTCTCAGTCTGTCAGGAGAGAGCTCTCTTCCACCTGGTTGTAGAAAAGCTCTTTATATTCGTTAGCATAGCTAGCTAATCAGATGCTAATAACAACACATCGCCACTGGGCTTACAACTAAAGACACAGCCACGCAAAAACTGCGGCATGTGTATGGCTCCTTATGGGTACTGCAATATTTGAAGTGCTGGAGCGGCGTTCCGGTGCTCTCCGTGAGCACTGCACCCCTGTCAGACGAGACATATACCACGTGATGACACGTTCCGCTCGTGTTGTGCTCAAGGAACCTGTCCTTGGCCAGGAAAATCAGGCACTTGCTTGTTTAATTATTTTGCGGTCTAGATTTCTTAAAACATTTTTGAAGTGAGAAGTTGTCCGTCAGTCGGACCCCCCCCCAAAAACGAAAACTCTTTGGTTCTCCACGAATTACACAAGTCACCCAAATCAGCGTTAAAAAAGCGGGAGGCGCCGAAAAGCGACTAATTTGCATGCATGTGTAATAACCTTCTCTACTGTCTTCCTTTTCATCCTGTTCCTCTTCCATTTTTTGTTCTTCCTCCTCTTCATCACCATCCTCCTCCTCCTCTTCCAGTCCCCAGGTGTTCTGCAGGCCCTGCCCCACCTGCCCCACCCCTGGCGCAGGCACCACTGGGGAAGGCACCCTGATATGTTTGGTTAAGGAGCCGCAGTGGATATAATAATGCAAAGGTACAAAGACACATTTTCTTTGTAGATACTGTTAAAGGATACGTTTGAGGCGGGACCTCGGCATTCTCGACGATGTCATTGGCTCTTTCTGACGCATCAGTCATCTCTACCGAGGTCTCGTCCGTTTTCAGAGCTGTGATTCGCTCCTGTGGCATTGACTCCGCAAAACCACACCTCCCGCCTGCTTTTCTGTGAAATGTGAAATTATAGAGTGTTTATGTATTTTAACAGCAGAAGTTGAAATACTGTTTAACAATGAAGTGATGCTCACCTTGCTCTCTTGTCGTTCTCCAGGGCTTTGCTGATGAGTTCTGTGATTTCAGACACCTTTACGCTGGCTATTTTACTGCATCTCATAACCTTAAACACAGTCGAAATAATTTGATGTTAAAGTCTTTGGATTTTTCTCATGGGAAATATGAAGCTCTACGGTGACTGATGCAAAACTAAAAGACAGCTGTGGAGTGGTGTCTCCTCACCTGCTCTTTAAGCAGCATGATGCCCCCGCTGGACTGGATGGAGCAGATTTCTCTGTGTTTGTTCATGGCGATCATCAGCAGGCCGTCCATCACCCGCTCCTCCCGTTCACAGGGGTCCACCAGCAGGTAGGTTCTGCACAGCAAACAGGAAGTAGAGAAGAAGAACGCTCGGCATGAGGAAGGATGAAGTTCTTCAAGGACTGGTGAGACGTTTGCATTCATAATTATTATTATTGTTTTTTGTTCTACACACTCAGTTCTTTGTGAATTGTGAACTAATGCTGTCTGATCAAAATCAACCAACAAAATAATAGTGTTTTACAAATAGGAATGACGTTCATTCAGTAAGAGCAAATACAAACATTTAAGAAACACATAACTTCAGCCAATGCAAATGCAATGTGCACTTTTTATTTTTAGAATTAGTGAGGAGTCTGGCAGTGACATTTAAATGAACTGAAGTTCAGAAAGGTTGTGTTTCCTTAAGCTTGATTTGAGCAGGAATTGATGAATGGGGATCTTAGAGATATTGTAACACTGACCGGTGATTCTATTATTTTGTCCACCTAATATACATCAATGGGGCTAGGCTAACTATATTGAGCATGCAATTGACCTTAATAGGGCGCCCCTCAAATGAAGATCACAGAACGTTGGTACTTGATCAATAAGTGTATTCTGTCCTGAATTCATATTCGGTGCCTTACCCTTGTTGGAAGAAGGAGAAGCTGACGCTGATGGGCATGTGGTAGATACTCAGAGGAATGGGGTCCCTCTCTTCTGGACTGTACTGAGGGAGCACAGGAAGAAATGCAGAATTACAACCTACACAAAGCTAGTTAAGACCGTTTGGAAATGCCAGGTGTTCATTTTAGCCTTTGTCCTATGTCAAATGTTCTTATTTTGTCAACCTCATCCTGTTTGTAAAGTTTTTGACTAGAATTCTGTCCATTTCAGTCTCATCTTGATCAAAGAAAACCTTTAGTACTTTTGTTTTAGTCAATGTATTACTGTTGACATTACAGTCTCTTTAGACATTAGATTATATTGAACTTTTCTGTTCAATTCAATTCAATTCAAAACCTTTATTTATCCAGATAAAATCCCATTGAGATCAATGATCTCTTTTTCAAGGGAGACCTGCAGCAGTAGGTTCCACAAGAAGACATAAAAACATAAACAACAGAACAACAAAAGGACATCATACAGCAAAATGTACAGGGATTACAGTTGATTCAGTTTAGCCACAATATCCCTGCTGCATTTAGAAAAAAAAGTTTAGGACTTTGCAACGTTCTTTTTTTACTCTATTTGTCGTCAATATTTCATGTTGATATCATCACAGATAGGAGTTGGAGCTTTTTCACATTTTTTAGTCATGGAAACAAAGGACAGGTAAGATTAAATATTTTGGTTTTGACAATAAAAATACCTGGTGCTACTGAATTAAAACAGTATTAATGATTGACCGGTGGTGATTTTAAGTAGAGCAGGAAAGTTCCCACTCTATATCTGCAGTGAGTATCATTAAAGAAATTCAAATAACAAAGCTGGATTTGTCCCTGCAGATTCAGAAAAGCTGAGTCACCACCTGCTGTTTTTTGCTGACTCACCACAGTGACTTCATCTCCCTGGATGCCGACGTCAGGACGCTTGAAGTGGCACAGAGCGGTGATGGCAGCGATGCTGGCCGCGTCCATCAGGTTCCCGTCGTGATTCAACATGTGAACGTCCACTCTGATCTGCCACACCTGAACACACACATCGCCATCATCATTATGTCAATGAATAAGGTGATTTTCTTTCCCTCTACCTGTGTGTGTGTGTGTGTGTGTGTGTGTGTGTGTGTTTTACCTTTTCTCCAGACACCACACACAGGGACTCAGTATCAATGCACTTGGAGTTCCTCAAGCATCTCTCCAGCTGTCTGTTAAGCTTCACTGACAACTCTGACTGTCTGGAGACAGAGAAAAGCCCACAGACGATTTACACTTTCTTCACAAACAAGTTGGACTAAAATTAAGCATATTTCAGAGACAGTCTTTGTATAATATATAATAATATGTCAACTCCCTAGTGTCAAATAGAATCTCACAGGAAGTGTCTGGTATAGTTTGATATATATAAAAGTAATATATTTTTGTCTTTTCTTACCTGCCTTGTTCAAATGCTGGTGAGGCCATGGGTGACAGCTCGATGTTGAAGAACATGATTCCCTCGTTTGGTCGATTCTCTTTAGGAGCCACCAGCTCACCTGACACCTGTGCCATGACCCTAAAGAGGGAAGAACATTGATATTCCAAGTGTTAGGATAACTCCATTTACTGAGTAAATAAACACAAAAATCTATGTGAATGTGGGTGAATTGTTTGGGAAGTGTTCAGTACATCACAGTCTTGAAGATAAACATGTTTCACCCTATAGGCGTGACTAGGTATAAAATCACAGTACACATAACAGGCCAACGTTTAACCTGGTTTTTCCGAGATCCACAAAGCAGCACCCATAGTCAGTCCCAAACGTGATCTTCATCTTTCTGTAGTCGTAGGTCTGTCGTCCATCCAGGCGCTGCAGGGAGAGGACAGAGGCGTAATATGGGACACCATTTCCCTCAAAGCAGATATACAAGAACAACTCACTGAAACCTTTAGATTGCCAAAACTGGAGGCCAATAGTGGAAAGTAACTAAGTACATTTACTTAGTTAGTACTTTAAATAAGTACTGTATTTCAATACGATTGGAAGGTACTTTGCTTGAGTCTTTCCATTTCTTACTACTTTATAATTATACTCACCTACAATTCAGAGGCTAATAATACAAATGTATAATCAACAAATTATTTATTATATATTATTATAGGTTAAGATAAACTTATTCGATCCCTTCTTTAATTCCACAAGCTACTAGGCAGTATATCCAAAGATGCTCTATGAATAAAACGTCACTAGTAAATATAACCAAGGTATAAAGAAAGTAGCTTCTCCTTTCCTGGCTGCAACAGTAATAAACACATAAATAATTACAACAATAATAACATATGAATTAAACAATTACCCTGATGAAGATTAAAATATGTTATTATTTTTAAGATTAAAGGCTTTTTATAGTGAATCTGTATTTTTGTCCCTTTTGTAGTTCATCATTTTCGGTGTTAGTTTTGTAAGTCACTGCGCAATGTTCAGCCACCAGCTCACCTTTTTCTCCTCGATGGCTTTGAGCAGGAAATCCCGCTCACAGTTAGACAGCGGTGTGTCCTTCATTTTGCAGGTGTTGAGTAGTTGCAGTTTTATTTGACTTATTTACTTCACAACTGCACAGCCACACGCATGTGGCCACCATCTATATTTTCTGAACTCTACCCCGGAAGTTCATAGTACATGCCACAGTAAAATTATTGGGGGTTAATACGTTTCTTTTATTTACTTGTTAACACTGATTGTGAATCGTAAATTATGCTTGACTATTTGTGCTTAACTATTGTAAAGGCCCAGGTATTCATTGGCATTATACCCACGGAACATTTTAAGAACAATATAGTATATGTAAATAGTATGCTTTTACTTTGAAATGCAACTGCAGAGACATTCATGATGGCTTAAAGTGCTTATTGTAAACTCGTCGTTTGGGACTTTGAATAAAGGAAAATATTACCGCAAGTAATTTGCTTGAATTAATGCTGACATTTTAAAATATTAATGCGTATCTTAATTACTTGTTTCTGCCATAATTGACCCTGTTGCCATGGTGGTCTTGTGAGTATTGTAGTGTTTGCCATTTTGACCTGAACGTCGTGCACATTGGTTAAATGTGATAATATCAAAAATACTTACCTACATTTATTAATTGTTGTAATAATTTCAATAGCTGATGTAATATGTTCAATCTTGCAGAAGAATAGCTAAATTAAACCAAAATTAATCCACATTCACATTAGTTACACCCGGTTACACCTCATCGGTCTTTTCTTGGCTAATTGTATTTATTACAACTGTCGGCGGCACGTGAAGGCACCACTCACGCTCCCCCATCTGCACTATATGCGCATGCGTCGTTCCGACTCGCTCATGCACTCGTCAACCTCGCACCGTTATCTGGGCCAAACTGTCATCTAGATCCCATCTTCCCCAGCCGAAAACCGGGCTTTCTCAAACCACACATTCTCAAACCACACACGGCGGGCCTCGGTGATTTTCTCAGCGGGCCAAACGGAGAGCATACATCCTCTGTTTTCCCAAGAAGAGAAAAAGCTTTTATCGGGACTGCAATTAACAAGAAGGCGCAAGGTTTGTTTGTGTGTGCTCATTCATTCTCTCTCTCCATCCCTCCCCCTGTGCGACACCACCACTGCCAATGTAGCATGCTAACCGTTGCTCTCCACGCAAGACATTTTCCGCTACCCTTTACTTTATATTATTTGCCCTTTTTGTTTTTTTTAACGCCATGGCATGTTTAATTACAGGCCTCCGTTTGTATAAGCCCATTACTTTACTATCTAAGCTTATGTTATGCTTACGTTTGCTTTTCCGTTAGCATAGCTAGCTAGCGGAGCAGGTGCTGCAGCCAGAGCCGTTCATCTAAAAAGAGTTTGGACATCGCCGTG
Organism: Gymnodraco acuticeps; assembly: GCF_902827175.1. NCBI lineage: Eukaryota > Metazoa > Chordata > Actinopteri > Perciformes > Bathydraconidae > Gymnodraco > Gymnodraco acuticeps. The sequence continues at coordinate 110,076 of NW_022991123.1, forward strand.
TTCGGTGGCAGCCATGTTAGCTCCACAACCCTGTCCCATGACCTTTTCCCTGTCGTTCCTAGACATGTTCAGTGATAAGCTTCTCTTACATATTTAACAAAAATGAATGAAAGCCCTTGTTGGCTCTCTTAAACGTGAGGCACAGGCTGGTAATGTGTCATTGGACTATGACAGTTAAATAAGAGAACTGAAGCTTAGAATAGAAATATATGTGGCTTTTGGTTACTGACATGCAGACGGCTATTAAGCCAGCTACGTGTATGGCATACTACTAATCCTTGTTTTTCAATTTGGTATGATGTTCTAAAGCTATGTCGTATACTATGATGCATGTCTGTCAGTTGTATGGTAGTACCGTTGTATCTATGTGTAACTGCATCTTTTATCATTTAATTAACATAAACATTATGACTGTCTGCTGCTTTATTGGTGTTGCCTTGGATATGTCAGAAAATGGTTTTGAAATGAATTGCTTAGCTGTGTATCCACATAGTGGATGGTGTTGCTTGTCTGGTTCCTGGTTCCCTGCATGGCTTGTTTCCTTCTATCTGTAAATCTGGACCATCCTCTCATTGCTTTTTTAAAAGAGAAAGATTATTTGGTTTAAGATGACTTGGCAGAAAGTGCAACCTGTTTAGAGATACCTTTTTAGACTTGGGCCACAACTAAATTGAGACCTTATATATTACAAATACTACACTTTGATTTAAAGCAGGAAATATGTTGTGTGTGTGCGAGAGATACTCCTGTTGTTTTTAATATATATATATATAGCTTTTGAATATGTTCACATTAGAAAACATGTTCCACCCCTCCTTCATGGGGTGTGGCCATGATTTCTCTCAAGAAATGTCTCTGTTGCGTTGTTTGCCTTATATCCAAAGATGCGAATAATCGGCAACATTGTATTGCTTTTCAAGAAAAGATAGCTCTTAATTGTGTTTTCTGTTCATCATCTCCTCCTATATGTTTGTCATTTTGATCTTCATGCCTCTGATGATAGCAAATAGAAGAACAGCAGTATGGGAAATAAAGCAATTTAGGAATGAAGGGAGGCGTGCTGCTGTGCTGTCTGCACTGATGTGTTTAAATGACAGGTGTGACTGGATCAATAGGTCATTGAAGCTGCTGTTTGGTGTAACAGATGTATGAATTGTACCAGTATTCAGTAAGGTTAGTTCTAAAGGCATATTGGGATATACACGAATATTGTTATCTAATATATTTACTGTTACAAATCAGGAGAATTAAAGATGTTGAGTGTTCCCCACAGAGTTTGATTCTATTTGCACCGCAAACAATTATATAATTTATTTTATGAGATGTATTTGTGGAGGACGATATTTAATTGTGGCGGCCCGCCACAAATGAATCGATGTATGGGAAACACTGATGTTTGGGAAATAATATGGACAATGAATTCAAATTGGTTGGTTGCGTAATTGTATCGCTTCCCTTAGAGCACCTATCTTCATGACTTAGCAGTTGTTGGAGAGAAAACACAAGACAAGTGTAATCTGAGGAAACAGGCCTCCAGTGTGACCTCAATCTCATTGTGTTGTTCCTTCTATCCTTTTATGCATTCGCTATTTATATCATTGATGCACCCCCCCCCCCTGCACACACCCCGTCACTCTCCATAAATAACATCTCATACCTGCCTCTTCTTCTCCTCCCTTTCCCTTATCCTCTCATACCACACTGTGTTCCTCTCTGGCGGCCTTATCTCACACTCTACTTACCCTTCTGCTTTCACCTCCCCCCTCTCTCTACCCTCCCCCTACAGATGAAGCTGGACAGGGGTTGGATATGGGGCCTGCTGCTCCTGTTCTCCCTTGCTGGGGCAGCTGCGGCAGCCCAGGAGAAGCAGTTGGAGCTTGATGTTACGGACATCGATGAAGATATGGGGTTGGACAATGAGGAATTGAATGTTCTGCTGGAAGGAGAGGACGAGGAAGAGGAGATGGAGATGGAGGACGATGAGGCGACAGTGATGGATGAAGATCAAGCTGATAAGACAGACGGAGCAGCCAGTGGGAAGGCTGGAGTGGATGCTAATGTCTCCTTCCAGGTCAGTAATGGGTCATAGGTTAAGTAAAGGTCAGATGGGAAATTAAGGTATGTTAAAGATCTCTGTATAACAACTTCTAATTTACAATATTGTGCCACAGGTAACTTACAAGACTCCTGTTCCCACTGGAGAAGTCTACTTTGCAGAGACGTTTGATGATGGATCCCTGGACAGGTACAGTCCGTCCACAATACCTGCTAAAGATTCAGCGTAAATGTTTAATGAATGCTGCTAGGACACATGAGCCTCCAACGGTAGTGAGCGACCAGGATAAATGTACCCAATCAGTGATAGCATTGTGTGTGTGTGGAAGCTAAGAGTTTTGTGACGTGATCTCCACAGATGGCAGCAGTCAAAGACAGTTAAGGGGGATGCGGAGGATGACATCGCCAAATATGACGGTTTGTTGGTTTTTGTGTGCCCTTTTTTAAAAATCTACATGTGTGCGTAGGAGAGTTTTTAAAGAGGCACGACTTTCTGTTTCTATATTAACACGTATTCGGGTTAATATAGCCCACTATTGGTGTGAAAATAATAATTAGTGATGGTATTCTACAGTGGCCAACAGGTGCAAACGTGCAACAATGGTCCAAAACTATTTCATTAGGAGAACGCACCGCACTTTCAAAAACAAATCTAAAAACGCATGCAGATGAAGAAACATCACCAGCTTCATGAAACATGCACAGCTGCAAGAAGCTCAAAACACAACAGAAACGGGGACACTAGAAAGTGACGCAAACAGCGGAGTGTTTGTTGCATTCAGGGTTTATAAAGTTTGCCAACTGTCCTTTTTTTTTTTTTTGCATCATTTGTTTTACTTTTAGCACATTTCTCCTTATGGAAAAGTATTGGGCCATTGTCACGCATTTGCACCTGCGGGCCACCGTTGTATTTAACAAGAAAACTCTGTATTCTTGAGATTATAAATTGTAATTTACCAGAGACTATAAACAACTGAGATTTTAAAGCCATTCAAAGTGATACATTCGAGAGAAAAAACCTGAAATATGATATGATGAAAGTCACTTAATTCACAAGAAAAAAAACTCTGAAAACTATATTTTTGTCAAGAAACATCTTCACAGAGTTTAACAGTATGGAACATGGAGATAACCATCATCAATTTATTGTGGTGTAGTTTCTATATAGACCAAATTCACGATAATGTGTATTAAAAGTCTGGATGCTTATGATAATATGGTGACAATTTTCTAAAGTTAGGAGTATTTATTATTTGAAAATCCGATTTATAAAGTATATTTTTTAATAAATCCTCCACTCCAGGAATAATAATCTTGTGAAATCCGTATTTTTTTCTTTTGAATAATATTGCCCTATTTTTTTTAACTAACATGGCCATTGGACTCTTCACATGTTATTACATTTTTAGGGACTAACCCTATTTGTTGTGATACCACTTGGATATGCCATTGATGCCATACGACGGCTATATTCTGTTAGCTACACATAGCTTTCTCAAGCAGAGTCTTTTGGAACCTCACTATGAACAACGCAATAAAAGGTTGTCTCCTCTCCGGCTGTAGGGAAGTGGGCTGTGGAGCAGCTGAAGGAGAACAAGATTCCAGGAGACAAAGGTCTGGTGCTCAAGTCCCGGGCCAAACACCACGCCATCTCCTCCATGCTGAACAAACCCTTTGTCTTCCAGGACGATACTCTGGTCGTACAGTGAGTTCAATAAGACGAACACTAAAATGTTTCTTTAACCAAGAGGACCTTTCCATGATGGATGTATTAGTGAAAGACTAAAATCAAGTATTAGTTAAATTGCTTTGTTGTGTTCTGTTTCCAGGTATGAGGTGAATTTCCAGGATGGCATTGACTGTGGTGGCGCATACATCAAACTGCTCTCTGACACCGGCGATCTCAATCTGGTTGGTGTGCATGCTTTATTTCTACCTTGCTCCATTCGTAACGCCTAAGGTATTTTTGCAGCTGAAAATGTACTTGTTGGTTTTTATCATATTTAGTCATCTAATCCTGTTTTGTTTATAGTCAGATTGTGGTTGACTTAAGTTTGAGCAGCATCTTTATATACTTTTAATTTCACTACTGTTATTTGGCTATCACACTACTCCTACAAGCTACACTTATTTATTATTTTACATACTGAAATACTGTATTATATTTTATGCATGCCTTTTATTTAAAATGTTGCCTTTGTACTTTGCGGTATAAATGGAAATGTCCCCTCTGTGGGACTAATTAAGGTATTCTGATTTTCAAAGTACAAAAAAAGTATTTTCTAATCATTATATTAAGCAAACTTTTTATTATTATTAATCCTGATATGCAGCGCAGCAAAAAGAACAAGAACAAAAAACCCTGTTTAGAATATTTAGTCTCAAAAAATGTTAAATACAAGCCTCATCTTTTTCTTGTAAAAAACAAAACATGTCACAGATGATGATTAAAGAAATCTGTGCCATTTCTGTCGCAGGAATTAAAGGTTGTTGCCGTGCCTGTTAAGTCGTATTTTTACTAAACAATTAAACACAACAGCATAAATAAAGTGTATTAATAAAGACTTAAGTTATCTTTCTTAGTATTGGTTGAAACCAAAACCTTTTAGCATTCCTACTCTGTCTTGTGTTCATGTAATATAACTGGGTAAAGACTGTCCAGATTTGAACTAAATACAATAACTCTATTTACTCTTTTAATTCTGCACCGTAGGAGCAGTTCCAAGACCGTACCGCCTACAGCCTCATGTTTGGACCCGACAAGTGTGGAGAGGACTACAAGCTGCACTTCATCTTCCGCCACCTAAACCCTCTGAACAAAGACACGGAGGAGAAGCACGCCAAGAGGGTCGACGTGGACCTCAAGAAGTTCTACACTGACAAGAAGACTCACCTCTATACTTTGGGTACAGAGACAATTCCAAAGGAGAATATATATCTATATACCTTTCTGTGCTTTTATAAAATGTGTCATTTTGCTCACACATTCATTTAGCATTTTCTTCCCGTTTTCAGTCCTGCACCCAGACAACCGTTACGAGATATTAATCGACCAGTCCAGTGTGAGCCGCGGCAGCCTGCTGCACGACGTCATTCCTCCGGTCAACCCCCCCAAAGAGATCGATGACCCATCTGACTCCAAGCCCGAGGACTGGGACGAGAGGGCCAAGATGCCTGATCCTGAGGCCGTCAAACCAGAAGACTGGTTAGTACAAACCCTGTACTACTACTGCAGCAGTAAATAGTACAGATTACACATTTGCTATATTTAAAGGGGCACTATTATGGTTTTCCCTTTCCTGTAGTGTGTTGTATAGGTTTTTGTGTATGGCCTGCAAAGGCTGAAATCCAAGAGTTCCCTCTGGAGGGAGTTTTCTCCCTTGAGATTGTTCATGATTATAGAAAGGGAGAACCTAAACAAACTAAAAGGCTGTGAGTTCTGTCCGCCAGAGGTGAGTCGTTGTTCAGGGTTATTGCCTTAGGCAGGAATTATTTCCTGTACCGATCTGCAGCAGTCTGTTGGAGAAGGAGCTCCGCTGTCTGTCCAGCTGCAGGTGGAGAGGGGGGGATGGGGTTATCCATGATAACAGTTTAAGTGTCCTCCTCTCTACCACAGCTTCGATCTTAAAATGACCTTATGTCTCAATTTCAATTTCAAAATAAACCAGATCTTGTGAAAAATATGTTATTCTGCGCTCCTCCGTTTACACAGAGCAGACAGGAATGACAAAAGAGGTTTTCAGTTATGGTTGTAAAAATGTAAATGGTAGCATATGTGTTTTTATTTTTTTATTGGCATCACTTCGGGGAACTTGGAAACCACTTGTTTATATAGAATTGTTGTAAAATGTATTATTTTTTCAGTTTAATAATGATTTATCGCTTCATAGCTGTGTTATTTTACACAAAATACATGTTTGATGTCACTTGTATTTCTAGCAAAGATTGTGCTGTTTTACTGCAATGATAACAACTGATTTAAATGTGAAGGAGCAAAAAAAATAAAACGGTTCAGAGGGTTGAATGTTAGGGCTTCAGGGACCCTAACATTCAGACCACCTGAGGACTCCACAGACCACTGACGCCTTCAAGAAAGGCCTAAAAACCTTTCTTTTTAAAAAAGGCTTTTGATTAAACTTTTGTTTGTTTTTATTATGCCTCCTGTAGCACCTTGGGATTGCTGTTAGCAATGAAAGGTGCTTTACAAATTTGAATTTATGATTATTACCTAGTCATTAATAACAAACATGGCTGTGTGTGTGTCTCAGGGATGAAGAAGCTCCTGCTAAGATTGAGGACCCTGAAGCCTTGATGCCAGAGGGCTGGCTGGAGGACGAACCAGAGTTTGTCCCCGACCCTATCGCAGAAAAACCAGAAGACTGGTAAGTGAACTGATTCACCAAACACACCCATAACAAGTTCTTCAATGATGTTCCAGTGAGGGAATTATGTGTGCAGGGACGAGGAGATGGACGGGCAGTGGGAAGCACCCCAGATTCCCAACCCGGCCTGCGAGACGGCCCCCGGCTGCGGGGAGTGGAAGCGCCCCACGATCAACAACCCTCAGTACAAAGGAAAGTGGAAGGCCCCTCTGGTGGACAATCCCAACTATCAGGTAACTAGGGTTGCTGTAGAATAGTCCAAAAATCAGCTCCTATCGTCTATCCCAGGGCTCGACATTATAAATGGCCCGCTGGCCCGGAAGCACTATTTAGACACCCCGGGCCAGCATAACGTACTTTCCACTTGCCCGCTCGGGCCACTAAAAATATTGCTTAAAAAGAAAAAATGGTCCTGTGGTATTTTGACTAGCAATTTAGTTAAATTGTTTCGTTTATTAACGCTACAACATAACGTTTCGTGAGTCGGTTGTCATTGTTGGGTGAAAAGCAAACAGCTGTTTGCTGCGGAGCGCAGAGCGAGCAGGCTCCCGTGAGCGGGAGCGCGCTCCTCCACTATAGACTATCGCGCCACCTAACCATTCGCCAAAATGTTTTTAATACCAGCGGTAACCGGCCAAGCGCCGTGCAAAAAACAATCTTCAAATAAAAGAAAGTCACCGGTAGGGTTGGGTACCGAGAACCGGTTCCAACCGGTTCCAACATTTCGATTCCAACGGCATCATTTAGAAATGTGAATTTCGGTTCCGCTTTTCGATGCCTGAGAAAATGTTTCTCGCCGCTCTCCGTAGCCTACTGTATGACTGCGGCGGGCGGGAAATGTAGCGTTGTACCTACACTTCCTACAGAGTAACCTGGGACCAGGGCCGGCCCGTCGCACTGTCGTTATAGATGTTCGCCTAGGGCGCCAGATCTGTGGAGGCGCTGCGCTGACAGCTCTGGGAGGGAAAAAAAATGTTTTGACCGTTGGTGCTCATCCTAATTTTCGGCCTTGATGTAACAACATTCATAATTAAGTAAATGTAACACCCTTTTCATCCGGTTACACGTTTCATTTGCCCTGTACGATGGGCGCTGTAAGTGATGAAAATGGGGGATGTTGGCTTATCTGGCGCCCGCAGCTCACAGCCAAAGTGCGAGTGAGCGTGGGAGCGAGCGAGGGAGAAAGGGAGGGTGCACCGGTACCAGCGCTGTTGTTATTAGCATCTGGTGCTAGCTGCTCTAACGGATATTAGAAGAAGATGTTTCTACAATGATGTGGAGGGAGAGTCCTCTCCAATCAGACTGAGAGGCTGATAACTACAGCTCAGTGAGGTAAAGGACTCTTGAGTGTTTAGATAGACTAAAGTGAACTAAGTTATCTCAGTGGGTCTCAAACGTTTTGATCACGATTTATGTAAACACATATTTCCAAGGCACTCCTATATAATTATTGGGATAAAACAGGTTTGAAATCATTGCAATGTATACTATAGGACAGTAAACCAGACATATCGTTTTAAACTGGAGAGATAACAAAATATGCATAAATAAAATAGTAAGATATGATATGAATGAACAACAAAAATAAAATACGATACATGTATTTGTTATTGGCTATGAAAGGTTATTGGTTATGTTCACATACTTATTTAATTATTAAAATGTAAACCGATCTTTTTCATATGGGTGTTTAGAGTTGTATCCCCTAGATCTAGTCTCTAGTAATTCTGCTTAAAGTGCATCAGATTGAAGCATTTTACATTAAAATGTTCAAACATTTCTTCCCGGTATGCCTGAGAAGGCAGATATGCTTGTTTTTCTCAACAAGAACTGTTTTTTAAATGGGGGGGGGTTTCCTTTAAAAGTTGGACTGTTGCACTGTTGTAGCTTCAGTGGTTCTCAGGTTACAGTTACATAGCAACTTTAAAAAAGAAGGGGTCTAGCCCATCAGGACCTGCAGGTTTGTTGGGGTCAAGCTTACTAAGGACCTCCAGCACATTGTTCTCACTAACTTCCTGCAGGCAGAAGCTGTGACATGGGGCTGCGCTAGAGGGGCTGGGTGGCAGTGTTGGTGGGGGGCTTAGGAGGCGCTATAGAGTCAAATAGATTCCCACATTTAACAAAGTGCTGGTTAAAGTAGTCTGATATGCGCTTATTACCGGTGACTACTGTATCCTCATTAACGAGGGAGATACGCAGCGTGCGTTGAAGCTTGCCGGTGGGCGTGTCTGAAACTCCAATCACATGAATCTCCCGCCCCGGACACACAATCACGCGGTTTGATTGGCTAGAGCTTGTACTGGCATATGATTTGATTGGCTGACGCTTCCGTCGAAGCTTCAAAAGTTTAACTTCTCTCAACTTTTGAAGCGAGCAACGCGAAGCGACGGAACCACAATGCAGTTCGGCACCTTCAAAAGTGAATGGGAAGAAGCATTGAAGCTTCAACGCACACCGCCGTGTGGACGGGCCGTTAGGCAGATGAGAGGATGGGGGTTTATTCTCCATCTCTTTCACTGTTTTCCAGAATGTCCTTGGATTGGAGGTTAAATTGATTATGGAAGTAATCAACCTTGGCTTTCCGGATGGCCTGTATAGACTTATTTCTAATTTTCCTGAATGATAGCCAATCGTCGTGGGATTCTGAGTGACGAGCCCTGTGCCAGGTGGAGTTCTTGAGGTGAAGTAGTTCAGCTAAATCTAGGTTGAACCCAGGACTGCATCGTTTTTTTGCAGTCCAAAAAATGTTTTCAGATATTTTCAATGATTTGATATTTAGCTTTCTCCGATTTTGACTTCCATTCGTTTTGAAGCCCTATTCTAAATTAAATTGAAGTTGTTCCCTTTCAAAAAACTAGGACAAAGCCTTAACTGCATAGTAAACTTATGGTAAAACATGAGAAACAAAAACAAACCCTTAAAAAGAGTCTTGGTTAGGGTTTTCACGGTTTGAACACCACACATACTCTGTTTTGAAATAACCCTTTTAATTCACACATTTAGATGTAAAATATGCTGTCTCTTCAGCCGTCTCCCTGCTGTCAGATCTTAATTAGCTAAATAAAATGGGCCTATAAAAACCCTGGCTTTTTACTCATCAAATCTCCCACCCCTGCTCCCTGTGATGCCACACCTATAAACCCTTCCTGTTGGAGATGCTGGATGTTCAACTGCAGCTGAAACCATCCTAACTGTTTCCTCTGCCTCCTTTGTCTTCTCTCTAGGGAGTCTGGAAGCCGCGTAAGATCGATAACCCGGACTATTTCGAGGACCTGCAGCCGTTCAGGATGACGCCTTTCAAAGCCGTGGGCCTGGAGCTGTGGTCCATGACCTCAGATATCTACTTCGACAACTTCATCATCACCTCTCACAAGGAAGTGGCCGACCGCTGGGCCTCGGACAGCTGGGGGCTGAAGAAGCTGGTGGCCAGCGCCAACGAGGTCAGTGTGATGCTTAAAAGGGAGACAGGAACAGCTGATCAAACGTTTACATTGTCACTTTTATGGGGGTTATTCCCTATCTTTATTCAAGAGCGTGGTCTTTAAATTTAAGAGCATCATTTATTGATTTCACGTTCAGATTTTGTATTTCTTTCCCTCAAACCCTGTCCTCGCACTCAAATAGTGCCTGCTTGCGCTTAGATGTGCTCTGCTTCTGCTCAAACTGTACGCTTGCACTCAGATATATTGCTGCTTGCACAGATTTCCTGTGTTCCAGCTTAAAACCTTCTCCTCGCACTCAGGCTGTTTCTGTGCGCTCGTCAAATGTCTGCTCTCAGATTTATGCTGTGCGCTTGGATTTTTTGTGCAACAATCCTGTCAAAATCCCTCAACCAATAGGAGGCCAGGTGTCCTTGCTGGTGCTCGCTTTACTTATTAGAGCGTCCCGTAAGGGCGGTTACTCTTTGGTTTATAAACTCCCGCCCTCCATGGCTTTATTACATATACTTATATAGATATATATTAGGGCTGTCAAGTTAATGCATTAATAACAAAGAAAAATTAACGCCACTAATTATTTTAACGCGATTAACGCATGTGCATTTTTTGTCCTCGGCCGCCCCGCATCGAGTTTAAAATACCATCTACAAGCTGATGCTGACAGTCACGCTCCTGCTGCCTGCTTGCTGCAGACCACACTTCCACGCTCACCGGCAGGCACCGACTGGCCATCGGGAGGACCGGGAGAGACCTTACGTGTATTGTTGTTGTTAGCATCTGGTGCTAGCTAGCTGCGCTAACGGATATAAGGAGCTGTTTCAATGAAAACAGAGGAGCGACATTTCGCCGACAACTGCGCCGAGCACTTGACTTTATGCAGGAAGCCAGACAGTGGGACATTGTACGAAAAGTCAGCACACTCAGCTCGGATAGTGCGCGCAACATGATTGCAGCGTCCAGGCAGCTCCCGTTCGAGCATATGCCTTGAGTTGCACAGAGCTCCAACGATCCATCACACACACACACACACACACACACACACACACACTTTGTATTGTGTATGAGAGGTTCCAGGTTGAATTGAGGCGAATATTTGTAATGTTCAGAAGTTGTTGTGTTTAATATTCATGAGAATATTTGACATTGTTCAAATGATAATAAACATTAGCATAAAGCATATTTGTCCACTCATATGTTGATAAGAGTATTAAAAACTTGAAAAATATTCCTCTAAGGTACATTTAGAACAGATACAAAATTCGCGATTAATTTGCGATTAATCGCGATTAACTATTTGAATCGACTGACAGCCCTAATATATATATACCAGCACCTTACTATAATAGCTACGTTAATAGTAGCCCTAGCACACCGACAGGAGGCCGTGTGCTGGAGAAGAAAAACAGTCTGGAGGATCGCTGTCCAACATGGAGCAAAGTCAAGGACCCCAAGTACATTTTTTTATTTTAATGGTACTATTAACGTTAACGTTACTTCTTTTAAATTCATTTGGTAGTCATATTTGCGGCACATCCAGGGGCGGACTGGCCATCTGGAGAATCACAGAACGGCCGGTCGGCTCGGTTCGCTGACGGCCGGCTCGGTTCGCTGACGGCCAGCACCACAGGGCTGAATTTTAGTCCCAGTCGGCCCCTGGGCACATCTATGATAATAATTGGCTTTCAAGTGTTGTACGTTACGTGAACACTGTTGCTAGACAACAAAATGTGTTTCTTTTTTTCTTATTTCATTGTTTAGGAATAGGGAAATATACAGTTTTTTTTTAACTGTTTATTTTCATTTTAACAAAACAAGACGAGACACATCCTGACATAGGTCATTTTCATTCAAATGACAGATGGTTACATGATAAAGCAAAGTATAGTAAGGAATTAAATAAAGCATATCCAGTACAAATTGAAATAATTAAGTAAATAACATAAATAAATACAAACCGGGAAATAAAAATAAATAAAGTAAAATGATACTAATGAAAGCATTTTACGCAGGGACTGACATCTTTGGCACAGCAGGATCAGTTACACAGGGACATTTTCCATAGTATTCACAACCCTCTTCAACCAGCCGCGATACATCCAGATATCTTTTCCAGTTTTTTCCAGTTCCATCTTTGGGGTAAAACAGTCCATTTTTATCTGCAGGCTCGCCGTCATTTTTTTCCATCGTGTAGATTTGTTTAAGTCTGTGCATCCACTGAATGATTGTCGGAGGTTTTGCTTTTTTCCAGTTCAGTTATAATCTTTTGGCAATTAATAACAGTATCCGTAATATGTACCTCTGGTCAGAATCGTAAGTGTCTGTAGGTAGAGCGGGGTGAGGTGACGTGCAACAACATTAACCTTTCTGTTGGTCGCTTGTTAGCAGACCCTTCACGCGATGGCAGAGCGAACAGGTGATAATAATAGATTGCCCTGTGCCCTAATGATAGCCCTATAGTTTACATCTACTACCCACAAATAAACATATGGACATGGGTTACTATTTTAAAAAAAATGGTAAATGTATTTAGGAACCTATCAATGTGATTTTAAGTGGGGTTTTTTTTGGAGTGAAATGCCCCGGTCCTTCCGATGGCCAGTCCGGGACTGGGTACAGGAGGCGTAGAGCGAGGGATCATTTTCCACAAGTTAATCGATCGCAGATTGCGTCGTAGTCACGGACGAATTAAAAAAATTAAAATAATAATAATTTAAAAAACTAAATGGGTCGCGAAATATACTTGGGCGGCAGTTAATATACCTGGGCGGCCCGCCCAAGTATAGTCTGTGTGGCCCTGCTTGATTATAATGTTTAGTTCTAATTCCCATTTATCTCTAACATTCTAACAGGTATTTTGGGAGTCGTCTGCCACAAGCCTCTTATATAAGTGAGAGACAGGTTTCTTATTTGGGAAGCATTTTTCTGCAATACTAATAAAATATTCTTCTATAATGTTTGGATTTTTTCTGACTGCTGCTCTTTCCTTGTGGTTTGTAATATAGTGTCTTATCTGGAAGTACCTATACAAATCATTTGACGGGAGTCCATATTGTTCTTGAAGTTGGGAGAAGGATTTGGCATCTGTTCTATCAAACATTTGGTTAATTGTGATAAGACCTTTATCGGCCCATCTTTTAAATCCTCCATCCCTTACAGATGGAGGAAACTCTATATTGCCTAAAATTGGCATGGCTCTTGATATAATAATAATAATGGGTTTCATTTATAAAGCACTTCATATTTGATTTCAAATCCCAAAGTGATATTGATTCTGGGTTCCTGAAAAAAAAATTAACTGCCGTCCACAACTTTAGGGTATGCTTTATCCATTCGTTCTCAATCTTAACTTTATTGACGGATTTTATCTCAATATAAGGCAAAACTGATAACGACACACCCTTAGTTGCACTCTTCTCAATCTGTGCCCATCCTGTTTGCTCGTCCTTTCTAATCCAGGCCACTATTGCCATTAACTGAGCAGCCCAATAATAATATTTTTAATTTGGTAGGCCTAAGCCTCTCTTATCTTTTGGTAGAAAAAGAGTTTTAAGTCTTACTCTGGGTCTCTTATTCTGCCAAATAAACTTAGAGATAGGTCTATTTAACATGTTGAAAATGGAGGCTGGAATTCCCACAGGGAGGGATTGAAATAGGAAGAGTAATCGAGGAAGTAGCTTCATTCTTACAGTCTCTACCCTTCCGAATAACGAGAGGGGGAGAATTTCCCAACGTATCATGTAATTCTTTATTTGCTTTATTAATGTATTATAGTTAGCCTCAAATAAATGCATAGGGTGGTGAGTAAGGATAATCCCTAGATATCTAAACCCCTGCTTGGACCAGCGGTAACAAACATCCTTGTGTAATTGTGTGGGCCAACTCCCTGTTATCATCATTGCCTCTGATTTAATTGGATTAATTTTGTATCCCGAAATTGCCCCATATTTAGACAAGAGCTGGAATAGAAGTTAGGGGGTGTTTTATAAAGAGTAACATGTCATCTGCAAATAAAGAAATGTTATGTATTGACCCTCCCTCGTCCGCTATTCCTTGAATCTGTTTATTTTGGCGTATAGCCTCCGCTAAGGGATCAATATTGAGTGTGAAAAGAAGAGGTGACATTGAGTCGCCCTGCATCACCCCCCTCTCTACTTTAAAAAAAGCTGAACAATGCCCATTTACTCTTATTATTGATTTAGGATCCTTATAAAGCAAACTAATCCATTGTACTCTGGTTGCTAAGATTGAAGTTAGTATTTTGCAATCAACGCATAAAAGACTTATGGGGCGATAACTAGTGCACTGTATGGGGTCCTTTCCCTCTTTATGCAGGACTGTGATGATGGCTTCTGACCACGATTTTGGGGGGTCTCCTGTATTTAATACATAATTATATACTCTACATAATATAGGGGAAAGATCATTTATGAAGGCTCTTTAATATTCACCTGCAAACCATCTACTCCCGGTGATTTGTTGTTTTTAAGGTTAGTAATGGTTTCCTTAATTTCCTCCTCTCTGATAGGCTCTACTAACTAAGATGCTTCGTCAGTTGTCAGTTTATTCATATTGAGGGGCTTTAAAAATCACTAATTATTTCTTCCTTAAATTCCTGATCTTGGCTTTTATATATACAGTGGGGGAAAAAAAGTATTTAGTCAGCCACCAATTGTGCAAGTTCTCCCACTTAAAAAGATGAGAGGCCTGTAATTTTCATCCTAGGTATACCTCAACTATGAGAGACAGAATGGGGGGAAAGAATCAGAAAATGACTGTCTGATTTTTAAAGAATTTATTTGAAAATTATGGTGGAAAATAAGTATTTGGTCAATAACAAAAGTTCATCTCAATACTTTGTTATATACCCTTTGTTGGCAATGACAGAGGTCAAACGTTTTCTGTAAGTCTTCACAAGGTTTTCACACACTGTTGCTGGTATTTTGGCCCATTCCTCCATGCAGACCTCCTCTAGAGCAGTGATGTTTTGGGGCTGTCGCTGGGCAACACGGACTTTCAACTCCCTCCAAAGATTTTCTATGGGGTTGAGATCTGGAGACTGGCTTGGCCACTCCAGGACCTTGAAATGTTTCTTACGAAGCCACTCCTCCGTTGCCCGGGCGGTGTGTTTGGGATCATTGTCATGCTGAAAGACCCAGCCACGTTTCATCTTCAATGCCCTTGCTGATGGAAGGAGGTTGTCACTCAAAATCTCACGATACATGGCCCCATTCATTCTTTCCTTTACACGGATCAGTCGTCCTGGTCCCTTTGCAGAAAAACAGCCCCAAAGCATGATGTTTCCCCCCCCATGTTTCACAGTAGGTATGGTGTTCTTTGGATGCAACTCAGCATTCTTTCTCCTCCAAACACGTCTAGTTGAGTTTTTACCAACAAGTTCTATTTTGGTTTCATCTGACCATATGACATTCTCCCAATCCTCTTCTGGATCATCTAAATGCTCTCTAGCAAACTTCAGACGGGCCTGGACCTGTACTGGCTTAAGCAGGGGGACACGTCTGGCACTGCAGGATTTGAGTCCCTGGTGGCGTAGTGTGTTACTGATGGCAGCCTTTGTTACTTTAGTCCCAGCTCTCTGCAGGTCATTGACTAGGTCCCCCCGTGTGGTTCTGGGATTTTTGCTCACCGTTCTTGTGATCATTTTGACCCCACGGGGTGAGATCTTGCGTGGAGCCCCAGATCGAGGGAGATTATCAGTGGTCTTGTATGTCTTCCATTTTCTAATAATTGCTCACACCAAGCTGTTTCTGGTGTCCTTTGACAGCTCTTTGGTCTTGGCCATAGTGGAGTTTGGAGTGTGACTGTTTGAGGTTGTGGACAGGTGTCTTTTATACTGATAACGAGTTCAAAGAGGTGCCATTAATACAGTTAACAAGTGGAGGACAGAGGAGGCTCTTAAAGAAGAAGTTACAGGTCTGTGAGAGCCAGAAATCTTGTTTGTTTGTAGGTGACCAAATACTTATTTCACCGAGGAATTTACCAATTCATTCATTAAAAATCCTACAATGTGATTTCCTGGATTCTTTCCCCCCATTCTGTCTCTCATAGTTGAAGTGTACCTAGGATGAAAATTACAGGCCTCATCTTTTTAAGTGGGAGAACTTGCACAATTTGTGGCTGACTAAATACTTTTTTGCCCCACTGTATATATATATATATATATATATATATTAACTGTGCTTTTTCCCCCCAAACGTTGTAAATGAAACAAGTGAAGTATATGTAATAAAGCCGTGGAGGGCGGGAGTTTATAAACCAAAGAGTAACCGCCCTTACGGGACGCTCTAATAAGTAAAGCGAACGCGCCCGCAAGAAGACGACACTTCACCTGGCCTCCTATTAGTTGAGGGATTTTCACAGGGTTGTTGCACAAAAGATCCAAGCGCACAGCAGAAGGAGGAGGAGGATGAAGAGACTAATGAACCAATCTGATGTACTTCGAGAGTGAAATGCTAGAGTTGGAGTATGTTGTGCTCTTGTAAACCAAACTAATCATTAACAAATTGGGTGTAGATGTACGTTAACACAGCAAAAATAATGTTTTTCTCGCTGCTCATGTTCATTTAATTCTAGGAACCAAAAATCAAGGTTGAGAGAAAAATGTCTTTAATTGTGCAGCCCTTTTCTGTGCATATACTTTAGCACAGGCCTGTCAGTTTCTGTCATAGGCTCACTACTTTCTCTCTGATCTCTTGTCCTCCCTCGCCCTTTAATCTCTCCAGCCGGGGATCTTCGCTCAGCTGACGATCGCAGCAGAGGAGCGGCCGTGGCTCTGGGTGATCTACATCCTGACGGTCGGCCTGCCGATAGGACTGGCTGTGCTCTTCTGCTGGCCAAAGGTACAGTGAGGAACCTGGTGCTGAACATGTATAAAGGGCATGTTTCTGATCCTGCACACAAACACACCATCCAACAGAACGCTGCCTCCCGAGACCTGTCTTCAACAAAAATAGGACAACACATCACCGCCTTTCTCATAGCTCTGCTCTGGCTTCCATCATCCCAAATAAATAACTTCAACATTCTATTGTTCAGATACAAAGCGCCCAATGGTTTGGGAATACATGTCTGACATGCTGCTTTGTTACAAGCTAAACGGAGCTCTTGGACTATTCGTTCCCTCGGTCAGAACAAAACCCGTAGAAGCAGATTTGAGCTCTTTTGCTCTGCAGATCCTTAATAACTTCCAGAAGACCTGAGGTCTGTCCCAACCATGGATTTTTTCTTTTTTTTTTTTAAATCAAGGCCAAAAACCTTTTTATTTACCAATGCTTTTCCAGAGAATATTTAAAGAGGACATTTTAAGGTATCATATTTGTACTTTAGGCCTCTACTGTGACGTGTTTACATGCTTTAAGAGAAACTCCCTCTGGAGGGAACACAGGGATTTTATCCTTTGCAGACCATTGACATGCACAACAACCTATAGAACACCCTACAGGAAAGGCAAAAAGCATAATGGGGCCAATCTTTAACAATATTTTGTTAGCACTCTTGCAGCAACAACTGTATTTTACAATGTTTTTTTTTAACTACCTTATATCTTTTATTTTCTTGTTTTGTTAATAATTTTGTTCCTGTGTGTTCATGCTTATGAAATCATGTTGGATTGCCTTTTCTGTCTGAAATGTGCGATATAATTAGACTTACCTTAACCCCGACTGTGATGCCATCTCCTGTTCGCGTCACAGAAATCAGACGACGAATACGTGTACAAGAAGGTGGATCCTCCCCGAGCCGATATAGAGGAGGAGGAGGACGACGAAGACGAAGAGGAGGATACAGCAGCCGATGAAGACAAAGCAGCCGAGGGAACAGAAGGAGCTGCAGGTTAGAGGGTCACACACACAAGACGTCACACACAGGACATCCTCGTCACACACAGGACATCCTCGTCACACACAGGACGTCACACACAGGACGTCCTCGTCACACACAGGACGTCCTCGTCACACACAGGACATCCTCGTCACACACAGGACGTCCTCGTCACACACAGGACGTCACACACAGGACGTCCTCGTCACACACAGGACGTCACACACAGGACGTCCTCGTCACACACAGGACGTCCTCGTCACACACAGGACGTCACACACAGGACGTCCTCGTCACACACAGGACGTCACACGTCACACACAGGACGTCACACGTCACACACAGGACGTCACACGTCACACACAGGACGTCCTCGTCACACACAGGACGTCACACACGGACGTCCCTCGTCACACACAGGACGTCACACGTCACACACAGGACTCACACACAGGACGGTCACACGTCACACACAGGACGTCCTCGTCACACACAGGACGTCCTCGTCACACCAGGACATCCTCGTCCACACACAGGACGTCCTCGTCACACACAGGACGTCACACACAGGACGTCCTCGTCACACACAGGACGTCACACACAGGACGTCCTCGTCACACACAGGACGTCCTCGTCACACACAGGACGTCACACACAGGACGTCCTCGTCACACACAGGACGTCACACACACACACAGGACGTCACACGTCACACACAGGACGTCACCACGTCACACACAGGACGTCCTCGTCACACACAGGACGTCACACACAGACGTCCTCGTCACACACAGGACGTCCACACGTCACACACAGGACTCACACACAGGACGTCACACGTCACACCAGGACGTCCTCGTCACACACAGGACGTCCTCCGTCACACACAGGACATCCTCGTCACACACAGGACGTCACACACAGGACGTCCTCGTCACACACAGGACATCCTCGTCACACACAGGACGTCCTCGTCACACACAGGACGTCACACACAGGACGTCCTCGTCACACACAGGACGTCACACACAGGACGTCCTCGTCACACACAGGACGTCCTCGTCACACACAGGACGTCACACACAGGACGTCCTCGTCACACACAGGACGTCACAACGTCCACACACAGGACGTCACACGTCCACACACAGGACGTCACACGTCACACACAGGACGTCCTCGTCACACACAGGACGTCACACACAGGACGTCCTCGTCACACACAGGACGTCACACGTCACACACAGGACGTCACACACAGGACGTCACACGTCACACACAGGACGTCCTCGTCACACAGAGGACGTCACACACAGGACGTCACACGTCACACACCAGGACGTCACACGTACCACACCGGACGTCACACGTCACACACAGGACGTCAAACACGTCACACACAGGACGTCCTCGTCACACACAGGACGTCACACGTCACACACAGGACGTCACACGTCACACACAGGACGTCTCGTCACACACAGGACGTCACACGTCACACACAGGACGTCACACACCAGGACGTCACAACACAGGACGTTCACAAGCACAGGACGTCCTCGTCACACACAGGACGTCACACACAGGACGTCACACGTCACACACAGGACGTCACACGTCACACACAGGACGTCCTCGTCACCACACGGACGTCCTCGTCACATACAGGACGTCACAACACAGGACGTCCTCGTCACACACAGGACATCCTCGTCACACACAGGACGTCCTCGTCACACACAGACGTCCTCGTCACACACGGACGTCCTCGTCACACAGGACGTCCTCGTCACACACAGGACGTCACACACAGGACGTCACACGTCACACACAGGACGTCACACGTCACACACAGGACGTCACACGTCACACACAGGACGTCCTCGTCACATACAGGACGTCACACACAGGACGTCCTCGTCACACACAGGACGTCCTCGTCACACACAGGACGTCCTCGTCACACAGGACGTCCTCGTCACATACAGAACGTCACACACAGGACGTCCTCGTCACACACAGGACGTCCTCGTAACATACAGGACGTCACACGTCACACAGGACGTCCTCGTCACACAGGACGTCCTCGTCACACAGGACGTCCTCATCACACACAGGACGTCACACGTCACACACAGCACGTCCTCGTCACACACAGGACGTCACACACAGGACGTCCTCGTCACATACAGGACATCACACACAGGACGTCCTCGTCACACACAGGACGTCCTCGTCACATACAGGACGTCCTCGTCACACAGGACGTCCTCGTCACACAGGACGTCCTCGTCACACACAGGACGTCACACGTCACACACAGGACGTCACACGTCACACACACAGGACGTCACACGTCACACACAGGACGTCCTCGTCACACACAGGACGTCACACGTCACACACAGGACGTCCTCGTCACATACAGGACGTCACACACAGGATGTCCTCGTCACACACAGGACGTCCTCGTCACACACAGGACGTCACACGTCTCACACACAGGACGTCCTCGTCACACACAGGACGTCCTCGTCACACACAGGACGTCCTCGTCACACACAGGACGTCACACGTCTCACACACAGGACGTCCTCGTCACACACAGAACGTCCTCGTCACATACAGGACGTCACACACAGGACGTCCTCGTCACATACAGGACGTCACACACAGGACGTCCTCGTCACACACAGGACGTCCTCGTCACATACAGGACGTCACACACAGGACGTCCTCGTCACACACAGGACGTCCTCGTCACACACAGGACGTCCTCGTCACACACAGGACGTCACACACAGGACGTCACACGTCACACACAGGACGTCCTCGTCACATACAGGACATCACGCACAGGACGTCCTCGTCACACACAGGACGTCCTCGTCACACACAGGACGTCACACGTCACACACAGGACGTCCTCGTCACACACAGGACGTCCTCGTCACACACAGGACATCACACACAGGACGTCACACAGCGTCCTTCTTTTACTGCCCTGTTCTACAGTCGTATTTCTGTGTTACTGTCATCTTGTTACTCTCTCAAAAGCAACCGAAGAGGCTGAGGACGAGGAAGAGGAGGAGGAGGAGGAGGAGGATGAAGATGAAGTCGATGCAGGAGGCGACAATCTAGGAGATGATGATGAAGAGGAGGAGGAAGAAGAGGAAGAAGAGGAGGAGGAGGAAGAAGAGGAGAGCAAAGCTCCTGAGAGAACATTAGAAAAGGAGGTTGGTGTCATCCTGAGTTATTCTTTCCTGCAGAGCATGGTGCATGGCTTTCCCCTGCATGAAAGAACAATACAAGTTGCTTTAAAGGCATTTCTGTATCAATACTGACGTGATATTTACATTTTACTAGATATCATATGGGAACACCTAGTTAAAATTGATATCACTATAGATATAGTGGCCAATTGTCCAAAGAAAATTAATGTTCAAATGCCACTTAGTCTAAGAGGCAAATTTGAGTATTGACTCGCGTATGTTCAAGAAATCAGATACCTTGCTCGTTCCATTCAGGTGCTTTATTGAGAGGTTCAATGGATCAGCTGGCGGCCCACTGCCAACGTGCAACCTTTGCACGGTATTTAAACAAATAAACAAAATCCCTCGGTCATACGGATGTGCAACTTCCTCTCTAGACTTTCTGCTGTGTCATGCTGGCAGCGTCATTTATACCTGAGCACGCTCCTACGATTGCTTTCTATAAATAATAACAAAACATAAACTAGAGCTGTCCATAAGCAAGATAACACGTTACAAAAACAGTATAGTAATAATTCATAGTTACTCAGCTCATTCAAGTTAAATTAAAGAATATTCAATTGGCTCACAAAACCATAATTCAAATCAAATAATGTGCCTAAATGGCTCTTACAATAGACTATTGCCAGAATGAGTCCTAAAACCTTGAAATTAGTTCAAAATAATATATTAATATCAAAACTTCCAGTTCCTTCTTCTGAAGTCATTGGTCTTTGAACATGTTTGTGGTTAGCCACATTTTGCTAAGCAGTGGTGATGTGCAGCCATGCCACCGTGATGTAGTTCCTCTAAAGCCTAATGTTTTTAACGCTTAAGAAATCACAAAGTGTTGTTAATATGTGGAAATGATCCAGCCGAACAATATGTGTAAGTATATATAAATATGTGTTAGCCACAGATCTTTTTTCCTGCGATATTCTGCATATAAAATAGTGCTTTTGGTCAAGGAAACCCTTGCTACACTAACTTGGGCTTAAAATCATCACTGCAAGACCCTGAATACAGTGTTTTATAAAGTTGCTACAATGTTGGATGCAAATCACTTCATGGACCCATAAATGCCACACTTTAATATATTGATTTAGGTTCTCACACTCAAGGTTAGCCAGCAGACATCACACTGTACAGGAGTATTCTGTTTAGACTACTTTCTGTCTCTGGCACTGTGTCCTCGTCCTAGTGAGAAATGGGCACAGTCAAGCTCCTCTTGTTTTCATTTTCATTGGAAGAACATGCATTTCATTCTACATTCTACCTCATTTAAAACACGCCTGTTCATTATCCTGGCGCCTAAATGGTGGAACGATCTCTCCATTGGTATCAGGACAGCTGACAGTTACACCTCTTTGAACTACACCTGTGGTCATTAAAACACAGAAAGGAATAATGTAGTAACTAAAAACCCACAGGTGTGAACCCTGTGATGTTGAGTACCCCGAAGTCTTATATTAGAAATGTACAGTACAGGTCCCCAGCATATAGAAACTGCCGATGCTAACTTGATATGTTGAGCAATTAGCATCATTTGCATCAATTAGCATATACAGACACTAGCTAAAAAGATTGATTGGCCGATTTGGAAAATGTTGGAGTGATGGCAGTTATGAGTCCCCTAAAACGTTCAAATGTAACTCAAAATTAATTAATTCACTTTCTGTTAGCCAATTATTTTATCCTGAAAATGTCAAAGTGATTTCACATCCTCCATAACCCCCAAAATCACTCTTTTTTTTGTTTGTTGTTTGCATTTGCTAGTCAATGCATCTCATGCTAATAGTACAAATTGCCCAACATATGCAAATTAGCATTCGGAAATGCTTAAGTGCTGGGGACCCGTACGGTACATTTCTAACATAAAACGTTGGGGTACTCAACATAAACGGTTCACAATAGAACTTTATGAGCTGGCAACTAGACGGTCATGGCTGATAGCACTTATTGTTGAGTCACTCTGGATTGAATGCGTCAGCGAAGTATAATGTAAAAAGGTTTGAAATCCCCTGATGACGTGTCCAGGTAACGCTGCACTTTCATTAACATATTGGTCATGTAGCAATAGCGAGAGTGGGTTCTTATATCTCATCCATAAAATTCACCTTTAATTTCTCGCTTTTAATTGAATACCAATTGTGCTCTGCTTCAGAAGGAGGGAGGAGACGTCACCGAGGAGAGCCACAAACAAGCCGTGAGGAAGAGGAGGGTACGGAAAGACTGAAGAGGTGAACCCCCCCCCACGTCTACACTATCTCCTTTCTCCCCCCTAAAGTGGAGGAGGTTGAAAGGCCGTCTTTGCTGCTGCTGCTGCTGCTGCTCCGCCTCTGAGTGGAGCAGCATGCGTTTACTCCACACCACCTGGTAGCCTGCAGTCCCCCCCCCCCTCCAGCTGCCCGCTCACAGGGCAGTGTCTCCCAAACCACATCCTGCATCCTCCCCCGTCTTGTTTCGACTCCCCCCTCCTGCCTGCTTATCGAACTATGAGAAGAATCCTTTGGAGATTCTGCTCGTTCTAGATGTTGTTCCTCTTCTTTCCTGAGCTTTCCTTTTTTCCATCTTCTCTTCTCTAAGCCATTGCTAGCCTAAAAAAAAATCCCCCCCCAAAAAAAAGCTGTCCCCTCCACTGGTTCCTTCCATTACACAGCATATCACATGGGCTACATCTCACGAGTTAGTTATTTTTCATGTCCTTGAATTTGAGAATAAAGTTCCTTCGTGTTTTGATATTGTTCGGGTTTTGACGGTCCGGGGGGGGGGGGGGACACAGTTTAGGTTTAAAAGTTAACCTCGATAAAAGTCCACGTTCTGTTTTAGATTTTAGCTAGTTTGTAAGGAGCATCATTTACTTTTATAATTTATCAATGGAGGATTATCACAGCTGGTCCTATCTGTATGTTTTATGCTGGTATGAATTCAGTTTTAATAATGCAGTGTTTCCAGCGATTTAAGGCCGTTTTCTGGAATATGATACGCCACTGGTGTGGTTATTCTGAACCTAGGCCGGTTTGAAATGCTTTACCTGATTAGAAAAACAAAACACTGAATGCCTTGGTCATCAGTTGTCAATAAGACTGCTTCTACATCAAACAGCTGGATATATTAACCCTGTGAAAACACGTCTCAATCTGTCAGTACACAGCAGTGCTTTCGCAGGATATCAGTTGACACCCCAGATTGTTGCCTGGGAGAAACATTGATGCTAATTTATTTTTGTTTTTATATTATTGTCTCGAGCTTTTGTAGTTCATGTTCTCGCCACATTCTGGCAGATATCCCTGTTTACATTTGTTTGCAAATTGTACATTGCTCTTGGAAATAAAAATATTGAATACAAATGATGAAAAAGGGCATTTTATTATTTGAGCAATTCAGATTTATTTTCTCTTGGTTTTTGAAGACGATTTTAAAGAGGCCCTATTATGCGTTTTCCCTTTCCTGTCGTGAGTTGAATAGGTTTGTGCATGTAAATGGTCTGCAAAGGCTAAAATCTAGAAAAAAGGTTTCCTCCAGAGGGAGTTTCTGCATGTAAACATTAGCAGCACAAAATACAAAAAAGCACCTAATGTCCTATATAAAGCTGTACAGGTGAAAAAAGACCCAGAGAAAGGAGTGATATTAGGTTTTTATTAAACAAATGTCTAAAAGGCAAAGGTGGTTGTGGGAAAAAAACATGCCAGCAAATAAATGAAAGACTGTACAACTGTTATCAAAATAACCTTAATAAATTACAAGCATGTACAGTGTTTATAGCATCCTATATTGTTAAGACTTCCACATTTGAACATGGATAACTGGTTTCCAGATATTAGACTTTTTTTTCGTAAGAGGAACAATTCTTCAGATTACTTCTTCTACCCTCATCCCCTTTGTCTCTGAGCTAGCAGGAGTTTGAGGACACACCCTCCTCTACTGTACTCTGAGCCCATCAGCACATTTTACAGTCATACCCCTCCTCTAGCAGCCGGTGTGGATCAATAGCACTCAAGGCCACTCAACTGCTCCCTTCCTGCCTGTCTCCTCCTCCTTGTGTCATCTGGCCTATTTAGTCCCCTCCTCCCACAGTAAGAACACAAATGAAACCATTTATGACCCGATCATTTCCTTTATCACGCTTACATTACAATTTACAACACCACATGACATGATAAACTGAAAAGGGTCGCAAATACTTGTAAGTACAGAATGGAAATCATGTATCGTGATTAAAATATTGCATACACTTGCAACTAAAAACTGTTTACACCTCTTTTGGATTCTCTGTGATTTTTATTTGCATTGTTATCTACTATCCACATTGTTAAAAAGTTATTTGTACACTTCGTTATTTAGGGATTATTGGTTTAATGACATTAGATGCATTTTAAAATAACTCCTACATGCGATCCAGTTACATCTTATATCCTCCCTAATACTGTCCAGTTTGCCAGCTTTTTTAAACAGTAATAGTCATGCTTGCATCCGGGACTTGCGCTGACAAATAAATAATTTAAATAAACCAGTGTTGAAATGAGGAGCAGTATTTGAAATATTTATGGAAAACCAAGCAGGTGAAACAGAGCTAAGAATTATTTGACAGATACGACTTCGACAGAGAACGTTAAGAAGAGACTCGAGGTACAAATGACCCTCAACCACTTTATTTACATTCTGTTTTAGTGTTGCTGATTAAAGGGTGATGTCTACCTTGTCTGTAGTGTGGAGAGGAAGCTGCTGCAAGACTAACGTTAGATTGATTTGTCAGCAGAAAGGGAAAGTTCATATTTATGATTATCCAATTCACTCTGGAAAGTAGCGATTACAGAAGAAACGCCCAGGTCTGCTGAGAGAAACAAATCCCTCTCCATGCCTGGATGGCGGGTCCCTTTCTTTTCCTCACTTCCGTTTGCTCTTGGTGTCGGTGGTCTGGAACACGCTGGAGGCAGACATGAGGTTCTCGATGTACTGACCCAGCACCTGGTTCTCAGACTTTAACTTCAGGTTCTCCTCCTTCACTGCGTCCACCCGCGCTGACAGGTCTGGTACAAAGAAAAGGAAGAAATGGAAGCTAAAACCAGGGCTGTATCGAGTAGTTCGGAAATGCGATGCTTCCTTTTAATACATTGAAATTCGAGTATTTAACAAATCCAGTATCGGGGCACAGTTGCAAAATGAGATTAGGCTACACTTACACAGAGCCGTTTTACCGCTTGTCATGTCAAGGCAGCCTGAGTGTGTTTTTCTCCATTCATTACAATGAGAACATCAAAGGCAGCTGCTTCGAGATGAAAATATTTGCAATATCTAGAAAAGTGCCAGAAATGTCCCTGTAGTAGACCTTTAAGGCAAAGCTTGTTTTTGGCCGTGTCTGTCAGACGGAAACTGTCATAACAAAGACCAAAAGATTGTTAACAAAATTCAAATGGGGTGATGCTTATCTGTCATACAACCACGGATGTCAAGATATTGCTGTCATAGAAACAATAAAAAAGAAACTCCGTTAGGGGACTCTGTTCAGCGCACTGCCAGCTCCTTTCTTCCACAAATGTCTAGCTGTGTTCTCTCTGTTATATCTGCTGTGTGGATAACATGAATTTGCACATATAACATTGATGGCGAGTAACAAAAACATCAGACACAGAAGAATGTGTGAGCAGACTCTTCTGGTGTAGTTGGGCCTGAAACTAATCTAATGTGTCCACAAATTCTGCCTACATTTGTGGATACCATTCACATTAAAAAGAGGTTAAGTTTAAGTCAAATATATCCTCCATCAAAATCATATGCATGTGAATGGGGAAAGGAGATGGAGGGACAGGTGCAGTTAAGTGCACAGTACTATATCCAAGTGTGTGTGTGTGTGTGTGTGTGTGTTACCTTCGAGAGTGTGCTGAAGTTCCAAAACTTGATTAATTAACCTCGTCTTCTCCTCCATCTCCACCTGGTTCTCCATGTCTCCTGCAAATAGAAACATGCTTTCCACATAAACTTAAAACGCATTGTCTCATCATTAAAACGTGATGGGACATGTATAGTTTTTTACAAAGTTGCATGTAAGCTGACGTACCATCGATATCGCAGTTCATGATGAAAAGCTCGTTCTCCTGTTTAGTATGCAGGGCTGCAGATCCACTGTCCACTGTAAAAGAGATAGAAGAACACTGTGAGCTCCATAAGGTAGATCATTAGATAGCATGGTGAATATATCAAAAGCAGGAAGAGATGCATGCCATTATCTACTACTCTATCCATATAAATAAAACCAAGTGCCGGAGATTCAGGGTTTCCCGGACTCAATATGCTTAAATCATGGCGTAAACAGTGGCTGGGTGTTTCATCTGAATTTGTCGGAATCACAATTTTGACCAGAGTAATCTTATTTTTTTTTAAAGGCAAATACTATTCCAACTAACTATTGTGGTGCTGCAGAGATGTTACGGCCTACAAATTGAAACTTTTAAATGTATTAAAGTTTGTACAAGAAAAGCACACACACAAACCACCATTTTAATAGTGATTGTTCATTTTCGAAAATAGATGCAATAATGATTATTCCCTTCAATTTGGTCGCAATAGAAATACAAATAATGCTATAGGCTGCTTGTCATGATCGATGCTATGTTTACTGTGTGTGAGAGGCTCAGGCATGTTTTTCTGCCGGGGATGATGATGGCAGCTGGGCGGAGCTGACACCGCACCCAGGAGCAGGGTGTGAGATGATGTGGTGATGCTGACTACTGATAACCCGCAAAAGAACCACTGTAAGGCCCGCTTGAAGCCAAACAGTCTTTGACATTGGGTAATTGTGTCCAAACTATCTTATATTAAATGAACCGGCAACCAATAACATCAAATGAGCGGTATAGCTGCTCAATCTCTGCGGAGAACTGCTAGTGCTTAGTTAGCTTGTCTGGACAAAGATGCGCGATGTCGGCGGACATAGATTAGGCCGGCTCCATATAATCGCCCGAAAACATTTTTAAGTCTAATATACCACTGTGGGGTGGCTCAATGTGGCTGTGAGCAACATTTTGAAAATGGGGGAAAGTAAAACAACCCGCCAGGAGTGTCCGATAATGGACGCTTACACATTAGCTATGTAGGCTAACTAGCAATGGGGCTACCACTTAAACAACAAACGCAAGATGAGTGTCTCACAGTAGGCAACAAAAACGAGCTCAAATTTAGAAGTGACTATTTGATATATAAATATTACTGGTCATCATACGGAGCGCTGCTAACTGTTAACAATACAGACTACCTGCTGCTAGCTTTAGCTTCAGATGTAGATTACAAGGCTGCCTTTCATCGAAACAAATGTTCTGTTACCCAAATGAAAAGAGTAAGTACCGATGTTCGGACCTTTATATTATGCAGTCATTGGTTTGGACTCACCTACAGCCAGAAATGTCTTCTCCGTTTAGCGGAGTGACCTGTAAACAGACCAGCGGCTCTGTGGGAAGGATGGGGATGCTATTGCTAATGAGGATGATGGCGACGTCACTGTGCGTGAGCACACCGACCGGCAGGGAGAGCACTACTGCACGCACGCACATGCGCACACACACGCACATGCGCACACACACGCACACGCACACACACAGCAGTCATTATCAGACTGTAGTAAATAATAATCGAATGGGTTTGTTTTTATTGTAGTGTTCTGGAAAGGATTAAGTCATACTATGATAATAACATTGGTATTTAAAATGCCTTCATAACTCAATAGCTTCATCTGTTTGCAGCTCACAAATGTATTTATAAACAATAAGGACTCAGGGCCGTTTCTAGCTTTTTGGGGGCCCTATAGGCAAGATGTTGTTTGGGGGCCCTAATTTTTACAGTTTTTTAACTACAATGGGGTATTCCAAAGCCTTTAAGATGATCTGTGGAGAATGCATCAGTCTGTTACACTTTAAGAGGAAAACAGGCTAATTTCACGAAAACCAAGCAATTGAAACTTACAAAAAATGATATTAAAAAGGTAAACAATAAGGCTCCTCTACGTCAATAAATACAAGAGATGCTACATTTTCTCAACAATCCATCCATCCATCCATCTTCTTCCATTTATCCGTGGTCGGGTCGCGGGGGTAGCAGTTCCAGCAGAGAGCCTCAAACTTCCTTTTCCCTGGCCACATCAACAATGTATATTTTAAATTGTTCATCTTCCTCAGACGTCACTCATTGGGTGACAGCCCAACGATGATTTGGACTTTATTACCCCAAAAACACAAGCCACAGCTTTGCTATCATTGCAGTTTAGTTGTGTTTATATCCTACATTAGAATTTTAAGCATATAATGCTTCACCGAACACAGGAGGGGGCTTGGCTGTCTACAAATAAAGACGGTTAATTTGTATTCTCTATGCATCTGCATAGTCCGCTTATAGGAAGAGTAGCTATCCACTATAAAGTATTTTATTTTATATTCTGTTTTTGTTTATCTTGTTCTATTTACATGTATAAAGACTTGCATTTGCAACATTCTCTGCAACATTTATCTTATTGTATTTTGTGGGAGTCCCAGCAGCTTCTACTGAAGCCAGTCCCCAACTCCGGGGACTTCCGGCCGGGGACTTCGGGTGGCAGTATACACTATGGCTGCTTCTCAGGTCGATTAAATGAAATCCTTGCTTCCCTCACTTGCGTCGTTTCCCTGCGTTTAGTCCCTCCCACCAGGGAAGCATGGAGGGACGCAAGGAAACCACGAGAAGCAGGGAAATTAGTTTTAAGAGCAATGGGACGTCCTTTCCTCCGGAGCGTCACGTGAAGCGACGTCCATTTGTGATGACGCTGCACAGCTGATCGTCTGACAGCAGCCCTGTCCCCGTTATTTCCACACACACCCCCGCCTCTGTTAGTACACATTTACTGACACAAACATTTGTATCATCTGTTGTAGATCCCAATAAATAAAATAAAATAAGAACTCATTCTCAAAAAAGATAAACGCCATTCTTAAAATGTATAAACTGTGGTGACCACCTATTTAACCACTGGGACATAATTCAAACTTGGAACTACAGTTGCGGTTATTGTTCCCACACGGACATGTTATGGGTTACCTATAAATAGTGTGTACCCTCTTGGCTCTCTCTTGTCGACCCGGGCTGCGACCCGACAACATGTCCTTTGCAGCTTGTGAATAAATCACTATTCTTGCACCCACGGCACTACACTGGTGACCCTGATACGTCTTGAGAAGTTTCCGGGACGGAGCCGAACACGGCAAAAGGAACTCGAGTTCCTTTCTCGAAATGCCGGGGTTTGATTGGAGACGTCCGTGGCTGCCACCGGCACGCGGACTGAGGCTCGGTGCGCGCTCCGCAGAAGGCTGGAGACGTTGCTCGCCGTTCCCGCATCGGCTTTCTATCCAACGGGGGGACGATGCACGACCTGCTGGGTCGACCAGCAACCCCATTGCTACCTCATGGGTTTGTTCTTCGGGGCGTGCGGCTGCACGTCCCGGCTGCTAACCACGTGAGGCTAACGACGGCTAGTGCTAACGGCTATCAGCCCTTTTCAGTTTTTGTTTTTTTCTGGTGCCGGAGAGGAGGTTCGACCAGCCGGTTGACCTCAGGTGGACACTCACCTTTTTCACCACCTCCACGGCGGTTCCAGACGCCACTCACGTTTTCATCGACGCCTGGGTGGTGCACTCCTGGACCCCGTCTCGCCTCGACGGTTTTGGACGTCGCCCATGCTCCATCGGCCCATGGGTGGCGCGCTCCGGGACCCTGTCTGGCCTCTCCTGCTTCCCGGGGATGCCTCAGCGCCTGCTGAGGACTTCATGCCCGCCGCCGCGGCACGTCTGCCTGCGGCCGGGTTGCTCTCCTGCTTCCTGGGGATACCTCGACACCTGCCGAGGACTTCGTGCCCGCCGCCGTTGTGCGTCTGCCTGCGGCCGGGTTGCGCTCTTTCCTGCTGGGTTCTCCGCGACACCTACTGCGGCCCCCTTACGACGGCCCGCCCCCGGTGTGGGTGCCCTCGCCCTCGTTAGGGCCCCTGCCCTCTCCTGCGGCCCCCTTTCGTGGCCCGTTCCATGGCCCGGTCCTCACCTGCGGCCCCACCCTCCTCGGCCCTTGTGGTGCTTCCTCCACGGACGTGGGGATATATATTGTTTTGCCATGTTTGAATTCTGGGGGGGCTTGTGTGGTGACCACCTATTTAACCACTGGGACATAATTCAAACTTGGAACTACAGTTGCGGTTATTGTTCCCACACGGACATGTTATGGGTTACCTATAAATAGTGTGTACCCTCTTGGCTCTCTCTTGTCGACCCGGGCTGCGACCTGACAACATGTCCTTTGCAGCTTGTGAATAAATCACTATTCTTGCACCCACGGCACTACAAAACGAACAATAGTTTGATTAATATTGATTAGAGTGCACAAAAGAAATAAAATAATTGAGGGAAGAAAAAGATATATGTTATCTATCAAAACCCAGTTAGATTAACATTCATTGGATTGCACACTTTGTTTGTTTGTTTGTTTGGATATATAGCACATTAACATTTTAATAGCACTTAATGACTGACTGAATGGAAATGACAAAAAATGTAAAACGAAAAAAGCGATCATGAAAATGTTTCCAACAAATGAATAAAATGATTTTTGACCACTTTGTTGTTCAGATATATCACATATTTGTAACTAAATGAAACAGGAATTGAAACAAAACACGGTATAAACTGAGGAGTGACTCCCGTGAGGTTCATGTATTTTCTTCACTCCGCTGGGAAACGGCTCTCATGTCAAGAAGCATGAGATCAGTGCATGCACTGCATCGTCCAATCAGTGAGCGATACACAGTAAGGGGGCGGGGCGAGTATCGGAGGATTTCATCGGAGGATGGTCTGGTGGTTCCTCCATTATCGCTCCTCGGTCCTCCGGCAGAAATAAGAGCCATGAGACGGTACTCAAGATGGCGCAGGTAAATCAACTTCCGGTGAGACCGAGGAGCGAAGAGCGAGGAAATGAAAATAGTCGACCTGAGAAGCAGCCTGTGAAGTTGTTTGCGGCCTGCCAGTGAAGAAGAAGAAGAAGAAGAAGAAGAAGAAGCCTAATCCTCATCCTCCCCAGGGACTTATTCCGGTGTGAACGCGATCTGTACTTAGTTCATGAGAACTAAAGAGTTCTCATGAACTATGTTCTGATGAACCTTTGTGGGAAAAGTACTGCGGTGTGAAAGCGCCTATTCACACTAAAAAAATCCAGAACTAGAATTTAGTTCATGAGAACCTTTTCACCCCGTTTTCAGTCCCTGCTAGAGAGCAGGGTTGCGTTCCGATAATCCAAAAATCAGCTCCTAAATTCTAACCCTATCTCCTATTCCTTGACCTCTGAGTGAAACGTCACGGGGTTAAGGGATAGTGGATAGGAGAATTCAAAAGGACTTAGGAGAAGAGACCGCGGTACTTTAGAGAATCCGAATGCACTTTCACTATCCGACGTGTTTATGATGCGCCAGCGGACGTCATGAATGTGCGTCTGCTGCTGTGGGAAAACTATGGAAACTACAGTTTTCTATAGCGGACTACAACATGGATGTTTAATAAGAACGAGGGACTACTGTAAACTCATCTAGAGACTCTGCACCGTGCTCTGATGCTGTTGCTTTATGCTTTATGAACGTGGACAACAGAGAAACATATTCTTCATGATCAAAGTTGGAATTGAAATAAAAAAGGAAAGTGAAACTTATGCTCGTCACCCTCTCCCTCCGGTCCACATTAATACAAATGATCCCAATACATATGATTGTATGAACTATGAACATATCTTAAAATCAATACAAATGTATTTATTATAAACGTTAGTCCTTAACATCTATCACTGTGTATATCACCATTCAAACATCTTTTAACAGTTGAACAAACCCCACACAGCTCAGTAAAGACTGTGAAATGTTGACTTTATTTGATCATTTCAGTAAAAACTAACGTTCATATTTCTCTTTTTGATTATAATACTGATGAACGTTCAGAAAAAAGCACTTTGGCAACTTTCCACATACGTTTTAAAATGCTTAATAAGCACCGTAACTTTCATGATATCATTTCTCGGTCATAATCGTTTGTTTCCGTGAACGGCCGACTGTTGAGTGACGGCAAATGCTGCGGCTGCAATGCATTGTGGGGCAGCATTTTCTCCTCTCCTTTCGGTTAGGGAGGTCCAGTGGTTCCTAAACTAAAGGAGGTTATAAAGGAAGTTTGAAACCTCCTTTCCTTTCATTTGGAGAATTGGAACGGCACTTATCATGGCTGCCAGTGACGTACTTCCGGGTCATTTCACTCCGTTAGGAAGGTTCCTAAGCTAAATGGACTATTGGAATGCAACCCAGGGTTGAAGCTCCGTTCGAAGCTTCAGTGTCAAACTGCCATCACTACAAACCACGCCCCGTAAAGCTCCCAAAAGGTTTTGTGAGGCCGCCTTTTTATTTCCCTTGCATTAGCGTTATTAGCATTAGCCCAGCGCACAAACGGAGAGAGACTAATTTATGGCAACACAAAAGAAAACATGGGAGCGGTGGAGATGAGGAGGTGTCGGCTTTTCTGGTGATTTACTCGGAAGGTATCGTACAATATAATAACATAATTATATATATTTTATTTATAACTTATATAAATATAACTGAATTAGTTTAAAGAGAGAAAACATTTTGACTAAAAGTTGACTGAAATGTAAAGATTTTTCATCGACTAAAACTGACTAAAACGTTTTGAGTTTTCGTCGACTAAAACTAGACTAAAACTATGAAGGATAAAAAGGACTAACATGTGACTAAAACTAATAACCATTTTCGTCTCTAAAGACTAAGACTAAATCAAAAATAGCT
Source organism: Gymnodraco acuticeps (assembly GCF_902827175.1). Classification (NCBI taxonomy): domain Eukaryota; kingdom Metazoa; phylum Chordata; class Actinopteri; order Perciformes; family Bathydraconidae; genus Gymnodraco; species Gymnodraco acuticeps. The sequence goes on from NW_022991123.1 coordinate 143,878, forward strand.
GCCAAAATTAACACTGCACTTAATTAACTGGAAGGCAAATATTGATACTATACAAACAACGCTGAAGTTGGCTTCCGATTCAGAGCATCCGATTCGGCAGTTAAGGGGAAAGTTAAGGGACATTTAATTTACAGCGCTGAGCGAACAATCCTCCGTGTTTGAACCTCTTAAATCGCTACATAGCCGATTTGTTTGGACTGGATTAGCCCAGAGAGTCTAAAGATTCTTTATAACCCAGTTTGAGATTTGTGAAACCTTTATTCTATTTGTGAAAATACAAACAAGGGAGATTATGCTGCTTTTTTTTAATCTAGACCACATTAGACCAGGTCCTGATCTAAAACCACTAGACCTAGACTCATCAAATCTGGACTGGATTATCCCAGAGACTCTAAAGATTCTTTATAACCCAGTTTGAGATTTGTGAAACCTTTATGCTATTTGTGAAAAATACAAGAATGCATAAAGGCTTGCCCAGCTGGGAGGTTCACTCTCTGATTCTGATCCTGGCCTGCTGCAGCAACCTCAGCCTTCCACCTGTGTTTGTATTTTCACAAATAGAATAAAGGTTTCACAAATCTCAAACTGTGTTATAAAGAATCTTTAGACTCTCTGGGATAATCCAGTCCAGATTTGATGAGTGTACTGTAGGTATAGTGGTTTTAGATCAGGACCTGGTCTAATGTGGTCTAGATTTTAAAAAAGCAGCAAAATCTCCCTTGTTTATATTTTCACAAATAGAATTAAGGTTTCACAAATCTCAAACTGGGTTATAAAGAATCTTTAGACTCTCTGGGATAATCCAGTCCAAATAAATCGGCTATGCAGCGATTTAAGAGGTTCAATCACGGAGGATTGTTCGCTCAGCGCTGTAAATTAAATGTCCCTTAACTGCCGAATCGGATGCTCTGAATCGGAAGCCAACTTCAGCGTCGTGCTATACGAGAAGAGGATGAACCGGCTCTATTTTTCTGAGGAAGCTGAGATCCTTCAACGTGTGCAGCAAGATGTCAGATATCAGAGCCGGTGACACCAGCAGACTGATAATAACTCATTAAGAAAGCTGGCTCTGTCATCGGGGTCAAATAGGACACGTTTGAAGCTGTGGTGGAGAGGAGGACACTGAACAGGCTGATGTTGATCATGGATACCCCACCCATTAAGATTATCAGACAAAGTATTCAGCCTGTTAAGTGTTATTAAGATCAACCAAAGTTATAGAAATAATGTAGTGCTTGTTTTTTCAGTGTTTGTGTTGGTTTTTCCTGACAATCGACAAGAATAGATAACTACATTACAATAAATTAGAAAATGTGCCCTCGTGCATTGTTTGGTCACATTAGGAAAGTAACACTCCAGTCCAGTAGGTGGCGGCAACGCACCCCAAACGTTGGTTGCCCCTATGGTTGCATGGTTGCCACCCGCGATCAAACCGGAAGTACAAGGAGAAATGCTAACATCACTAGCTGAGCTCTGAGCGGTATTTCCGAGGGCGCGACGCCTGGTACGACGTTGTAGTGGTTTCGTGGATAATTGTTAACTTATAGTTAGGCAACGATGTATTCAGTTGAGTGTTTTAGGACATATGTCAACCAGCGACTAGCTGCTGCTGCTGAAGAAATAGTTGGAGTTTTTCAGAAAACTATCGCCGAGTACAAAGAAGAGATCGATCGTCAGAGCAGACTGGTGGAAGTCGTTCGGACACAGGAAATAAAGATACACACGATAGGTGATTATCAATATCAAACAGAGAAATGTGAATTATTTATGAATCTGTGTTTTCATATGTATCGGGTACTAAAATGCTCTTGTGGCTGTGGACAGGGAGACTGGGGATTGCTGCAACTCGCCTTATTCATCCAATCAGAAACATGCTAGTCTCGGGTGACCTCATGCTGTAGATGCTCAGCAAATACATTGTGCATGTGCTTCTGCAATTATTGAAAAGATAGGTTTTGCAGGTGTAAAAGTATTTTCTTTTTATTTAGTGTAAAAGTACAAAAGTATTTGCATCAAAATATACTTAAAGTACTATAAGTGCTCCTTATGCAGGGTAGTTTGTGAATTTACTCCAGGTGTAACTAAAGTCTTATTTAAATGTTGATTATATTTCACACATTGAATCCAAATCTGTAAAGTAAGTAACTAAAGGTACAAAATAAATGCAGTGGAGTAAAAGTACACGATTTACCTCTGAATTGTAGTGGAGTAGAAGTACTAAGTAGCAAAACATTGAAATGCTTACTTACTACCTTTTTATAAGCATGGGCGGCACCAGGATTTTTTTGCTGCAGTAGCTTTGCAGTTGCTATATGACAGCACGGCGTTGCTAGTTAATTTTCAAAATAAATAAACAAACAATACCAGTGGGCCAAGCACAAGCCTGTTCATATTGTAGCGTTCACCGCTATTCAAGATCATAGCATCACTCGAGTCTTCAATGTCGAAAACGTTCTCTTTATTTTCTGGTATTGACGGCCACAGCCACACGATAGTATAACACTCATTATGACTTTTCCCCACACTCGAACACAACTCCTACCGTCTCGTACTCCCTCCACACACACCGGAAAAAGCACACACACACCTGGAAGGGGCGGTCTCTCCCTAACTCCCACCAACAACATTGCCTAAATAACTTTACAAATGTACTAAAACTGTGCACATCTGATAACTGAAATAACTATACTTGGACACGCTACAATATTATCCTTAATATTTACATTAACAACATTCCTTTGACACTTATAACGTTACTTTGCAAGGTAAGCACAACCAAAATAAGTTTCTAAAAGCAGAATTTGAACACTGTTTCTGTGCTCCTACAAAATGTTTGTATAATACCATTACACCCTGAGCGTACAAGTACACAATAGCGATCGTTCACTGTTTCAACTGGCATGCTGTGGCATTTAACCTCATCACACACACACACACACACACACACACACACACACACACACACACACACACACACACACACACACACACAGCAGTGGTGGTGAGGATCTCAGCCTGCCACTGACGTTCAACCAGAAAACATCAGCCGTTAGCTAGCACACAGAGCTCACATCTCATATCTGTTCAGAAACTGGACAAAAGTTTAACAAGTACAAACCACAGACTGTCTGTGTCATGGCGAAGACAGTCGCTGGTTTATTTATGTCTGTAGGCCGTTGTTGTGAGTGTGGACGGAGTAGGCCTATATACAACGTTAGCTTAGCCTGGTCGACCCGATCTTCATTCAGAAAACAAGCATTTTAAAAGTGATTTTGCCTGCCGTCTGTCTGCAGACTTGTCAAGCATTAATTCATGGTTTTTACTAACCGGTATCAGTATGTTGTTACTTCGGCATCATTTAGAAACGTGTATTACAATTTAATCACGGTAAAATATGTTCATTTTGTTTTAGTTGTAGCTCCCAAGCCAGCGCGTCTTGTTTGAATGATGCGAGTAAACACAGCTGGCAGTGGCAGCCGTGGTGAAACCATGGGTGGAACTCGAGCGTTTAGAGCGATGGGAGCGAACAACGACCCCTGATAGATCTCGCGAGAATGTGTATAAATATAGATACATTTTCATAACAAAACAATGGGGTTGCTAAGCCGTTGCTAGGCGAATTGTTGGAGTTGCTATAGCAACTCCAAGCTACCCCCTGGCGCCGCCCCTGTTTATAAGTAAAGTACAAGTATCTCAAAACGGAGTAAATGTACTCAGTGGCCGTTTCTCAATGTCGAGTATACCTTCTGCTGAGCCCCTATTTCAAGTATACTCAGGGTTGCCAACTTTGGGTACCTGGCTGGAGTGAGATTTTGATATCATGGGTTTAATTACACATATGCGACTGCTATCGTGTCAGTAGCGGGACCTTAGCATATATATAGGATATATATATATACAGTATATACAAATACACAATATTGGACACAGACTATAAAGGGCACACAGTTTCATTCACTAATGAAAGTCAAACACATGTTTGTTTCCACTGTTTTATTGTGTGCATAGGCCTGTCGCGATAAGCAATTAATTGACTTATTGTACGATAAATAAAAATGAACTCCATAACATTTCTGACCTTGATACATTTACATGAGGATGTGACTAGCAGTTTGAAAGGATGTACTTGAACTATTATATATTTATATATATTATAATATTATATATTATCATTATGTCAGTGGTCTAAAATGGTCATACAACGGTGCCGACAATATTATCGTTTATCGCAATAATTTCCGGGAAAATGTATCCCAACAAAATTAATTATCGTGAGAGGCCTATACATGAAACACACACACACAAACAAATCTACAGACTTACTCCAAACTGCCAAATGTATTAATTAACACACTCTCATATACTCTTTGACTCTATTTTGGCCAAGTAGAACAATAAGCAGCAGACTTTAACTTTTGCCGTCTTGCCTGCAGACTTGTCAAAGCATTAATTCATGGTTTTTACTAACTGTAAATACATTTGCACACATCTTGTGTCCATATCTTTCTGTTTTGGTGGTCATGCCACAACCGTGCACGTGCATGCATTAGGGCTGAACGATATACCGTGTCATGGCGATAACCGCGGTATGCGCATGCGCGGTATTCACACCGCAGGGACGTGCGGTTTTATTCATTTAAAAAAAATGCTACCGCACTTTAGCACAGAATTCAAAATAAAGATACCCTTATTACTTATCGAAACTGCACATACAATATCCTTAGCTGTCAATCTGATAGACGTGTTCAATGGCATTAAAACGAGAAAGAAAAAACGCGGCTGAATCGGTTGATCCATAGGTTGATAATGTATCTGTGGCTTTGAAGCAATTGTTTATAATCCATAATTCCATTTTTATGTAAAAATCGGATCACAAAAGTTAGCTGCTAATGGTAGCCACCTTGGTGGTATGCAGCTTCCGGTTTTGGCTACGCGTCGTCACTCTCACTCCTTATTTGTTCATGTGTTGGTGTGTGTAGAACTTCCCCTGATATTTGACCTTTTTAGACAGATTTAGCACCAAAAAAAACCCTCTTTTGGGGCCATTTGGGTGGATTTTCCATATCTCTGGCCCACCTTGCTGGATTTTGACATGTGACATCTCTTTCTGACCGTCAGAGCCAATGGAATCGAGGGGAAATCACACAGTCCTTATTTGGTAATGTGTGTGTGAGAGACTTCCGCATAGCCAAGACCGGAAGCAGCAGCCACTATGGTGGCTACCATTAGCAGCTAACTTTTGCTCTGCGATATTTACATAAAAATGGAATTATGGATTATAAATTAAATCATTTTTTTATACAGAGACGTTAAAAACCTATGGATTAACCGATTCAGCCGCGTTTTTTCTTTCTCGTTTTAATGCCATTGAACACGTCTTTTGATCAGATTGACAGCTACGGTGAGACATCTCCCCTTGAAGCTACGTAAAGGTACGTGTTGTGATATCTGTGTTTGCTTCCCCTGTCCGAGTTCAGATCACTCAGTGATGATACTATATGCCTAAATAATCTGTGGAACCTCTTTAATCGGATATCTTGTATGTGCAGCTACGATAAGTAATAATAAGGGTACTTTTATCGTGAGTTCTGTGCCAAAGTGCGTTAGCATTTTTCGCTCAGGGGTCATTTAGATGCTTCTTAGGAGACTTGTGTTTTGTTTTGGTATAAAATGGTTTGTATCGTCAGTTAGCTGAGATTATTTCCGTTAATCTGGTATAACACATTAATAGGTTCTTAAATATTACGATCCCGAGACACTGTCGTGAAAAAAAAAAGTTAAGTACCCGCCGGGACTTTGGGGTTTAACAGGTTAAAAAAGACGCAATATATACCGCAGGGGGGGGGGAAACCGCGATGTCAGTTTTTTTTCAATACCGTGCAGCCCTAGCATGCATGATGAGATATCTGGATTAAGAGGTTGCTTTTTCTTTGCACAGCATGAAAGAAAGGCCAAATTAATGGGCTGTGATTTTAGTTTTTTAAGCCGAGGTTGAATTTAATAATTTGTACGACCCTCGGAGGATGTTGTAAAAATTGAAAGGAAAAAGGTTCCCCACCCCTGCTGTAAATAATAATAAAAACCCTTGATTTATAACTTAACACCTCTGTCTCCTATTGATCTGAGTATATTATAAAGAATAGCCAGTTAATTGAAGCATTATAGCACAGGCCTTTGTCAGATGGTATATTACGCTGTTTTTTTTCTTCTTCGAATAGTTCTCTCTTTTTTCACCATACCTGTGTTTGCATCACTAAGGTACAGTCACGCAAAAGAATATAGGCTTAATAACCCCATATCTATCTATATAACAATAGTCTTCATTTACAATATAGACAATAGGCATCATTTTTAAAACAACATACATCTATTGCAGTTATGTCATAATAACATACAATTGTATAAAACACAATTTGCTTACATCTTTGTTCTCTTTTGAGAATCAAACAAAACAGATTAAAAAAAATAAAAATTCAAACAAACAAGTGAAATGAACTAAATTGCTGAATTGCTTTTAATTAACTGGCAGGAGCGACAAGTGAGGAGGAGGAGCAAAAAGTGAACAACGAGGGAGAGATTAAACAAAAGAGAAAGACTAGAGGACAGAGAGAGTAATGAACAGGACAGAGACTAAAGAAGATGGAAGAGAGGTTGCAGGTTATGGAAAGGAGAGAGACATGGAAAATGAATGTTGACAATGTTTTGTGATCATTTTAGCCTCTTCTGCATGTGCAGATCATTAATAGTAACAATCAACTGATCCTTATGTATTACACTTTCAAAAATAATTGATGCTGCAGCCCGCTGACATGGTTTGAAATCAATATATTATCCAATTTGTGACCCCCCACAGGACTTAAAAACCACCTAACTAGATCATGAAAATCCCCCAAATCTCGGGAGGTATACCCCCGAACCCCCCTAGCATGTTTGGACCTCGGTATTTAGGAAATCCTGGATACGGCCCTGCTTGTTATCATATTGTGGCATAAGCCGTTTTCTACACGGATATTTTACCGGCGTAGTTTTCGTTATGATTTTACTTGTGATGGCCACATGTAGCCCATGTATTGATTCCATCCGATAGCTGCAATAATTCAAAACAACAGGAAAATGTCTGCCTCTTCACAATGGTCAATAACAGTGAACGGATGGTTATTAAAGTAAGGTAAAATAAACAGAATCACACTAAGCTTGTTAGTGTTGCCTGACTTTATATAAGTGTTTTTAATAAGTGTGTGGTCGCGTTCTAGTCACTTTGCTCAGCGCTACTGCTTGTTACAACTTGTATTCGCCGTACTCGCCATGAACTGTTATTGCTGCCGAGTGGGGCCAGCTGAGAGAATAGACCAGACTCCAGCAAAGGTCAATTATGTCTAGAGTGCGCCATCTAGTGGGATCAACTGAAATGCCGGGTATTGCAGGAAAAAGACAAAAATAATGCGGTCTTTACTATAATTTGGAAAACTTTGTACCAATATTCGGTGGGCCGGATTCAAAAGCACAACGGGCCGGATATGGCCCGCGGCCCTTAGTTTGCCCATGGCTGCGCTAGCTGGAACTACGCCTAGTATAAACGCAACCAAAAACATATGTTCAAATATGTGTGTGTAGCTAGCACATGGTTTTATGTCACGGCTGACTACTGCAACACGTGTTTGTCCATAGTTAATGAGCCATGTTGTGATAGAGGTGGGGACCCTCCGGGCCATATACAGACCGCGAGACCATTTGGTACGGCCCTCGAGGTAATTTATAAACACACGCAAAAAATCAAGGAAATCTAGAGTTTGTTTTATTTGAGTTTGATGCATACACATTCTGTACTGTATATGATGATTGTTGAAAATGCACTTTTACCATAAAAGGCCATAAAAACTGTGGTCAGTCAAAAAATAAATAATTGTTTGTGGTTATTTGTGGCCCATTTGATAAAATATATAATTTTTCCATAGATTTTTTTCTTGGTCTGGCAGTTAAAGGGTTAAAAATAAATATCGCAATATTTGTCAGAAAAATCGCAATTAGATTTTTTTTTTTTTTTAATTGTGCATACGCGAGTCATGGCAAGATATCTGGATTAAGAGGTTGCTTTTTTTTCTTTGCACAGCATGAAAGAAAGGCGAAATGAATGGGCTGTGATTTTAGTATTTTTAAGCAGAGGTCAATAATTTGTACGGCCATCGGAGGATTTCGAAAAAATTGAAATGGCCCATGAGAGGAAAAAGGTTCCCCATCCCTGTGATAGACCATCCAACAGCATTTTTTAAAAGTTATTTTGGGGTGATTTAAAGGATGTTTAACCCAAATACAAAGTTATATTGCTTATTTGAACATGCAAAAGTAATTTTGAGATAAATAATGAGGATAGTTCACCCAAAAGGACGCAGTTCATATTTTGCAGAGAGCCAAAAATCAGTTTTAAATCAGTTGCCGTTTTGGACTATAAATAATACTATCTTATTATTGTATGAATACAACAATTACATATTTTAAGAATACTATGCTCATTGTGACAAAAACGGAAAGTTAAATAGTGAAATAAAGTATTGTTTAAATGTTGCGACTTGCGACCGTCCCTGATGTGTGTTGCAACTGTCCCTGGTTTGGGGTCTATTGCAATATTCAACCTTTTACCTTTGAAATGTATATTGTTAACAATCTGTCATATGTATTCATCTTTAAATTATGTGGGTAATTAGGACATATCGTATATGATATGTATGTTTATTATAGGGCTGTGCGATTATGGCAAAAATCATAATCACGATTATTTGGGTCAATAATTGATATCACGATTTATTTTGACGATTATTCATTGACCATTTATTGAACTTTAAAACAAATAATATTTTACCAATAAACAAGATCAACAAATATGTTGGAGCGCACTTCCAAAACCATACTAAACATATATTAATATGATAAATAAAAATAAATTAGACCAAAATAAATGAAATCAAATATGTTGCAGTGCACTGTCACAACCTACTGAAAACTCCTTAACATATAGCCAACATTTTGGTAAAACATATTCAACATATTCCACTCAGTTAAACGTTGAAGGCTGGCCAACCGTCATGGTCCAGAAGTAACAGGAAATAAATGTTGAACTACAATTTAAGACCAAATAAAAAAATGTTGGTCACCATTGCAAATGCTGGTAGGGCTGCTCATGTCATCTCTTAAAGATTTGTTGCAAGAAATACCAGCCTGTTGACATGGTCTGGTTTCAGAGATGAGCGCAGGCAGGTGACGATATTGCCACCTGTACTGAAGACCCTCTCTGAAGAGGAACTTGTGGCAGTGCTGCCACATGACGCAGGAAAAAAAGAAAAGACTCTGAACACTTTCTTTGCCATTATATAAAAATAGTGTTGCTACAAAAGTATAAATTAGGCTTACTAATAAGACAACTCAGATCTGAAGCTACACAGGAATCTGCTGCCAAAGTGCAATAAAAAAGACAAAATTAATAGAATCAAACCCTTTTTTTGTTGCATTTTATTAGAGTATAAAAAGAAATGCCTTTTAAAATAGGATGCAAGCAACACTAGTTTCTTAACCTGAATTGATAATAGACTATAATCAATTTAAACAGAACAGATCTTAATGTTTGCATTCTTATACCATTTTGTACAATAATTATAATGAATAAGTTCAAACAAACTAAAACTTACAGCTGATTAATAACGATATCTAACTTGAGTTTTTATTATATCAAAAACCTGTTGAAATGCCACTGTTATTTTTGACTGTCCCCCAAAAGCGCGTCGGCAGCCTCCAGGAAAGCTTCTTTCACAACTTCGCCGTCTTTGAAAGACTTCATGTGTTTCGCAAGAACGTGCCTGACACGATAAGATGCTCTGGTAGCAGCCTTGCTCTTGTTGTTGGGCCTGGTGAAAATAGACTGCTGTGCATTTAGCTGTCCTTTCAGGCCCCTCCCCTTTTGGGAGCGTAGGGCAGAATTTGGAGGGAATTCCGTCTCGTAGCGTTTGTGCACTGTTTTGAAATGCCGCTCCTAAATTACCCTTCTTCGATAAAGCCACGCTCGCATTGCAGATGAGACAGATGGACTTTGAATTGGAATAGATACACAAATAATCATCCTCCCACTCGGAGTGAAAATTATATATTTTGGGCTTTTTTGCTTCTGCCATAATTGCGGTCTTGTGTGTGTGCGGACTGTCACTCCTGTTGACACGGACAACGTCAGCGCACTAGTGCCCACTGCCCACCAGCCACGCCCCGACCCATGGGGTGACGCCGGCCAATCACAAAGCTTTGATGCGTTCAAGTGCATTATTCTGGCACAGGAAGATTATGTTATAGGACATTAACGATAAAACAGAATATTGTTGTTCTATTTTTAGACACATCTCGCGATCGACTGGGAATCTCCCCGCGATCGATCGACTGGTTGGGCACCCCTGGGCTAGACCATAGGTCCGTTGTGGTCGCAAAGTAGTCAGCTGAAGCCACATCTCTCTCAACATCCTCACAGCATTTGTCATATAGCGTAGGCAGCGCAGACCTGCTGAAATAATACCGAGACGGCATCACGTGACGCTTGTCCACCGTGTTGACAAGTTGCTTAAAGCCCTGGTTGCTAACTGGGCACATATCTTTCGCGATGTGAAATGTAATGGCTCCTGTAATGTCTCTGCGAGCTCGTCGCCTAGGCCGTTGCTCTGTACAATGCGCCCTGAATCGATGACTGTGATGATGTGGTGGATGAAGTCGAGCGGGCATCTGCTTTTTGGTCTGCTTTTTGTTGTATTATTGCCCAGTCGTATTGCACTTTGTGGTTGTATTTCAGATGATTAAAGAGATTGGTTGTGTTAGCGTGTGGTGCCAACACAACCTGGTAACAAATCCTGCACTGTACTTTGTTTTGCTCCATGTCGGACTCCTGAAAGCCAAAGTACTTCCAAATAGTGGAAATAGTTTTACCCTTCTTTTTAACGAGTTGCTGCTCTTGTTCTGACATCTTCGCTTGCGCTGAACACTCACAACACATGTCACTCCCACGTGGCCGAGTGGGCTTTTAGGGAGGGGCGAAAGCGCACCCAGCAAAATAATCGTATTCTGTCAATTATGCTGTTTTCATAATCATCGCAAGCCATAATCGCAATTAAAATACGATTCATTGCACAGCCCTAGTTTGAAGGTGTTGCGCTGGGCTATATCATGCAATTAAAAGTGAAACTTACGCTCGCTCCATTGCGGAGATGTTCCCGCGAGAGTGCGGAGAACTTAAATGTATTTATTTATTTCAAATGTGAAATGTTACCAATATACTCACGGACCACTAGGGGGCGCTCACGGACCACCAGTGGGGCGCTCACGGACCACACTTTGAGAAGCACTGGTCTAGTCGAATAGTCTCTGATAAACTAAGAGAAATGCAAAAAGTGATGCAATTGTCCCCAGTCTCCCCTACAACGTTACATGTAGTGCTGCGTACCTGGACTCACATTCAGGTTCAGGTCCGGACTCAAGTCCAGAGGTTCAGGTTCAGGTCCGGACTTATAAGTCCGGACCTGAACCCATGGCTTGTGTCAAGTTGTGTGAGTAACTAAAGTGAACTTATTGTGAGCTAATTATCAATTGAAAATTAACTCATAATCAACTCAAATTCAAACTCATCAGGTTTATTGTGCTCCCTTCCAACTTGTGTCTACATTTCTCTACAAAATACAAATGTAAAAAAACACTTTTTGCCACTTAGTCTACAAATGACTTATGACAGCAACTACAGTGAACTACTACAAAGTTCAAACTAAAGTAACCAAACAGTCCCTGAGCTGACTGAGCCTAAATCCCTAAAACGTTGCTGAAAGGTAGAGTGTAGAGTAGACTATACGCATTACACTGTTACACACCTACTATACAGTATAGGCTACACTGTAGTGACTGTACTATCAGAGTGTACTGTACTGTCTGCACACCATGTATTTTCTACAACTCTACATGTGTACATTATACAGTACATACTACATACATAGTGATGTACATACTGTTAGAAATTAAAATCAATGTTGATATGGCGTAATTTTGAATTAAATACACTATTTAATTTAAATCAGTTTTATTCTGAAAAAACCGGAAGTTCACACTATTAACTTAATACTTTTATTCTGAAAATTCTTCACCTCCGGTTAGCATTAGCATGTGGCGAAATGCTACGTTTTCAAACCGTGAATCGAAGGTGAAATGACATGTGATGTTGTACACTGAGCACACTGGGATTAGCACTCATTTATTGACGCTGAATAACGTTTATCAGGGAATGTTTAAATAACCACAGACACCAGAATACGTAAGTGCTAGTTTTTTTGCGAGTCCAAGTACCGGTTCCCGACGTTCCGGTTTTAACCGGACTTGAACCGAAACTTTTTACAAGTCCAGTACCGGTTCGGTGTAACGGTACGCAGCACTAGTTACATGTGCCTACTAAAGTCTCCTTATGTCTGCAGTAGTATTTATTCCTCTGGTTTTCTGTCCCTTCAGATCTCCCAGAGCAACACGTCTGTGAGGAGGAGGACGACGAGGAGGAGGAGGAGGAGGAAGAGGATGAGGAGGAATTCTTTGATGAGCAGGAGCCTTTAAAGATTAAAGAGGAGCAGGAGGAGCTGTGCACCAGTCAGGAGGGAGAGCCGTTTAGATGCATAGTGAAGCAGGAGATCGATGCCTTTATCCTGACTGCATCTGATGAGGAGGGTGAGCACCAGCTCCTCTGTCACAACTCTCATGTAGCTGAGAGCCAAGATCAGGTGGGAGGCGAGCAAGCCTCAGGATCAACTAGAAGTGCAGAGCCAAGACCACAGAATCAACATTTTGAAAGCAAAAGTCCCAGTAATGATGTAAACAACACTAACTTGTCAGAGATCCACAGTGATACTCACACAGGGAAACAGCTTTTAATATGTGTCACATGTGGAAGAGATTTTAAATTTAGATCATCGCTGGAGAGACACCTGTTAATCCACACAGGTGAGAAGCCATTTTCATGCAACCAATGTGGGAAAGCTTACCAAAGTAATAGTCACCTGGTAAACCACATCAGAACCCACACAGGGGAGAAGCCATACTCTTGCCAAACATGTGGGAAACAATTCTGTCGACCATCAGAATTGAAAAACCATATCAGAATCCACTCAGGTGAGCGGAACGAATTTCCCTGCAACACATGCGGGAAGATATTCACTCAGAAATCAGTATTGAAAATTCACATTAGAACCCACACAGGTGAGACGCCATATTCTTGCCAAACATGTGGGAAAAGTTTCCGCTATTACGGTCACTTGACAGAACACATGAGAATCCACACAGGAGAGAAGCCGCACACATGCAGCTTCTGTGGGAGAGCTTTCAGGCTTAGAAGTAACTTGACAGACCACATGAGAATCCACACAGGGGAGAAGCCGTATCCTTGCAGCTTCTGCGGCAAAGATTTCAGTTCTAAAAGTAACTTGAGGAGCCACATGAGAACCCACAAAGGGGATAAGCAGTTTTCTTGCTGCTTCTGTCAAAAAGATTTTAGATCTAGCTGTAACCTGACAAGACATATGAAAACGCACACGGAGGAAGAGCTGTATGACGTCAGCACAGAGGCTCCAGAGACTCAAGAGAATCAGGAGGAAGCCAGTCGGGAAAACCTGTAAATGGATTGGTTATTCATTGTGAAAATGTTAAGAATGTAGTGTACTTGATGTTCTTTAAACTGAAAATAAGCAAAACATTTTGAGGTGTTTTTTTAAGGGTAATCTTCTGGTCAGGTCCACTTAAGATCAAGCTGGGCTGTGTGTGGCTGATTAACTGAAATGAGTTTGACACTATTCATATACACTGCCTCAGCAATGAAGCAACTGAGGTTATACCCGTGGATGTAGTTCTACTTGTGAAAATACTGGAGCACCCCAATGACGCCTGCACACAAGTTTGGCATATTTCGAAGGATATGTAACCACTGTCAATTCATGCTCTCCCGCAGGGCCGCCCCTCCCTACACGCAGACTGCATGGGGCCTTATCTTGCGGAGGGGGCCTCATCTTATGCGCAAATACGGCGCAATTATGCGCTCCACAGTTTCCTCACCGTGAGGCGGTGGCACTAACAGTTATCTTATGCCATAACTTGCTAACATGCTTGTATATAATGTATATTGAACTTCCAACACTATATTGAACCCAAAGGTCAAACTTTGAATGATTTGTTGATTACTGTTGTTACATGATCAAATAAAGTAAACGTTTCACGGTATATTGAGTTGTGAGAGTTTCTTTAGCACACTTTTTTTATTAAACGTGTTTAAAGGGTGATATGTGCATCAATAGAGTTGTATGGCTGACAGTGTATGCATAAGTGACCTTAACATATACAAATGTATTGTGAAAAGGAATCTAACTTCGATACAACCAATGTTAATATCTAGGCCGTCTCCGATACCTGATGAACCTGGGGGCTGTGTTGTCTGGAACCTTGTGTTCCTGGTAGGGTTTCCCATGGCAAATTGGTCTCAGGCAAGGAGCCAGACTAAGATTGGTTCAAAAGACCTCATGAAAGAACAACAAAGAAGTGAGGAAACCCGGCCCGGAGGAAGCCCGGGGTCCCCTTCTGGAGCCAGGCCCAGAAGGAGGACTCGTCAGCGAGCGTCTGGTGGCCGGGCTTGCCACGGAGCCTGGCCGGGCACAGCCCAAAAAGGCAATGTGGGCGACACCTCCGCTTCTCCGTCCAGCAGTCCCCCTCTTAATCTGCTTCTCCGTCCCGCGGGCCCACCACCAAGCAAGGTCTTAGGTGCCTCAAGGGGCGGTAACCCTCGAACCTCCTGGTGGACACCGGTGGTCAGGGAAGCCGTCCGACTGAAGAAGGAGGCCTTCAGGGATTTGCTATCCCGGGGGACTCCCGAGGCAGTTGCAAGGTACCGACAGGCCCGAAGGGCAGCAGCCTCAGCCGTGGCCGAGGCAAAGCAGCGGGTGTGGGAGAAGTTCGGAGAAGACATGGAAAAGGACTTTCGGGCGGCACCAAAGTTGTTCTGGAAAACTGTCCGACACCTCAGGAGGGGCAAGCAGGGAACCATCCAAGCTGTGTACAGTAAGGATGGGACGTTGTTGACCTCAACTGATGGAGTGTTAGGGCGTTGGAAGGAACACTTTGAGGAACTCCTGAACCCGACAACTCCGCTCTCTATGTTAGAGGCAGAGCTGGAGTATGACGGGGGATCGACACCAATCTCCCGGGGGGAGGTCACTGAGGACGTCAAACAACTCCACAGTCGCAAAGCCCCGGGGGTGGATGAGATCCGCCCAGAAATGCTGAAGGCTCTGGGTGTTGAGGGACTGTCATGGTTGACACGTCTCATCAACGTTGCGTGGAAGTCGGAAACAGTACCAAAGGAGTGGCAGACCGGGGTGGTGGTTCCCCTTTTCAAAAAGGGGGATCAGAGGGTGTGTGCCAATTACAGAGGCATTGATTGATTGAATTGATTGAAAAGTTTATTAACAGCTTGTATATTGGGTACAGTACAGTACAGCTCAAAACATACAATTGTTAAGGGGATGCAGACCAGAGAAAGACTTTCGTCTTGTTTACATCAGGGTCCCCCATTTCCAATTCATCATGTCATTTAAGACATATTTGACATACAGATGGCTTATTTACAATTTACATACAGGTGGTTTTTTACATACAGATTGCTTATTTACAATTTTCATTTTAGATTTCGTTCTAATACATCCTAACCGGACATTTAAGACATACCAAGTCTACAGATATACAGTTAGTAACAGAGTCTAAAATGCGAGTATATACATAGATGGGGGGGGGGGGGAAGCTGTCCATTGAACGACAGGTTGAGATTTGTACCATTACCGGGGCCAGTTTTGCAATGCTCTCCCCCGAAGGTGCTCTTTAAGAGAGGTTTTGAAGGTAAGTATAGTTTTACTTTCCTTTACAGTTGTGGGAAGAGCGTTCCCCCTTGATGTGGCATAATTGCGAAACGTGTATTCCCCCTTTTTTGTGCCAAATCTGGGTTTCACATGATTTGTGGAGCTCCCTCTGGTGTTATGATCATGGTATTCCTTGACCTTTGGGAAGAATTTTGACATGTACATGGGTACCATAGAGGTGTAGTGGATCTTGTAGACCAGGCCCATTGCAAGTAGCTGTACTCTGTCGTATACTCTAAGCCATCCTAGGTTGTCAAAGTGGGCAGAGGTGAGGTGGGTTCTAGATGAAAGGTCAAGCAGTAGTCTGACCAGTTTATTTTGCGATGTTTGAAGTTTTATTTTTAGCGCCTTGGAGGTGCTATGGTACCATGACGTGCAAGCATAGTCATAGTACCCTTGAATGAGTGCTCCTGCCAGAGTTTTCAGGGTGTTTTTGTTTACCAGAGAGGAGATCCGGTATAGGAATCTAGTTCTTTGATTGACTTTTTTATTACATTGGATGCCATTTTGTCACAGGAGAGGTTTGCCTCAAGAATAGATCCTAGGTATGTAATTTCCTTCTTACTTGTGACAATAATGTCGCCCACTGCAACTGAGAAGTCGTCGGATTTGCTGAGATTATGTTTCGAACCGAAGAGAATGGACTCTGTTTTACCCAGGTGTAATGATAATTTATTATCGGCGAGCCAGGTGCAGATTCTGCCGAGCTCGGAGCTGAGGGTTTTTTCAACCTGCAACCTGTTCCTGTCAGAGACCAGCAGGGCTGAGTCGTCCGCGAACAGGAACAAGTTGCAGTCACATGCTGATGACATGTCATTTACATAAATTAGGAACAGTAACGGACCTAATATGCTTCCTTGTGGAACACCACAGCTCACTGGGAGGGGGGGGGGACAGAGTACCGTTTACCTCCACCATCTGTTCTCTCCCCTCCAGGTAGGATTGCATCCAGCTCACCGATAGTTTATCAAAACCAATTGCTTTTAGCTTGTCAATCAGAATGGGGTGATTGACAGTGTCGAAAGCCTTTTGTAGGTCCAGCATCACCATGCCGCAGTACTTGCCCTCGTCCACCTCTTGTTTGATGTGGTCGCTCAAATAAAGAAGGCATGTGTCAGTGGAGTGGGATGTAGCATCACACTACTCAGCCTCCCCGGGAAAGTTTACTCTAAGGTACTCGAAAGGAGGGTCAGGCCGATTGTCGAACCTCAGATTGAGGAGGAACAATGCGGATTCCGTCCTGGTCGTGGAACGATGGATCAGCTTTTTACTCTCGCAAGGATCCTGGAGGGGGCCTGGGAGTACGCTTATCCGGTCTACATGTGTTTTGTAGACTTGGAGAAGGCGTATGACCGAGATCCCAGGGAGTTACTGTGGGAGGTGCTGCGGGAGTATGGGGTGAGGGGGTCTCTACTCAGGGCCATCCAATCTCTGTACTCCCAAAGCGAGAGCTGTGTCCGGGTCCTCGGCAGTAAGTCGGACCCATTTCCGGTGAGGGTTGGTCTCCGCCAGGGCTGCGCTTTGTCACCAATCCTGTTTGTAATATACATGGATCGGATTTCGAGGCGTAGTCGTGGGGGAGGGGGTCTGCAGTTTGGTGGACTAAGGATTGCACCATTGCTTTTTGCAGATGATGTGGTTCTAATGGCTTCATCGGTCTGCGACCTTCAGCACTCACTGAATCGGTTCGCAACCGAGTGTGAAGCGGCTGGGATGAGGATCAGCACCTCCAAATCTGAGGCCATGGTTCTCAGCAGGAAACCGATGGACTGTCCACTCCAAGTAGGGAATGAGTCCTTACCCCAAGTGAAGGAGTTCAAGTATCTCGGGGTCTTGTTCTCGAGTGAGGGAACAATGGAGCGTGAGATGGGCCGGAGAATCGGAGCAGCGGGAGCGGTACTGCAGTCGCTTTACCGCACCGTTGTGACAAAAAGGGAGCTGAGTCAGAAGGCAAAGCTCTCTGTCTACTGGGCCATTGTTCCTACCCTCATCTATGGTCATGAAGGATGGGTCATGACCGAAAGAACGAGATCGCGGATACAAGCGGTCGAGATGGGTTTTCTCCGCAGGGTGGTTGGTGTCTCCCTTAGGGATAAGGTGAGAAGTTCAGTCATCCGGGAGGGACTCGGAGTTCAGTCCAGTTGAGGTGGTTCGGGCATCTAGTTAGGATGCCACCTGGGCGCCTCCCTAGGGAGGTGTTCCAGGCACGTCCAGCTGGGAAGAGACCAAGGGGTAGACCTAGGACCAGGTGGAGGGATTATATATCTTCGCTGGCCTGGGAGCGCCTTGGGGTCCCCCAGTCAAAACCCCCCAGAATCTACACGCAAGGTCAATGTAATCTGTTTAGGGGGGCATTTACAGCGTGGCCTCTAACACCAAACTGCCCGTCGTATCCCTATTTTAGGCCCTCCAGCCACGGATGTCCGACCGCTAGGATAGCAAAACGGAGTGTATAGTGTAGTAGGTGTTGGTGGGCTGGTAGAACCCCAGAGCAGTATCTAAACTGCCCCTGGAGGGGAAACCCTGTGACGTTGGGAGACCCCCTGGTAATTAGGGCAGCTTCAGGTCCCACAATCCCCCCCAATGTTGATCCCCTTATACCAATTAAAACAATGCAAATGTAAAATCAAGCAGCCAGAGTCAAACATTAATATCACAGCAGTGATATTACCACATCAGCAGAGCATATTTCAATATCAACCACAGTAGCCAATATGAAACTACAGTTTAACCTTAGCAGAGTTTCTATTCCCCTCTAAACAATTTCAAATCCAAATGATCAACTAATAGGCGTATTTTGTCGCGTTCACACCAAAAAGAGCCGGTACTAAAATTAGTTCATGAGAACCTTTTTACCCCCACGAAAGTCCCTGCTAGAGAGCAGGGACTTTCGAGCGGCTCTCTTGTGAGAAAAGAGCTATATTTCTGATTGGCTGGGCGGATTGCAAACCACGCCCCGTAAAACTCCCAAAACGTTTTGTGAAGCCGCCATTTTATTATCCTCTCATTAGCATTATTAGCATTAGCCCAGCGCAGAAACGCAGAGAGACTAACTTATGGCAACACAAAATAAAACATGGGAGTGGTGGAGATGAGGAGGTGTCGGCGTTCTGGTGATTTACTCGGAAGGCTTCAGTAGAAGCTGCTGGGAGTCCCAGCAGCTTCTACTGAAGCCAGTCCCCAACTCCGGGGACTTTGGGCGGCAGTATACGCCGTGAAGTTGTTTGCGGCCTGCCAGTAAACCCAAAGCAGAAGAAGAAGAAGTGACGTCAGCGGCTTCATTTGCCTAATCCACCCCCAGGGACTTATTCTGGTGTGAACGCGATCTGTACTTAGTTCATGAGAACTAAAGAGTTCTCATGAACTAAGTTCTCATGAACCTTTGTGGGAAAAGTACTGCGGTGTGAATGCGCCTGATGTCAGCCTTTTCCAAGGAAGGGTGTTCTTTCCTCACTCTAAGCCCAAGCAGATACCTTCAGAGACCACGAGAGAGACCAGGAGTTGGGTCGAAATGTACAAAGTACAAACCGGTTTTATTAAGGTTTTAACAAAAATAGAGGATTACAAGACACAATAAAATAACAAAAGACACAAAGTCAAAATACAAAAGCAACAGGTTCACAAGTCAAATGTGCTAAAGCCGTCTAAAAGATCCCAAACCCAGGCCCAGGGCCCAGGGCTTGGGCCTCAGAAAACTTCCCCCAAGCTCTCAAGCCTTCAACCCTAAAAAAGCCCCCCTTTCTCTTAACACATCATCTTTTATAGGCTCTTCCCTCCTCCCTCTGTGCATCAGGTGGTTTCTCCTTTTCTATCTTTGAGGGAGAAGGAGGTCACATATGTTCAACTTTTACTTAATGAACAATTAAAAATGTAAAGTTAAAATAAAACAAATAAAGACTTATAGTAATAATATGCAATTTTAACAAGAGGGAATATGAACATTTTTCATGAAAGCAGAACACATTGTCATGTTTAGAATCAAGTTGTTTTCTTTAAACATTTAATTTCAAATATGCAAACGTTATACTTTAAATTATTAACAGAGACTTCATTTATTAACAGAGATAATACGGACAGCTTGTCTCTACGATTCGCTTGCCCAGGAAGTTGATTCGACCCTTTGCGTAGGCCGCCTGCATCCTGTGCTTCATTGTCTTCATACAGTGTCAAAAACCACAAGCACCTTTTCAGAATTGTGCCTGGAACTTTTACGCTTTTATTGCCCCATCTAGCATGGGTCAAAAGTTCAGGATGTTCTATCTAGTTTCACATGCCTGGTTTCACACGTCTGAAAAGACATGATGGAAACATACATCCTTTCTATTTACAGCCAATTTAGCATATTTGTATCAATAGTAAGCTTAATAGAGGTAGGTGAGGTAAAGGTCAGGTCTGACACGGCCACTTGAACGGCAGAACTGTCAACAATTGGTGGTTGTATTTTAATTTAAATCTGCGAAGTAACAAACTAAATCTGTAAATAAAGTAGCAAACTTTGAAAATACCCAATTTAAACAAGTTCTTCGTTTTTTTACTCTTTTTTAAGTACTTGTGTAAATGTACTTAGTTACTTTACACCACTGATAATTACGTTACATTTTAATCTATTACTCACCAAGCCTACACACTAATTTGGATTCATGTCCATTAATACAAGTGGACACGAAGGCGAGGATGAGCAACCCACTTATTTTATTTTTTATTGTTAATCCTGACAGTAGACTTCTGTACACTCCAGCCAGTAGGGGGCGGTAAACCACTAAATCGTTGCTCACAAATGCCAATTAAATAAGAAGTAGAAGAAGAAAACATGCAGCGGAAGTAAACAATAAACGCCTTTACCGTTAGCTCAGCGCTATCGATGTATTGAGTCAACTAATGTTGTATTATTTTAATGTGGTGAAACAATGACTTCTATTATAGCCACAATGTCTTCAGTTGACTTTTTGAGAGAGTTTGTTAACGAGCGACTCTCTGCTGCTGCTGAAGAAATATTTGGAGTTTTTCAGAAAACGATCGTAAATTACGAGGAGGAGATCAGACGGCAGCGGAGACTGCTGGATGTCGTTTTGAAACCGGAAATAAATATATACAGGATAGGTAGGTAACACGTACTAACTGCATTAACAGAAAACATAGACATTCGCAACGTTGCATGTCCTCAAGTTCCGTTATGTGTACAGCATTATCCTATTTTATTTGTTCTCTGTCCCTCCAGAGCTCCCACAGCATCCTGTCTGTGAGGAGCAGGTTCTCTCTGAGCAGCAGCTCTGTATTCAGGAGAGGAACTCCAGTCTGGACCAAGAGGACCCAGAGCCTCCACAGATTAAAGAGGAGCAGGAGGAGCTGTGCACCAGTCCGGAGGGAGAGCAGCTTGGACTGGAGCAGGACACTGATGCCTTCATGTTGACTGCTACCAAGGAGGAAAGTGAGCACCAGCTCCTCTCTCACAACTCTCATGTAGCTGAGAGCCAAGATCAGGAAGGAGGCGAACAAGACTCAGGATCAACTGGACATGCAGAGCCAAAACCACATCACAAAGGCAAAAGTCAAAGTAAAGATGTAAACAACATGAACTTGTCAGAGATGCACAGTGATACTCAACAGTCTTTAAAATGTGATACATATGGAATGTATTTCCAGGAAAAATCATCACTGGACAAACATCTGAAAATCCACACAATAAAAAAAACACTTTCTTGCAACATTTGTGAGAAAATATTTGCTAATAAATCAGAATTAATCATTCATACAAGAATCCACACAGGTGAGAGGCCATATTTGTGCCAAATGTGTGGGAAAGCTTTCAAAAAAAATAGTCACTTGAAAGAGCATGTGAGAATTCACACAGGGGAGAAGCCATTTTCGTGTCAGACGTGTGGGCAAGGTTTCTGTCGATCATCAGCTTTGAAAAATCATCTGAAATTCCACATGAGGGGAAGCCATGATCTTGCAAAACATGTGGGAAACGTGTCCGGTAAAAATGCCATATTCAGTAGTAACTTGGGAAGCCACACAGGAACACACACAGGGGAAACGTTGAATCCCTGTAGCACAGAGCCTCCACTGATTGAAGAGGAGCAGGAGGAGCTGTGCACCAGTCCGGAGGGAGAGCAGCTTGGACTGGAGCAGGACACTGATGCCTTCATGTTGACTGCTACTGAGGAGGAGGGTGAGCACCAGCTCCTCTCTCACAACTCTCATATAGCTGAGAGCCAAGATCAGGAAGGAGGCGAGCAAGACTCTGGATCAACTGGACATGCAGAGCCAAGACCACAGAATGAATATCACAAAATTCAATATAATAATGTAAACAACACAAATTTGTCAGAGTTGCATGGTTATACTGACTCGGGTTAAAAGCCTTTAAAATATAACAAATGTAGAAAAGATTGTAACTATAATTAATTACTTGAGAGACACCTGAGAACCCGCACAGGAGACAGGCCACTTACATTTAAAGCTTGGTAAATCTTTTCAACATAATGGTTACTTGCAGGGTTAGGAGTACTACTTTTTTTAAAAAAAGGTCTTCCATTACAATTACAAATGGCCTTTTAAACCATTCAAGTAACCTAATGCCAGTCTCACAAAATACAACTAATGGGACCTGATAACAGTCCATTACTTTTGTTTTGTATTGTCTTTATTAAATGCAATGACAATTGATCTGCAGGTCTCCCTTGAAAAAGAGATCATTGATCTCAATGGGATTTTACCTGGATAAATAATTTTTTTTAAATTGAAGATACAAGAACAAAATAATATCGATAAGATGGAGTAAACTTAAGTTGATGTAAGACGACAGAAATGCTATACTTTAGAAAAGAATAAACAAAGATATCTGGAAAACAAAAAAGGTATCTTCTGCTCATTGTTTTGTCTTTAAGAGAAGCCTGCCTTTTATTAAGCATATGTATGAAAAAATAAAAAATGAACGAGGAATGTGATTACGTCTTATTTCTGTAACTGTATGAGAATACAGTCTATATTTTTACATTTGATGATGTTATTACCAGGGTTGGAGGGATTACTCAGATACTTTACTACAGTATAGGTAACAATAAGACAGTGTCAAATGACTCAGTTACTTGTAAAAGTCCTGCATTCAAAAATTGTACTTACTTAAAAGCACAAAAGTATTGGCATCAAAATATACTTTAGGTACCAAAAGGATAAGTACTCATCATTCAGAATGGCACACATAGGCACCACATTTAAATGATTATATAATAATAATTTATGTATTAATGTGTTCATAACTTGACCTTGGTAAAGGTGTCTTTTATTATAATTATTTTATACACACCCACTAGCTTAACATATAGAAATGTATTGGTGAATTCTTAGTTTGCATTTTAATTTAAATCTGCGAAGTAACTAACTACATCTGTAATTAAATGGAGTGAGTAGAAAGTACAACATTTGTCTACAAAATGTAGTGCAGTAAAAGTATAAAGTAGCAAACTTTGAAAATTACTCAACTTAAATACAAATTCCTCGTTTTTTTACTCTTTTTCAAGTACTTGTGTAAATGTACTTAGTTAATTTACACCACTGGTAATTACGTTACATTTTAATCTGTTACTCACCAAGCCTACACACTCATTTAGTGGGAATGCTAACACAGCATTCCAACTATCTGTTATGCTACGCACAAAATTCTTTATTATTCCGCCGGGTTATTTTGCGCCTCTTCTTCTCCCACATTCCACATCGCAGAGACTCCGTTAAAACATCAAAACGTTCAGCTCGGTCGGGAATCGATGACTATTACTTTACTCATTCATAACTTTCATAATTCCAGAGATACATCCCATAATACATCCCATTTTTAACATGGAAGTCAATGGAGAACTCTTCAGACTTGAACAATCTTCATGCGACTTCAACTGCTAACTGTTCCTTCATACTTTCACTCAGAAACCTCATTCCAACTTTAAAATGTTACACATCTTTCTGACATTATTCGTGTAACACAACTTTGAAATCTGATACATACTTTTAGAGATATTAAACATTGTTCAGACCTTGGTAAAGAGGCCTTCAGATTTTAGAGTGTGTGATGTCACAGCTAGAGTGGAGGACAGATTTAATTTTGCCTTCATATTTTCTTTTAAACCTGCCATAATTCCCAAACCCTACATTCCTGAGACATAATCTATCATGAGAAACGTAGGAAAACATCTGGTAGCTTGACAGATAAAAAAAATTAAGCAAAATAATTAAACACAATGCCTCTTGAGGGCATGAAGTGACAAACACTTTCAACATGTCTCCATTAAACCCCATTGTAAGTTCAGCCTCACCTTTCCCCACCACAGCAGCCGCACACCTTTAGTTAAACTGCCAAAAAGGCCACATTATTAAACCGAAAGTACACAAAAAGTACACTTCAGATGCTCAAGTTCCTTGGCATGCTTCACGCTTTGAAATTTCACCGATATCTGTTAAGGTTCTTCAACAAAACGTTCACATGTAAGAGGTTTATCTCTCATTCAGAACAATGCAAATGCTCTCCGCTCATTGATCACCATGGAAACCTTTGATCTCTGGACACGTCGTTAGCTCAAATATAAAAACCTGTGTCATGGAACAAGATGATGTCATAACTCCAATTGACATAATTAGAGCAGCAGACGAATGACGTGGTCACTGGAGTTTAACAGACTGTCTCAGCTTATTCTTTTCAGTCTGATGGAGACTTCATACTGACTTCAACATGTTCCACATATATTAGACATTATTGGTGACGTATCGTATGCTTTTAGTTCTAAAGTTTTCAGTTCAAATATTCTGTTGCTTTTTCATGCATTTAGACTTTTATTTTCTTGTTCTTATTTCACATTCAAGTCCCCTCTATTCATGAACCCTTTAAAGTACTCAGCCACACCACTTATATACCAGGTATGACTGTTGTTATGTGAGTTAATCTTTCAAATACAAGGTTGCTTGTTTGATTCAAGCTCTTGTAGTCAATATGTCAAGGTATTTATCCCTAACATTTTATCAGCTAACTAATGACACACACTCAGAGGACCTTTATGAACATTTTAAGTATTGCACATCTTTAAACATGACTCTTATAAATCACTTTTAAAACCAGTGATGTACTACAGTGTCAGCTTTTCTAAAATATAAACTTCAATGTCCACATCTTTTTAAATGATTCTACTTTTCAATGACCTACAAATAATCCTAATAATAATCCCATTTTCAATCTTCCAACTGTTCATATTTTTTGGTCAATTAACAAACCTGTTACAAATGTGTTGTTCAACAAATTTGAGCCTTTGCCACATTTATTTGATCACCATGGAAACATTTGATCTCTGGACACGTCGTTAGCTCAAATATAAACACCTGTGTCATGGAACACGATGATGTCACTCCAACTGACATGCTCAGAGCAGCAGACATCAGATAATGGTTAATGGTCCTGCCCTCAACAGCTCTACGTCAATTATGGGGTGTCATCATATGCCGTTTCCATGGAAACGCATCCCTCACCATAAAACACGATGTCGCTGTAGCTCCAATGGACACGGTCCGGTCGTCCCACAATCTTCACCTGTATATCACCTCTCCATGCCTCAACAGCTCTACGTCAAATCTGACATCTCACCATATGCCGTTTCCATGGAAACGCATCCCTCGCCATAAAACACAATGTTGTCGTAACGCCTATGAAAAGGGTCAAAACAGCACCACACTTCAGATAATGGTTAACGGTTCAGCCCTCAACGGCTCTACGTCAATTATGGGGTTTCATCATATGCCGTTTCCATGGAAATAAAAGACGATGTCACTATAACTCCTATGAAAATGTTAAAAAAGTGCTCAAACTTCACATGTGTGCTAACAGTCCAGCCGTGAAGACATCTACGGGACAGTTTTGAGATTTCTTCAAATGCCGTTGCCATGGCAACACAATGCTCGCCATGAAACACGGTTTTTTCATAACTCTAGTGAAAATTGTCCAAATGGCCCAAAACTTCACAGGTTTGGTAACGATGCAACGATCTAAGCGTATTATGGGATGTCATCAAATGCCGTTGGCATGGCGACAGATCATTCACAATCAAGTTAGTTCAAAAGTTTGCAGTTCAAATATTCTGCTTTTCCAAGCCTTTTTACTATATTTTCTTCTCTCTTCACATATTCAAGCCCCCAGTGTTCAATCTAAATTCTTCACTTTATTCTTACACATTACATTTCAGCATAGCAGTTTAGCGTCATCTTTTCAGCATAAAGCATTCCCACTAGCAATTTCTTCAGGAATTGCATTCTCTGGTTTGGATTCATTTCCATGAATACAAGTGGACACTTATTTTTTCAGTTTTTATTATTAATCCTGACTTCTGTACACTCCAGCCCAGTAGGGGGCGGTAAACCACTACATCGTTGCTCACAAATGCCAATTAAATAAGAAGTAGAAGAAGAAAACATGCAGCGGAAGTAAACAATAAACGCTTTTACCGTTAGCTCAGCGCTTTCGATGTATTGAGTCAACTAATGTTGTATTATTTTCATGTGGTGAAACAATCACTTCTATTATGGCCACAATGTCTTCAGTTGACTTTTTGAGAGAGTTTGTTAACGAGCGACTCTCTGCTGCTGCTGAAGAAATATTTGCAGTTTTTCAGAAAACTATCGTAAATTACGAGGAGGAGATCAGACGGCAGCGGAGACTGCTGGATGTCGTTTTGAAACCGGAAATAAATATACACAGGATAGGTAGGTAACACGTACTAACTGCATTAACAGAAAACATAGACATTCGCAACGTTGCTTTTACTTAAGTTCCATTATGTGTACAGCATTATCCTATGTTATGTGTTCTCTGTCCCTCCAGAGCTCCCACAGCATCCTGTCTGTGAGGAGCAGGTTCTCTCTGAGCTCTGTATTCAGGAGAGGAACTCCAGTCTGGACCAAGAGGACCCAGAGCCTCCACAGATTAAAGAGGAGCAGGAGGAGCTGTGCACCAGTCCGGAGGGAGAGCAGCTTGGACTGGAGCAGGACACTGATGCCTTCATGTTGACTGCTACCAAGGAGGAAAGTGAGCACCAGCTCTTCTCTCACAACTCTCATGTAGCTGAGAGCCAAGATCAGGAAGGAGGCGAGCAAGACTCAGGATCAACTGGACATGCAGAGCCAAAACCACATCACAAAGGCAAAAGTCAAAGTAAAGATGTAAACAACATGAACTTGTCAGAGATGCACAGTGATACTCAACAGTCTTTAAAATGTGATACATATGGAATGTATTTCCAGGAAAAATCATCACTGGACAAACATCTGAAAATCCACACAATAAAAAAAACACTTTCTTGCAACATTTGTGAGAAAATATTTGCTAATAAATCAGAATTAATCATTCATACAAGAATCCACACAGGTGAGAGGCCATATTCATGCCAAATGTGTGGGAAAACGTTCAGACAAAATAGTAACTTGATAGCGCATATGAGAATCCACACAGGGGAGAAGCCATTTTCCTGCCAAATGTGTGGGAAAGCTTTCAAAAAAAATAGTCACTTGAAAGAGCATGTGAGAATTCACACAGGGGAGAAGCCATTTTCGTGTCAAATGTGTGGACAAGGTTTCTGTCGATCATCAGCTTTGAAAAATCATCTGAAATTCCACATGAGGGGAAGCCATGATCTTGCAAAACATGTGGGAAACGTGTCCGGTAAAAATGCCATATTCAGTAGTAACTTGGGAAGCCACACAGGAACACACACAGGGGAAACGTTGAATCCCTGCAGCACAGAGCCTCCACTGATTGAAGAGGAGCAGGAGGAGCTGTGCACCAGTCCGGAGGGAGAGCAGCTTGGACTGGAGCAGGACACTGATGCCTTCATGTTGACTGCTACTGAGGAGGAGGGTGAGCACCAGTTCCTCCCTCACAACTCTCATGTAGCTGAGAGCCAAGATCAGGAAGGAGGCGAGCAAGACTCTGGGGCCGTGTCTTATTTCTGGGATTTCCCCTCCTCGACTCCTCCAGTAGTGACCCGTAAATGAATTTCAGTGCGCCATGTTGAAGGACATCTAATTTCTCTAAATGCACTTGGAGGATCGAGCGTCGAGGAGGCTCTCTAGAGGAGCTATAATCGAGGATGTGTCCTCCACGGTCCTCTCAAGTGGATGCATTTCCGGCAACAGAGATGTTTAAAAGAGTCGTGACGCACTGCCGGACTTATCTCAGCCAATGACAGCTCTGCATGCATCCCCTGGATATGATTTTATTAACTGCTTTCATCGCGACGCGATGTTTACAGAGAGAACAGCTGTGAGGTCCGTGCAGAAAGCAGAGCAGTGTGTATAATATATATCACTCAGTATAACAGGCCTACTCTCTTTATTTGCTTTAGTTTAGTAGATATCTACAAACAAAGAGTCAATATTTTTCTAAAAAGTGCTTCACATAATAAAGTACACAACGGCTGTAGCCTGATTATATGCTTTAGGAGCTGTAGGTGTGTGTGGTACAGTGTGTGCGTAGATGCAGCGGACAGACAGGTCTCAGTTGGTTTGGTGTCCTCTGCTTACTTTTAATACTTGTACATAAATAAAACATTCCACCCGTAATTTATTTTCCTCATTGTAGCGACCAGAGGGGGGAGAGGGGGTGGGATATATCCAGTCTCGGATAGTGTTACGTTATTATGAGAGTGCTCTCATACTTGTTTGATTCTGAAATTGTATATATTTATATAAATATATACATATATATGTGTGTGTGTGTCCGGATCTGTAGCCTGTTATTGTCTCATTATACCGCACTGTGAATGAATCAAAGTAAATATATAAGTGGTCATGAACACATCTGTCCATCAGACAGAGTGCTGCTGTGCCTCCTGTCATCATTAATGGACGTCTCTTTAAAATGACCGCTCAGAGGAGAGGAGTTCTCATTTCTCTAACCGCCTGCTGCTTCCCCTCCTCTCTCCTCGACTCCTCCGCTCGCATCTCCTGTGGGCGGGACTAAGACACGAGGATAGGAGTCGAGGAGGGGAATCCCAGAAATGAGACAGGACCAGGGTCAACTGGACATGCAGAGCCAAAACAACAGAATCAACGTCCATAAGTTCAATATAATAATGTAAACAACACAAATTTGTCAGAGTTGCACTGTTACTGTTTAACACTGTTACTGACTCGGGTTAACAGCCTTTAAAATATAACAAATGTAGAAAAGATTGTAACTATAGTTCATTACTTGAGAGACACCAGAGAATCCACACAGGAGACAGGCCACTACATTCAAAGCTTGGTAAATATTTTCAACATAATGGTTGAAAAGATTTACCAAGCTTACGCCTAGTAGTACTCCTACCCCTAGTAGTACTCCTACCCCTAGTACTCGGGGTAGGAGTACTACTTTTAAAGTGTCTTCCATTGCAATTAGAAATGACCTTTTAAACCATTCAAGTAACCTAATGTAAGTCTCACAAAATACAACTAATGTGGCCTGATAACAGTCCATTCATTTTGTTTTGGATTGTCTCTATTAACCCTTATGCCCTCCTCAGGCATTTCCCCCGACTTTTTTAATTTTTATTTAGTGATAATTTCAGCTGTGTTACAGCTTTTGGCATGGCATTTTGCATCTTTTTAAATCCATTGTCGTTTGCTCTTACATGTTTTATATACTCTCGTGATGCATTTTGCAACCTCTAGACACCTTAGTGGCAAAAATGTACACGCCCAAAAAACTGCTATTAAATCCATGCATCAATATTTTGTCATCCTGTTTTTTTCATGAATCTCTTAAACAACTTCTAACGTGCTCAAAACGTTGGTGATTATTAGAGTCTTGGATATGTCAAAGATTAGCAACAAAGTTGATTTGACTGAATTATTATTTTTTACGTAGTGTCAGATACTACCTCTGGACACCTTCGTGGACAAAAATGCCTAATTGACTTCCATTCAAACCACATTTTTTGATCTCACTGCCATTGCAGTATAAAACCATGCATTTTGTAATGTCAGCATTTCATTTAGAAGAAAAGTAGTGATATTTGAAATGTCTACTACACCAGATTCAACCATTTTCCCACTGTAGGCCGATGCATGAAATTCTTACATTTTTGCCAGTTATATTATGGAGCCGTGTGACAACCAGGGGGCCCGAGAGTGGTGTGTGTGTGTTTCATTTCCAGCAGCAGACCAGCAGGTCCTGCAGTATGTGACCTGGTGCTCTCTCTCAGGTGGTAGAAAGACTATTTCTTAGGCCTGTGCACAACAGCACACACCTCTACTCTCCTCCCTCTGTGTGTGTGTGTGTGTGTGTGTGTGTGTGTGCGTGTGCGCGTGTGTGAGATATGTAAGCATGCACGGATCATTTCATGAGTAAAAAAAGGGCGTCTTTTGAGGGATGTGTTTGATGTGTCTTTGAAGAGCTGCTTGATTACTCAAAAACAACTGTTAGTGTGTTTATGCACCTAGCTGCCAAAGACAAACATGCAGTTTGACCAAGGGCTTATTTCTTTAGAGAGCAGAGAAGGAGAAAGACCTGGAGCAAAGAGAAGGAACAAAAATGAAGAAGACTTTAGAAATAATCATGCTGCCTTCATCTGCCAGCGAGCTGCAGGACTCATCTGAAGAAGACACAAACTTCGAGGGGGGGTCTGACACGGAATGCTCTCTGGAGTCCAGCATGTATTTGAGTTCCTCTGACCTTTCCTCTGAAAGTGGAGAGGACGCCATTGAACACAACTTTTGATCAGAAAAACAGCAAAGGTAAGACATATTTGCCGCTTTGGCTCCGTAAAGCTACGTGGTGTGTTGTCTGGGTTTGCCTTCGCTGCCCTGTTTTGGTCGCACAGTGATGATACGTATACCTCTAGAATCTCAGCTTTAATCTGATATCTTGTTTGTGCAGATCTGATAAGTAATAAAGTATTTATACCGTGAGTTCTGTGCTAAGTGCGTTAGCATTTTTTCGCTCAGGGCTAATTCAGAGGCTTGATATGGCCCTTTTGTGTTTCGTTTAGCTAAAAATGGTTAATATTGGCTGATAGCTGAGTTTCTTCCCGTTAAGTGGGTATGACACATTCATAGTTTGTTAAATGTTAAGAAGCCCTAACCCTAACTGGTTAAGAGAAACCTGCCTTTTATTAAGCATACATTTTACGAGGAATCTGATTTTGTCTTATTTTCTGCAACTGTATGAGAATAAAGTTTATATTTTTACTTTTGATGATATTATTAGCAGGGATTAGGGTTGCCAACTTCCAGAAATGGAGAAACGGGACACATGCATGTGTCCCCCGCGCGCGAAGATTTTCGGGTTTCTGGCGGATTTAGTTACTTTTTTGTTACTTTGTTTCGGTTTTAGGGTTAGGGTTAGGTTAGGGTTATGTTATTTAATTATTTTGGGGGTCTTACACCTGCATTAGGCTACTACATCACATTGTACATCAGCATGTTCAAATCGGATAGGTGGGCACTAGGGACATCTGGGCACTTCGATGTACAATTGGCTATTTTGTCCAAAATGTTAAAAAATAAATATTTGAAAAATGGTATTATGTAATGGAAAGTATACATGATGTGAACATGCACGGTACATCATTATTAGACTTAATGTTATCCTTCAACCAACCATTTCCCCAGCATTTCCCCATCAATCAGCTGACTGACTCTCTCTCTCTCACACACACACACACACACACACACACACACACACACACACACACACACACACACACACACACACACACACACACACACACACACACACACACCACACACACACACCACACACACACACACCACACACACACACACACACACACACACACACACACACACGCATAATACCCGAGACATATCTCCACTCACGGTCTTTACCCAACTGTTTTTTTTCTTCCCACTGTTTGTTGTAATACACAAGTCTTTTCTTTTTAGAGGGCCCAGAACCAGTGGCTGATCTACCGGTGTGGCATGGTGTGGCAACTGCCACCCTAAACAATAGCCTTGCCACCCCAGCTGCCACCCCAGTTGGCATCTTTGTTTTGAAAGAAAAGTTGTTGCTCATCGGACATTTATGAGAGAAAGTCTCTAATGTCCGAGTGCAAGTGAATGCAGCACAAGATTCACGTCATGTAACCCCTCCCCCGGTCCTGGCGCGAGAGTGGAAATATGATTGGTGGTGAATTCATTTGAACGGGACGGCGCAAAACGAGAAGCCTTTCGGACTCAAGTAGACTGAAGGAATGAGGTATTTGCGGTCTACACTGACAGAGAAGAGAATGTCAAGTTTGGCTGTACTCAGCATTGAATCAAAACGCACTAAAGCTGTTGATCTTAATACATTTGTGAGGCGTTTTGCTGAACAAGATAGGAATTGCCGCATTCAGCTGTAATAGACATGCCAACTTGATGCTCTGCTCACGGATGACTCGATGAGAATAACAAACTGTTAAGATGATGACCTTGTATGCGTGTATATATTTTTTTCTTGAGGGGGTCTGCCCCCAAAAAAACAATTTTAAGTCCTGAAAAAGTAAAATAAGACGGTGTGTAAAACTACACTGCCCAGCCAACAGAAAGTAACCACTTTGATTGAACTAGGCCAGTAGGTAAGGACCTTCCACTGGATAATAACTGCAGCGATGTTTTATCTGAATACACGTTTTTTAACCCTAACTGATGCAGTTAGTCACTTCTTTAATGTTTGTTCTTTCTGATGTAAAGTCAAGGTTGTAACTGTATATCAATAATGATATAATTACTTGTTTTTCAAATTTGAAGGAGGGTGAGCAAGCATCTTGATGAACATTCATCATTAACTCCTCCAAAAAATAAATATAGTTTATTCAATAATAAATGAATATGTGAATCATAACAGTTCTTCACTATATCTGTAAAGCGTCTTTGAGCACCTGTAAAAGCGCTAACAAATTAAATCTATTATTATTATTATTTATTATTATTTATTTATACAGCTGATAGGAATAATATGATTGTTAATAGTATCATATTCATTCAGACAAACATCGATGAGACAGTTAATTAATGTACTTATTGCAGCAGTCTGCATATATTTGGTACCCCTGCTGGTCTAAGAGTGAGATAAACTCATTCAGTTATTGTTCAGTTAAAATTCATTAAATTACGTCTGCCACCTTATATGTAAGGCTTTACTGATGTGCCACAATAATATCACCTATGTGATTGAGTTAAAATATTGTGGCTTTCCAAGTTAACATTGATTGTAGGGGTGTAACGGTTCAC
Organism: Gymnodraco acuticeps; assembly: GCF_902827175.1. Taxonomy (NCBI): domain Eukaryota; kingdom Metazoa; phylum Chordata; class Actinopteri; order Perciformes; family Bathydraconidae; genus Gymnodraco; species Gymnodraco acuticeps. The sequence goes on from NW_022991123.1 coordinate 177,075, forward strand.
AAACATTTCGGTTCGGTACGTACCTCGTTTGTAGGTCACGGTTCGGTTCGGTACGTTTTCGGTACAGCAGAAAAAATGATCACAAAACATTAAAAAACATTTTTTTAATTATTATTAAACTGTGACTAATGTATTCAAATAAATACAACATATAGTAAAATAAACATTAAGGTGCAGCATTTCGATGAACTGAAATAATCTGTATTTGAACTGTACTAGTACCTAAGCAGCCAGCTTGACATTAGGACTTGCTTGTCATTGTATTTTCATGTTGTTTAAAGAAAGATTAACTTGTCCACATTGCTTGCTGAAATGGCAGATCTGCTGGCACTAACAATGTCTCCTGCTGTGGAGAACACCCTCTCTAGGGACAGAGGTAGCACAGCCAGGTAGCGCTTTGCTAGCATGGCAACATAAGGATATTTGGCGTTTGTAATAGCTTTGGCTCGGTCTGAACTCTTTGCAAGTGGTGGAGGCTTACATGCTTGTGGGAGTTGGGTTTGCACTTCAGTCTTTTTTCTTTTGGTACCGGTGATATTCACATTCGGGTGATGCCTTTTCAAATGAGTGTGATGTATTGCCAGCCGCGTAACCAATGTTAGTTGAACAATACCGACAAACAGCTTTGGTTCGGTCCACCTGTCTTTGTCCGTCATCCTTGTACGTAACTGTGAAACCAAAATGTTCCCAAACCGGAGACTTCAATGATGCTGTAGGATTTTCAGCTCAACTTTATCTGCGTTCGCCATTTCGACAGTTCCTCAAATTACTGACTACATTTGAACGCATCCCTGTGACCAGCTCTCATAGTATGCCTCTCGTCCAATGAAATTACTTGGTCGCTCTATGATATATACCTGAGATTACTTCCAGAAAGTTGTTCATGTTCTCAATATTTTTACGTTTAACGCTATATTCGTTCGGTACACACGTGTAGCGAACCGAAGGGCCCGTACCGAATAATTTCAGTACGGGTACGTGTACCGTTACACCCCTAATTGATTGATATGATTGCGATTTAAATCAGCATATACTTCTGTCAGGGGATGCCACCCCTCAAAATCTCCTGCCACCCTCTTGCCACCCCATGAATATTTGTCTAGATCCGCCCCTGCCCAGAACCACATCCTCTCTCTCTTCTCCTCTTTCATTATCACCTCCTCCACCGGCAGCGCTCATTTTCCCACACGACTGAACAGGCTGACATCAAGCCCCCAGGAAGTGCGCCGGACTCAGATGAAAATATTCGTGCTGGCCAAACGGCGGTACTACACTTCCGTTTGGTTGCCAGGCCCGGAAACACTTTTTCCCATTGACTTACATGGGGAAAGAGTGGTCTGTAACTCGTTGGATAATTTTTTTTAAACTAAATAAACTACCCAGTATGAACACTTGTATAGCCCTTATTAAAAACATTCGTTCCTCAAGTTGTAAAAATGTGCTAATAACGTTATTCTGAGAGTTATTTCCCTCTGCATTATGAACGCGCATCTAACCCACGGGACCGCGCCGCCCGGCACGTTCATGTTACGTGTCCCGACCAATCAGAGCACACTGTGCTCACAGGGAGGGTGGGGCTGGAGCTATTGGAGCTACAACGAGCCGTTAAAGGCAGAGTGAAATTCAGTGAATACACGTAGCCTAGTTTACAGAGATGCTGTATGAGAAACCAATGTGAGTTGCGTTTATCTTTACCCATGGATAAGAACGGATCCATATCGTCTTACTGCCATCCCACGGAGCTGTAATAATGGATATATTGCACATATTTGCTGTAATTCATTATCATACTACATGGGCTGAATGATTAAATCTTGTACCGTAAATGTTGTATTAAATAAAGTTAATATTACCGACATTATTAACGTCTCTGTAGCTTCGTATTGCACTAAGAAGCTTATTGCACTGTATATAAATATATATATATATATACAGTGCAATAATTATTTCATGCTAAATGAAGCTCTGTTGGATATCACTAGATCCTGTTACAGCGTAATATAAGTACATAACGATTGATGTGTACATTAGCATCATTACTAGCTAGCCGCTAGCTGCTAACTGCCGCCTCGTTCATATCAAATCCATGATAACAACATCCATTACCATGCTGTCATGAACGCGCGGTGCTGTTACGTGTACGCAAATTGACGTGCTTGATGTGAACGAGCATTTTGGTTAAAGTTGCGCATGCTCTATGAGTGCACATACGGGTACTTCTCAGGCATGCTGGGTAATCTGTGACGTTTCACTCTCTCAAAAGTTGGGCCATTTTATCATCATGCGCTAATGAGCAGCTCTCATAGGAATGAATGAGGCCCCGCCTCCCACGCTGTATCCAGTTCTTATTATACATCCATGGCTGACATGCCACACAAACAATGATGCCGCGCCCGCGGCCCACCAGAGAAAATCTCACACACACACACGTGCGAGCATTGTGCCTGCCGTGTCAACTGAGAGGTCCTAGCGCCCTTCGCATACAGCACACAAACACACAGGCACGCAGCCAGACACACTGCATTGCGCGCAAACAGAAACATATTTTTTATTTTTCCCTTTACACGGGAGTCTGGGACAAACAAAGTCCCGTACGGGACACGCCCCTTTTGGCTCAAATACGGGACGTCCCGGCTAATACGGGACGGTTGGCAACCCTAGCAGGGATGGAGGGATTACTCAGATACTTTACTACAGTAAAGGTAACAATAAGACAGTGTCAAATTACTCAGTTACTTGTAAAAGTCCTGCATTCAAAAATTGTACTTACTTAAAAGTACAAAAAGTATTGGCATCAAAATATACTTTAGGCACCAGAAGGATAAGTAAGTAGGCCTACTCATCATTCAGAATGGCATAAATAAGCAGCACATATTTTAAATGATTGTTTAATAATTAGTTATATATTAATGTGTTCATAACTTGCACTTGCAACTTGCAACTTCTCGTTTTCCGTCTTTTGATTCAGACAATAAAAACGGGAAAAAGGCTTTGGTTTTCCGTTTTTTATTTAAAACGAAAAAACGGGAAACCAAAGCCGTTTTTCCGTTGTTGTTGTCTGAATAAAAAGACGGATAACGAGAAAACCTAATTAAAAAAAGGTAAGTGTACGTTTTGTTAGTTTGATTTTTCGTTTGAACCAAAAAATGAGACAAATGAAAATACCTTTTTTCGTTTTAAATCAAAAACGAAAAAACGTGAAACCAAAGCCGTTTTCCTGTTTATGTTGTCTGAATCAAAAACGGATAACAAGATAAAAACGGTCTGATTTTGGTTTTTGTTAACAACTTCATTCAATGTTCCGTTTTGTATTGAAGAATGAAGAAAAGCAGTCCGGTGGACCGGAAGTTAAAGAACATATTTTTTTTAAAAAGACACGAGGATATAATGACAATGCTGTAAAAGACCCAGAAGTCTGACGACCCTTGGCCCCCCTGCTTCCGGCACCCATGCTGACGAGGATACGTTTATTTCTGCATTCACATGCAGATATGCATTTATAGAGATTAATACTTGTATGCAAGCTCTGTGCATAACTTTATTTAGCTGACTTCCGGTTTGTACGACTTTCGGTTTGTTCTGTGTCGGCAAATCCAGTGTCCAGCTTGTCGCTGTGTGACAACGTCATGTTTGTTGCAAACCTGCAAGATTTACCTGTGACAAATGTCAGCGATGTGAACAGAACTGTCACCCTACTTTCACCTGCACCCAGCAGCAAGCGGGAGAACAATATATCATACAGTCGACCCCTAAAACAGTTCACACAGTAATGGAACAGTTGTTAAGCATTATTTTTGTCCAAGTAGTCTCTACATTATGAATTTGATGTTTGTCTAAACTGCTAAGAAGCTGACAGCTGAGTTAGAACAGAAACACATGCAGGCCATAATCACTAGACGCTCAAAAGAGGAATGTGTGTGTAAGGGTGACATGAACTGAATTGAATTGTCCATTAGTTGATTAATAAACAAGACATTCAAGTCAAAGTTTTAGGCATTTTCATTTGTAGCTGTAAATATGGACTATGAATGAACACATGCAATGTGGAAACACACAAATAGGTTTATTCTCAATACTCATAACAGTATCAGACACAATGACTTTATTGAGAGTGAAGATGACATGAACATAGTTACTGTATAACAACATACAGTATATTGCATTTAACTCTAACTCTCTCTCCAAGATTGGCCTCCATTGTTGTGCACAACAAAGTGTTCAAGCTCAGGTTTCTAAGTGATATAATTTGAACATGTGCATTCTGGGTGCAGGGGCTTGATAATTGGGTGTGGTATTTCAGTGGCAGTGTTTTGAATAACGTATTCAAAACGTTGCTAAAACGTAAGCTAAATAAGAGTGAGTAGTTATTTGCAAAAAGTGTATTTTGGAATATCAAACTAAGTGTAAAGCAGACGATGTGCTTATGATTTAGCATATCTGTTCAATAGATGAAAGGCAACTTGAGTTTAATAATTGTGCCAAAAGTACCAGTTCGTGTCTTGGTAATTGCACAAGGCTGTAATAGGCCATAAATAATCACATTTTTCTAAAAACACAGCAGCAAAACCTATTTTATTCACCCAAAAATGAAGGCCCACCTGAAAAAAAATCGCTATTTTTAGCATTAAATAACGTACACTTAAACTGATATAGCCTTTTTGGGTGGATAAAATAAATGTTGCTTTTGCCCATGTCCTCAGCCGTACATGGCTCTGCTGTGCCGGGGCTCCTGTATGTTTCTCCACACGACTACTGTAGGTAGTACACTGATTATGGATATATACACCACATACTACCCCACTTCAAAAGACCAGAACTATCCCCTTAAGGGCAGCTGTTGATGTTCACAACAACAAAAAACGCATGCAGATGGTTGTAGTCTGTAGCCAGACAGTGGTAGATCTGGCCGTGGTGGATCATGGTGGTGGTCAGCGGTGTGACTTCTAGACTTCAGAGTCCACTAGTGGCACCTCACAGGGATACCTATGGTGCAGAAGCAGCAGTGAAGTCCTTGTAGATCCCTGGCACTTTGAGGGCAGACAGATCCAGCAGCTCTCAGAGACATCAACACATAAACTATTCTGTGTGCATAGCTTACTTTCACATAACTACTAATCTCTCACTTTACTCTCTCTGACATTGTTCTCTGCTTTGGATCGCGGACATCCCAGCCATGTTCTCTACCGGGCCTGGTTTTACACACTGTGGAAGCAAGATATAGAAATGATGAGAAGATGTGTGTATGATGAGTGTGTAGTTTTAGTATTTGAATTACAATGACATTATTCTCAGACTTGCCATAGTTCTTGGTTTGTACCACTGCTGCTCTGCTCTGTACAGCTGAGTACTGGGGACCCACTGGGAGTCATGTGACTGGAGCAGGAGAGTAACACACGTCACACCTGCATGATGCTCCAGCTCAACGGGGGTCGAGTCTTTCAGCCCCACCTGTAAGAAGAGAAACAAAATAAATACGTATTCAGTTTGCTTTGTATTATTTCTTTTAGGGTTTAATAACATTGTGCTATTTTAGTAAATAAGATGTAATATATTTTTTCCTAAATGTTTTCTATACTTACATCTTCTTATACAGACTGATATGAATTGATTTACTTTTATACTATGAACGAAGAAAAATGACTCTTTAACAACAGAACAGGAACAAAACACAGCTGTGACCTCTGTGCAGCACACACAGACCAGTCAGTCCATTTCTGGGGAGTAGCTACCTTGTGCTAGTTATATTAAAGTTTATGTTTCACTATTGGCTGTGTCTAACCTGTCTTAAATGAGCCGAATCCCCAGGAACATGTTGAACCAGACGGTAACTAAGAGAGTAGCAACACTTCATCCTGAACTCACTGTGGGGCCTGTCCTCATGGACCTGTAGCATAACACCCTGACACTAAAATACAAAGTATGTTCATTAAGAATGCACATACTGTCCCTCCTCTGTCTTTCAATGTAGTCAAACTTGTTGAAGAAAAACAATAAGTTTAATGTTACAGAAATAAAAGCTTAATTACTCACCCTCCTAATTGTAGACGTAACTTCACAAGTACAACTTGAAACATGTCTCCCGCTTGCTGCTGGGTGCAGGTGAAAGTAGGTCGACATTTCTGTTTACATCGCTGACATTTGTCACAGGTCAATCTTGTAGGTATCACAACTAACATGACGTTGTCACACAGCCACAAGCTGGACACTGGATTGACCAAATAACACACTCTTATTTACATTTGACACGTTATTCAAAACCGACAGCCTGTGTGTTGTTTGCAAAACACTGCCACTGAAATACCACACTCAATTATCAAGCCCCTGCACCCAGAATGCACATGTTAAAAATGATATCACTTAGAAACCTGAGCTTGAATACTTTGTTGTGCACAACAATGGAGGCCAATATTGGAGAGAGTTAGAGGAAGAGGTAAATGCAATATACTGTATTTTGTCTTCAGTACCATACAGTAACTATGTTCATGTCATCTTCACTGTCAGTAAAGTCATTGTGTCTGATACTGTTATGAGTATTGAGAATAAACCTATTTGTGTGTTTCCACATTGCATGTGTTCATTCATAGTCCATATTTACAGCGTGCTACAAATGAAAATGCCTAAAACTTTGACTTGAATGTCTTGTTTATTAATCAACTAATGGACAGTGTTTCAATTCAGTTCATGTAAGCCTACACACACATTCCTCTTTTGAGCGTCTAGTGATTATGGCCTGCATGTCTTTCTGTTCTAACTCAGCTGTCAGCTTCTTAGCAGTTTAGACGAACATCACATTCATAATGTAGAGACTAGTTGGACAAATAATGCTTAACAACTGATCCATTACTGTGTGAACTGTTTTAGGGGTCGACTGTATGCAGTGGCGTTTCTAGGTGTACAAAACTGGGGGGGCAGAAAGAGGTCGGGAGAGAGAGAGAGAGAGGGGGGGGGGACAGAGAGAGGGAGGCGAGAGAGAGGGGGGGGAGAGAGAGAGGGAGGAGAGAGAGAGGGGGGAGAGAGAGAGGGGGGGGAGGAGAGAGAGAGGGGGAGTGTCAAATTACATACTGAAGACCACAGGAGCAACACTGTGAGCGCATACATTTACGTACACAGCGTGGGGATGTCATAGTAATGCACCTTCATACATGGAGTAAAGGTCACCATCACAAAGTAATTCTTAACAATAACAACAACCGTAATGCTTTAGCATTAAAACACCATAGACTGTAAATATAAGGAAAACACAAACACTCATCATTGAGGTCACAATATCAATCGATCCAGCAGAGGCAAAACACAGAAGATCAACAAAATATATGACATAAATGAACTTACCAAAGCTGAAGGCTCACTTGAAAAGAAAAGCGGCACGGCGGTCCTTCCTCTGACAGAATGTGTCTATCACTTTGGGGATGAAGTCCTGTAGTTGCTGGATCAACTGGCTTCCAATTGAAAGCATGGCCAATGCGTTAAGTCGCGGCTGTCCCATGGTGTTGCGAGTGAAAGTCTTTATCCTTTTGAGGGTGGAAAAGTTCCTCTCTGACTCGGATGTCGTCATCGGAGTTGTCACTATTATTTTGACCAAAATAACAGTCTCAGCAAACGTTTCCTCCAAGTTGTTCTCGTGAATGGATTTCAACAGAGACAGGGCAGTGTTTCCAGTGTGAAGCTCACTGTGGCGGTAGAGCGTGGTCAGCTTAGACTTCAACTTCTCCTTGTTTCCCAACGCAGGCCACAGTTTCACGGCGCAGTCAAGCTCAGGTGTAGGAAATGACAGGACATGCTGTGGGAAGAATGAGCTGTCAACAAGCTTTGCAGCGATCAAATGGTCACTCTGTGAGAACCTCTGTTCCACCTGTGAGATGACTGTGTCACAAGCCTCCTTCATCACCGGCGCTGTGCTGCTGACTCGTCGGCCTGGCTCGTCTGTTCCATCATGAGCAGTGGCGGCCAATGCATCAGTTTTCTGCCTCATTTTCTGAACATTTTCCTTGAAACGGCAGAGCGCGCTGTTGATCCCAGGTGCATCGATGCTTCGTTTTTGCAGAGTGTTGTATAGAACATCCACTTCTGGCATAAGCAACGAAAAAAAAACTCCAGGAGCTGCATAAATGCTCGGTCCAGCAGTTTCTTTGACAGGCCGTATGCCTCACTTATGGTGACCGCATCCCATCCTGGTTGTGCGCGTATATGCTTCATACACTGAAGTAGTGCATCTCGGGTCTCCCAAACCGCGTTCACAGTTCTGCTTTTAAAGTTCCATCTCACAGCCGGTGGCCGTGCGATGCGTCTCTGTGTTGCCTCTGCAAGAGCTGCAACACGTTTTGGAGCACCGGAGAAAAAAGTGGAAAAAGCAGTTAGATCTGCAAAAAACACCTTCAGGATGCTCATCCTTGCTGAACACAGTTGCTGCAGGGTCAGGTTCAGTTGGTAGGCGTAGCAGTGAACAAACTGAGCGTTTGGGTACGTCTCCTTCATCACCGTCTGTACCCCGCGCACGTTACCGCTCATGACGGCCGCCCCGTCATAGGTCTGAGCGATTAGCTTTTCTTTCAGCTTCAGGGGTTCCAGAACAGCCTTGATGCTGTTAGAGAGACCTACACCAGTTTTGTCCTTTACTTCCACAAACTCCAAAAAACGCTCTGTAACTGTGAGGTCTGGCATAATGTATCGCAGCACAATCACCATTTGCGATTTACAGGAGACATCGGTTGTCTCGTCGGCCTGAACGGCAACAAATGATGTGTTGTCCACTTGCTTGGCTATTTCCTCCCCTGTACACATCATACATGCAGTCCAAGAGTTCATTCTGTATGGTGCTTGATGTCCCTTTGAAAACAAGCTGAGCTTCGTAGTGCCGTTGAAGCCTGGAATCGCCCTCACACATTGTCTCGAAAATTGACCTGAATATCCCTGGATTCAGAGTCCGCCGACTTGTTGTGGCCCCCGCAGTGCTGTCTCAACATTTCCCACACAGTTTAATACAGGTGATGATCCGACCAAGCACGTACCTGTTTTCTTCCACCTTCCTATTATGAGAATCAATGCCGCGTCTGTAGGCGCTGTCAATCTGAGCTGCAACATTCACCCTTCCAAGTAATCCCAATTTTACGGCATTTTCCAAATGACTGTTGCTGCTCTCATGCTTCATTGTCCTCTCCGAAAGATGCTTTAAGTCCTTGTAACCTGTCCTCGACCAGTACCTTGATCTTCACCAAAAAGCAGGCAAGGAAAGCAAAAAGAGGGAATTCTTCTGGATGCTCGCCGTTAGCCATTTCTTTTTAGCAAACCACTCAGCGTTAAACCCACGTTTAACTTTGCCCGCAGTCTGGACCATTTGGAAATCCGGTGGATGGTGGGCACCGAGGCGCTTTACCTCCAGTTTCTCTCCGAGACTAAGTGTCTCAAATGTGTGCTCCAGTAAATGGTCAACTTCATTCATTTTCTTTCAGTTTTTTACTTCTTTTAATCGCTGGTGATGTTAGCTATATGCTGCTCTCTCGTCTCCTCTTCAAACTACACGTGACGTTTCGCAGCACTGCACACGTGAGTACTTACAGCCAATCAATTCTGAATTATGTGAGATGACGTATGGTGGGGATGGGAGCACTATGCCCCTACGGTCATTATTTTTTTGCCACACACATTAAATAGAAAAATACTCTGAGCATGCGCAGTGTAGTTTTTACAATCACCGTTCACTTAGACTGTGAGAGGGAGGGGCAGGATCGGGTTTTGTCCCACATGGCTCTAAACAGCTCAAAACGGCACTCTAGACACTAATTAGAAGAACACAGACTAAAACAGAAATTTACAGACGAATCAGATTATTAAACATGACCTTAAAATATATTTTATAATTTATTTTTTAGTAATCATTATTTGTAATACTTTCTTCTGACACTAGGTGGGGCTGTGCCCCACCTGCCCCTAATGACCCGCCGCCACTGACTGTATGATATATTGTTCTCCCGCTTGCTGCTGGGTGCAGGTGAAAGTAGGGCGACCGTTCTGTTCACATCGCAGACATTTGTCACAGGTAAATCTTGCAGGTATGCAACAAACATGACGTTGTCACACACCGAAAAGCTGGACACTGGATTTGCCGACACAGTACAAACCGGAAGTCAGCGAAATAAAGTTATGCAAAGATTACTTGTATTCTCTATAAACGCATATCTGCATGTGAATGCAGAAATAAACGTATCCTCGTCAGCATGGGTGCCGGAAGCAGGGGGGCCAAGGGTCGTCAGACTTCTGGGTTCCAGGATTGAACTTTTACAGCATTGCCATTATATCCTCGTGCCTTTTATTTTTGAAATATGTTCTTTAACTTCCGGTCCACCGGACTTTTTTTCTTCATTCTTCAATACAAAACGGAAAATTGAATGAAGTTGTTATCAAAAACCAAAACCGGACCGTTTTTTTAATTAGGTCTTCTTGTTATCCGTTTTTTGATTCAGAAACGGCTTTGGTTTCCCGTTTTTTCGTTTTTGATTTAAAACGAAAAAAGGCTGGTATTTTCGTTTTTTTGGTTCAAACGTTAAATCAAACTAACAAAACGTACAGACTTTTTTTTATTAGGTGTTCTCGTTATCCGTCTTTTGATTCAGACAACACAGACGGGCAAACGGCTTTGGTTTTTCGTTTTACCGTTTTAAATAAAAAACGAGCTGGTATTTCCGTTTTTTGGCTTTTGTTTAAAACGAAAAATCAAACTGACAAAAAGTACACGGACCTTGTAGCTAGCTTCACGGAGCAGGTAGCAGAGAGACAAGAAGCTAGCAGCAGCAGTCACTTCACAGAGCCGTCACTCAATGTGACCACGCCCTAATTTATGCACAAACTTTAAGACCTAATATAAATAAATGGGTCGCGTTAGCAAACAATTCACTCACAGATCCATAATCATGAAGGTGGAATCTAACTATATCGATAATAAAATGTATGGAGCCAGGGGTAGAAACATGTTTTTTTCTGCTGTAAAATTGGGCATTTTAACATGGGGGTCTATGGAAATTGCTCCTTTCTGCAGCCATCGCCTATCGGCCAATATATGAACTGCAGTGTGTGGCACTTCCGTATTGGCTTCCCGGCTCTACCCCACAGTTTGCCGCTTGGTCTTTGCCTTTAGACTGCGTTACAAAATGTACGTATATTATTATATTCATACATACAAGTACAGAAGACAGCCTGTCCGTATGTCTGTCTTTCTATGTATATGTCTGTCTCGATGTCTTTCTATCTCGATGTCTTTCTGTAACTATATTTTAGAGTTTAAAGCGTAGCCACTACATGTATTTAAAACCTTTAGTAACTTTACAGATTTGGATTAATTATGTGAAATGTAATCAACACTTAAATCAGACTTTAGTTCCACCTGGAGTAAATTCACAAGCTACCCTGCAGTATACAAAGTCCTTCAAACTAGCTGCACCTTTACCAGCTTTGAGAACACTTTCATGATCAATCATTATAAAACATATCATATATATTATTCTGAAATGGACCAATCTGCACAATGACTACTTTTACTGTCGCTACTTTCACTATATTTTGACGAGAATACTTTTTTACTTTCACTTGAGGAACATTTTGAATGCAGGACTTTTACTGTAACAGAGTATTCCTACACTCTGGTACTTCTACTTTTACTCAAGTACAAGATCTGAGTACTTCTACTTTTACTCAAGTACAAGATCTGATTACTTCTACTTTTACCCAAGTACAAGATCTGGGTACTTCTACTTTTACTCAAGTACAAGAGCACCTGTCCCACCTCCGATCACTTTTTACGCGGCTCAGCGAACACGGATTAATCATCAATCCTGCAAAGTGCCAGTTCGGGGTGTCTGACATTCATTTCCTGGGGCACCGCGTCACCAAGGGCGGTGCGGCACCTCTACCAGCGAAGGTGGAGGCTGTTGCGGCTTTTCCCTCGCCCCGCTCACAGCCCGGTTCCGCTCCGTGAATTTCTGGGAATGGTGACCTTCTGCACTGTTTCATCGCCCGGGCCGCACACATCATGCGGCCGCTTTATGAAGCGTTGAAAGCAGTGACGTGCGGTGAGGTTCATGGCTGGTGAGGCACTGACTCTTTCAGATCTTGTACTTCTACTTTTACTCAAGTACAAGATCTGAGTACTTCTACTTTTACTCAAGTACAAGATCTGATTACTTCTACTTTTACTCAAGTACAAGATCTGAGTACTTCTACTTTTACTCAAGTACAAGATCTGATTACTTCTACTTTTACTCCAGTACAAGATCTGAGTACTTCTACTTTTACTCAAGTAAAAGATCTGAGTACTTCTACTTTTACTCAAGTACAAGATCTGGGTACTTCTACTTTTACTCAAGTACAAGATCTGAGTACTTCTACTTTTACTCAAGAACAAGATCTGATTACTTCTACTTTTACTCCAGTACAAGATCTGAGTACTTCTACTTTTACTCAAGAACAAGATCTGATTACTTCTACTTTTACTCCAGTACAAGATCTGAGTACTTCTACTTTTACTCAAGTACAAGATCTGATTACTTCGACAACCTCTGATTAATGGTTGATTTCCAAATGTTCTGTTGGTGCGTGGATGATAAAATAATAGTGTTTGATTGTATTGCCTTACGTGCAGCTATTTGCCTGTGTTTAGAAACATAATTAAACATACCATGGACACACATTCAAACAATTTTCCATTTATTAAACATTGCAGATGAACAATTAACAAGTCATACAGCTAAAGAAAACTACAACAATAATTGTCTGCATGATGATATCATGGAACCTGGAATTTGAACACACAGCACTTAACAATAAACAATAAACTTAACAATAAACGACTGAACTGCTGTCCACTTTAGGGTAGGGCCCTTAAAGCATCCAGTGCTGCAGACAGTCCAGCAACCTGGGTACACTGGCTCCTGATCCCTGCACTTAAGGCATTGGGGAGATGTTATCCTCCACTCCTCCACACAGAGCCTGCATCCCACGATGCTTCGGCAGCAGGAGGAAAACATGGGTCCAGTCATTGTGTCTTTGCCTGCAGCTTCAGTATATCCTCGTAATTACAATGACCCATGATCTCATGCCATGTCTGAATATCATGACTGACATTACACACATCATTTTCATTACATTCTGTTTGTAGATAATACATTCTCTTGTACACCTCAATGTTACATTTCGTACCGTCAGGCTCCACAAGAACATCGTTACCTTCATTGAAGAACACCTTGGCACCATTTGCAGTAGCAGATTTTACAGAAAATAGTTCTTGGGGGAACGAGGGTATGTAGAGGGCGTTCTTCAACGTCACTGTACACCGGCGCCCCTCACTGTCTATGAGGCATACCTGTGCGTCTCCTTTCCCGTGCGCCAACCCGAAAGTGCGCTTCCCGTCTGCCAGCTCCATGCTGTGTCTCTCCGGCTCGAAGGTGCTGTCAAAGTTCTTGAATCGGTTCCTGTCGTTGATAATGTGGGACGACGCACCTGTGTCCACGATCAGTCCCTTCCTTTGAGCCTGCTGCTGCTGCGACCGGCTTGCGTATGCTGTCTGCGCCCCGAAGGTGAAGTCCTCTCTTCCCGCTGCTCTCCGGGCGTCGTCTCGACTCGCCTCACTTCCACCGCTGCCGCCATCTTGTCCACAGCCGCCATCTTGTACGCGCGCATACCGAGCGCTCTGTTCGCGCTTCTTTCTACACACTCTGTCTGCGTGTCCCAAAGTTTTACAGAAACTACACCAAACAGTTTTTGTGCAATTATCCTTTCGGTGACCCTTTTCTCCACATCGCCAACACGCCATCTCCGTCGGGGGTCCGGTCTTTTTCTTTAGCGCTGCCCGGGCCTTCATTACCCTTTCTCCCGCCTCCTCGGCGACCGGGTCTGAGTCTTCTGAGGCCTCGAAGTTCCGCAACTTGGCCTTGAACTCCCCCAGCGACATGTCCGCTGAACCGTGCGTCACCAACAGTGTGAACGGTTTATACATCTCCGGTAGTCCCCTCATAACCATCGCCATCATTAGTCCATCGCTCGGTGCGTCTCCTGCACTTTTGAGCGCCGTGATGATCTGCTCCGCCCTGTGTTCAGTCACAGTCTCTGTTTTAGCTTTCTTCAGCGCGGTCAATGTTATATACAGGGATACAATCCGGGGCCTTCCTCTGCCGATGTAGTATTCTCTTAACACTTTTAGACTCTCTCGGCCTTTGTCCTTTGTGTCCCGGAATATCAGCCCCAAGCTTGTGTTGTCTAGGAGTGGTGCTAGTTCGCAGTATGCGTCGGCGTTCAGCTTAGTATCCAGGGCTCGCGCGGCCTCCGTTATTTCTCCCGTGAGGCCCGTCAAAATTGTCTTTTTCAGCCCCACTCCGTGCATACAGCACAACATCCGCTCTTCCCAGAGCTCGTATTCTTCTGCCCTTCCGTCAAACGTGGGCCACTTGCTTCTGCCTCTGGTCGCCATCTTTTGATTGTAGCTTAGCTTAGCTGCCCGTTAGCTTAGCTTTAGCGTCCCGCGGTTTTCCCACCGCTAAACTAGCCTAAACTTTTCAGCTAACTAGCTATCGTTATTTCGCTCTTCCGTGATCTGGGCCCATAACCTGTTGACAGAGTCACATGTATAGCAATAAACTGGCGACGAGGTCTTCTTTAGCCTTAACTGGCGTGGTTTATTTTCATATGTGCATTGCACCACTTGACCTGCTCTCCATGAGAGCTGGAGAGAGAGAGATAGAAGGGGAGGGAACAATCCCTTATATCTGATACCTGACGTCAGCTACGATAGCTGCGCCTATAGCGCCCTCTTACTGTGGAACAGTTATAGTGCAGTTACATGGAGACATATTAATACTTACACTTAACAAATATGATTTATCTCGACCTCCCCAAGATAACCAAAATCTGACACGGTGTGAGATGTCTTTTTTAGCTGTTCTGTCGTCATTTCCTGCGAGTTCCTTCACGCAGTCAGTCAAAATGAATGAATGAATGGGCGTTTCTTTGACTATTTATAGGCAAATATGGGCGTTACGTGAAGCCCGCAAAAGCTGCACCGCATTTCGAGTCGGTTGTGATTTATAAAGGGAAACCGGCGTAGGAAGTGCCGTATACGCACTTTCCTCGCCGGTACGCAATGTTTTGTGAGTCGGAAAATGTCGGAAAATTTCTGTACCTATTTTTTGGATTTCTACTACGTAAGCAACCTTCCCACGTGAATCCTACGCACGGCGTTATAAATGAGGCCCCTGGTCACCTCAGCCGTCTCTCGAGTTTGTTTTTTCAAATCAGCTGCTTTTCATTTTTTTCCCTGCTATATTCAATGAGTGATACAAATATTTTTGTCCACAAGTTCTTAATAAAACTGACACTGTTGGACTCGGTACTAATTTGACTGCTACTGTTACACAACTCAGACCGCAAGGGTATTATAGGTGTAGAAAACGTTCATTTATTAACTTCCACAAGGCACATGTGCAAGATGTCAGCATCTCAAACGATCTCAAAGCACAACATACAGACACACTTCTGTTCATCTCCAGCATAAAACAATGATGAACCATCAGGTGTTCTATTTCGTATATGGCTTCGCCCTCTAAGGCTATCGCTATTGGGTTATCCCTCTGCGCCCCCGCGCAGCACTGAAACACTTGTAGTCCACGCCCACCCGCCAGGTGGGCTCCACCCTCGGGCCTCCTTCCGGTATCAATAGGAAGGGGGGCCGGCAATCTGCTCCCTCTTTTCTTCAGCAACCAGCAGTACTGAAGCACAAGAAGATCGAATCATGAGCAATGATAGTGTCCGCGTGTGTCCCTCGTGCAAAACGGGATACATCATGAGCTATGATTTGCACCCAATATGCGAATCCTGCCTGGGGCCAGCGGACGCGGCTCTCAGCCAGCAGGTCGCATGTTCACATTGTGTTCGTCTCCCATCATCCGACAGGAAGCGAAGGGCGGACGCTCTAGCTGCTGCGGCTGAGGAGGACGACTGGGCCGTCCAGAAGGACGACAGCCTGTCTCTGGAGGCGAGTGCGGGGCAGGAGTCGGACGACTCCTACCCCGTCTCCCTCCATGGCTCGCCATGCGGCTCTCCCCTCCCCCTCTTCCCCAGACGGGGGAGACGGTGGTCGGAGCGAGGTACGGGGTGTGCAGCCGAGTACGCGGTCCCCTTCTCCGTGGCCACGGCGCTACCGGCGTTGGGTGGCATTATGCTGGAGCTGCCGGAAATCATCGGCAAAGCAGCAGCATGCAGAGGTCTCCCCGTTCCCCTAGGACGGGAGGAGGGTGGCTCTGGACGACATGGCCGGGACCCTGAGGGCTACGGTGGCCAGCTTTGTTCCCTTCACTAAGGTGGAGGGATTCACAGAGGAGGGTTTTCCAACCACCCCCGCTCTGGAGCCGAGCTTGACGGCATTCTGTGGGGTTAGGCAGGCCAACTTGATCGCCGGACGGCACCCTATGTTGGCCTCCCCCAGGGACCAGTATGATATCCGCCAGCACGTCGGCTGGCTCCAGCCGGGGGTGAAGCATCAGCGGCACCAGCGGCAGGCAGAGAGACACTCGCAGCAACCGCAGCCAAGGCGTCAGCCGAGGCGTCAGACTCGTCCGTCAGCGGCGGCAGGGGCACCGTCCCGCGCCTCCCCACCAGGAGAGGGGGGGTAAAAAGGGAGTGAGGTACTCCCGTTCGGCGTCTGCTCCATGAGAGCCGCCGAGGAAACAGAGCGGCCTTGACGGTTTGGGAGGGAGTGTGAGGAAAATAAAAGAAGCTTATTTCCCAACATGTTGGCTGAGTCATCAGTTTCAAATGTGTTTCACATATCCCCCACTCTGGGTGAACCAGCTGCCTATGACCTATCGGTTAATAGCCAGCAGGGTTCGTTACAAAAGCCTGCGCATTTTAATCTATCGATTAATAAACTGCGGAGCACAGTAACTACACCAGCTGCCTCCAATCTGTTGATTGGTAGGCAGCAGGGTTCGCTGCAGAGGTCTGGTGGTTATGACTTTTCGGTTATTAAACCACAGACCTCGCGGCATTCCTCTGTCCGAAATATGCCACCTACACACGGTCACAATAAGCCCATGAGCGCCGTGGTAACGGCTCATGTGGATATCACTGCACACACCTCCACCCATCCTCTGAGCGTGTACGCGCCTCATGATGAGAGGCGGAGTGAAATGCAACGTGTGGAGGCCTCCTCACAGCCTTTTCGCTCTAGGCCCACCTTGGGTTGCCTCACGGGCAGCGGCGGCGAGCGCTCTGGCGTGGCTCGTCGTCATGACGACCACAACACATCTCGAGCATGTGCGCCCGTGCTCAGAGTGTTTCTCGGCGTGGCAGCGCGTGTGTCTGATGGACAGATGGATGAACAGGCTGATCAGCAGAGGGTACACCCTGCAGTTCGCCTCCCCCCCCCCCCACAGTTCAACGGGATACAGGAGACACCGAGAACAGTGGCTTTCGCTCCAAGCAGAGCTACGGGAACTCCTGTTGAAAGAGGCTATTTCCAGGGTTCCACAAGGGGAAGAAAATCAGGGCCAGCTGCCTCCATTCTGTTGATTAGTAGGCAGCGGGGTTCGCTGCAGAGGCCTGGTGGTTATAACTTTTCGGTTATTAAACCACAGACCTCGCGGCATTCCTCTGTCCGAGATACGCCATACTAAATAAATAATACATAATAAACCCATGAGCGCCGTGGTAACGCCTCATGTGGATGTCACTGCACACACCTCCACTCATCCTCTGAGAGTGTACGCACCTCATGATGAGAGTCGGAGTGAAGTGCAGCGTGTGGAGGCCTCCTCACAGGAGGGCTCTGGCGTGGCTCGTCGTCATGACGACCACAACACATCTCGAGCATGTGCGCCCGCTCTCAGAGTGTTTCTCGGCGTGGCAGCGCGTGTGTCTGATGGACAGATGGATGAGCAGGCTGATCAGCAGAGGGTACACCCTGCAGTTCGCCTCTCCCCTCCCCACAGTTCAATGGGATACAGGAAACACTCCTGTCCTCCCAGAAGCTATGTATTGCGCTCCAATCCGAGCTGCTGGAACTCCTGTTGAAAGAGGATATTTCCAGGGCTCCTCAAAGGGAGAAAAATCAGGGGTTTACACTCCCGTTATTTTTCTAATCCCGAAAAAGACTGGGGCAATGAGACATCCTCGATCTGTCAGTATTCCACATGCTGACGATCAAACAGGTGCTGGAATGTGTTCACCAGGACGACTGGTTCACTTCCACCTGAAGGATGCATACTTCCACGTACCCATCATCCCGAAACACAGGAAATTCCTGCGGTTTCTCATTTCAGGGAATATCAGACCAGACAATCGTCTGCCGTTTGGATATTTCCTGGCTCCTCCCATTTTTGTGTAGATAAGGCTGGAGCCGCTACACGGAGGAGGGATGAGAGGGTGGTTTCCTCTGGACGACCTGCTAGTTGCTGGCTCGCTCCAGGGAGGAAGTCGCTTTACAGACGGTACATCTCGTATCGCATCTGTCAAAGCCTGGGTTTCATAATAAATTGGAAGAAGAGCTGTTCTCTTCCCTCTCAAACAAACGTTTATCTGGAGTGGAATTAAAAACTCAGCCAGCAGCAGAGCGCGCTCTCGCGGCAGCGAGTGGAGAAACTGACAACTCTCCTCCGGCGTGTCACAACCCACACAGCACTCTCCGTGATGCAGCTGCTCGGCATTGGCGTCAGCTGGTCACGGGGGGGATTCCCCTGGGTCTCTTCCAACTGGGGGACACTCCAGAGGTGATTCATTCACTGCAGAAGCCTGCTGTGTTAACCTATTGGTTTATAAACTGCAGAGCTCGAGGCATTCCTCTGTCCCAGATATGCCTCCTACACACGGTCATAATAAATCCACGAGCACCGTTATAACCAGGGCTGCACATAACTGGTGCGCAGGTGCACATGCGCACCTCCGCCAAAAAAAAGAGCACCGGGTCATTTGAAACAAAGCGCATTTGCGTACCAACATTGAGAGAGGGAGAGAGAGAAGGGAGAAGAGAAAAGAGAAAATAGAGGAGAGAGGAGAGATGAGAGAGAGAGAAGAGAGAGAGAGAGAGAGAAAGATATTTGCGAGTTGCATACATGTATGAACCATGATATGAACTCAGGGTCGGCCCGTAGCACTGGCTAGATGTTCGCCTAGGGCGCCAGATCTGTGGAGTCGCTGCGCTGGCAGTTCTGGGAGGGAAAAAAAACATTTTGACCGTTGGGGCTCATCCTAATTGTCGGCCTTGATGTAACGATATTCATAATTAAGTAAATGTAACACCCTTTTCACCCCGGTTACACGTTTCATTTGCCCTGTACGATGGACGCTGTAAGTGATGAAAATGGGGGATGTTGGCTTATCTGGCGCCCGCAGCTCACAGCCAAAATGCGAGGGAGAGAGGGAGGGTGCACCGGTACCAGCGCTGTTGTTATTATAATCTGGTGCCGTGCTAGCTGCTCTAACGGATATAAGAAGATGTTTCTACAATAATGTGGAGGGAGAGTCCTCTCCAGTCAGACTGATAACTACAGCTCAGTGAGGTAAAGGACTGTGAGTGTTTAGATAGTTCACTTTAGTCTAAGTTCAAACGGTTTGGTCGCAATTTATGTAAACACATATTTCCAAGGCACTCCTTTATAATTATTGGGATAAACAGGTTTGAAATCATTCCAATGTATACTATAGGACAGTAACCAAACATATCCTTTAAAACTGGAGAGATTAAAAAAAATGCATAAATAAATAAATGTTAAGGTCAAATAAGATATGAATGAACAACACAAATAAAATAAGTTACATTAATTTGTTATTGGCTATGGTAGGTTATTGGTTATGTTCACATACTTATTTGATTACATCCACTTGTCTAAGATGACAGAGACTTTCGACCCAAACCCTGCTGTTGACTTGTGGATGCAAGCAGCTAATCAGACTCAACCAGAGAGAAAGAAGTAGGCCTACATCATCAGCTACCATGTCTGACAGAGAGGAAGACAGTGAGGAGAACAGTCAGGAGGGTAGTGATGACAGCTTGTAGGATTACTGGTCGTGCTAATGTTGTCTTGTGTTCACCTCTGCATGTGTGTTCTGTGTTCACCTCTGCACCTGTGTTCAGTGCCGTGTGTCTGGCAAATAAAGTCAAGACCCCTCAAAAGTTACGTTTATTTCATTTTAAGGATGAGCACCAAGCAACATCTCCAGGTGCTCCTTTGAGAAACAGGGCAAAAAAGTTATGTGCACCCCTGGTTATAACGCCTCGTGTGGACAGCATACACACACCTCTCATCCTCTGGGCGTGTACGCGCCTCATGATGAGAGACGGAGTGGAATGCAGCGTGTGGAAACACCCTCGCAGCCCTTTTGCTTCACAGGTAGCGGTGGCGATGGCGTGGCATGTCACCATGACGACCATTACGGCACATCACAGAGAAGCCTCTCCCCCCAGCAGTTCCATGGGATACAAGAAACACTCCCGTTATCCCAGGAACAGTGTCTTGCGCGGTTTACTCCCGCTATTTTTCTAAATCTCGGAAAATAACGGGGGAGTCGCCCCGTTGCTGTACAATCAAACATGTGTTGATTTGCACAGACAACAGGCCACGGCTATGGAAGCAGCCTACCTCAATCGCCAGGGAGGAGTACGATCTGCGCAGCTTCTGAATTTAACCGAGGGGCTTGCAGAACGCAGCAGCCGTTGTATGCGAGGAGTATGGAGACTCAGACCGGTGTCATGCACACTGGCGCCTCAGTGGGATTTGGCTTTGGTGTTACGCGCACTAAAGCAAAGCCCCATTTGAACCTGATCAGGTTCCCCTTAACTGTATTCAGCCAAAGTAGTACTGCTTTTGGCTCTATCAGAGAAAAGGGTGAGTGATTTGTCTGCTCTCCCTGTGGCTCCGTCATGTCTCCGGATCCAAGGAGATGCAGTTCAGCTGTTTTACGCCCTAACCCGGCTTCATGCCTAAGGTCATCACAACTCTTTTAGGTCAAGAGTGATCACCCTGGCTGGCTTCTTCCCCCCTCCTTACAGGTCGGAGGAAGAAGCCACATCTCATCTCCTCTGTCCGGTGCGCGCGCTGTCCTGCTATGTGGTGCGCACGGCGGCATTGCGCCGTTCTCAGCGCCTGTTTGTGCATTACAGAGAGCGCTCGATCGGGCAACCTCTGTCTACACAACGGCTGTCACACTGGCTGTGTGAGGCTGTGTCACAGGCATATGTCTCCTCTGGGGGGGAGCCCCCGGAGAATATCAAAGCGCACTCCACCAGAGGAATTTCCTCCTCCACGGCGTTGCGCGGAGGAATGTCAGTGGAAGATATTTGCACGGCTGCATCTTGGTCTTCCCCCTGTTCATTTATTCAATTTTATTTGAGGGATGTCTCCCTTTCCTCTCTGACGCACCCTGTACTGGGTGTCCTGTCAGAGTGAGTGACGTCAGGGATCCAGCTGTGCGCCTCTCTCCTGCCTCGCGGCACACAGAGAGCGGCCCTTTTTTCCCCTCGTATGAGAGGGATGTTCCCCTTACTCTGACACACTTCGTACGGAGTGCCGGTCAGAGTGAGTGACGTCAGGGATCCAGCTGAGCGCTCTCCTACCTGGCTGACACGGAGAGAGCGGCTGTTCCCCCTCTATGATCGCAGGACAAGGTGGGACCTTCGTCTCTACGTGGACTACAAGTGTTTCAGTGCTGCGCGGGGGCGCAGAGGGATAACCCAATAGCGATAGCCTTAGAGGGCTGCGCCATTTACTCATAGAAGCTGGGTTATAGTAGGTAACCTCAGATCTGCCCCCTTGTGGTATAAACATGCATGTGCAGGTAGACAACCTCAACCTTATGGGTGCTACACTACCAGAAATGAAATGAAGTACTTTTACTGTGTACTTTGTGAGTAATCCTCTGTCAGAGTCCCCTCCATATAGTAGCCTACATAATGCATGTTTTTCTGCTATCTTTGATGAATAATAAAAAGACAGTGTTACCATTAGTTTGTTGTGGCGTTCCAGCATAACACAACAGGAAAGAATGAAACAGAGAGGAATCAATAAAACACAAACACAGACATAGCTGATCAGTAATTATTATTTAGTTGTTGCAACAAACAAACAATAATGGGAAGTACATCACCTGCTACCACAGCAGCCAATCACGGAAATGCCCCAATGATGCATTTACAATGACCTCCTGACATCCAGCCTGTCTCATCTTGTTCCTGTAATTGCCCATCTTAAACTTAATGCTCTGCTTCCATCCATTCCACCCAGTCTGCGATCCTGCTTCTTTCAAGCAGGGATGTGTGGCCACAAGAGCCTCAGCTACCATTGCTATGTTGTTATCACTTGGGTAAGCCTTGAAGCCATAAATTGTAGATGCAAGCTTTTCTAATATGTCGTGCTTTAGGTCTCTTGTCATCTGAAAGTATGTGTTGTTCTTCTCAAATGTAGTGTTCCCTGCTCTAAGTTTCAGCTCAACATCAAATGAAAATGTGGGAACTAGAAAAGGACCTGGAGGCCATCTGCTTTGACGTTCTTCAGATGACACACTTGGAAGTGTTTCAGTTGATGCAAGAGAGCTGGAATCCTGTGCAAGTGAGATATGCACAACAGCTTTTTGGGGCAACTCCTCAATGTCAATGAGGGAAGTGAGTTTTCCATCAAAGTCTGGATCTTCGTATCGCAAACTGAAGTCAAGGTACACATTATATATATACAGATTATGAACTGCGCGATTACAGAGTAATAAATAAAGATACTACTCACCATTGGCTGTCCTCAGTTCTGTTTCACTTGCAAGAACCGCTTGGGAGTCAACAGCAGCGAGCAGCCTATCTTGTATGCTGAGAGTGGGACTGTATCATTGAGACCAGACTGCAGGTGGATCGAAAGACTTGTCCGTGTGGCTAACAGCTCATAAGACCGGATATGTTCTACATACCAGGAGTCATAATCACTACAAAGAAAAGACACACTGTGATTCACAAGGTAGATCTGTTCTATTTTGCAAAATGTAGACAGTCCACCACTGGCTCCAACAGACACAAACATTCCACAGACATAGTTAGTGCCATCAATGGTCACATTTGATGTGTGGTAGATTGTGTCACTTGTTATTTGTCTTCTTATGTGTGCCTGAGCTACTTCTGGTAGAGCTGAGACTAGAACAGAGTCCACCCTGGACGCTTCTGTTTTTGGCTTGAAAAAAGATGGTGCAGCAAGATGATAGGCCATCATGTGCTGGTGTCTGATTGCCATTGTCTTCAAAATATGTTTGAAGTTTTGAGCGTCATGTACCACTCTCTTGAAAAAGCGGTGTTTGGCCTCAAACCGCATGGTCCACATGTGCAGCAGGGGCCCAAAGCACTTGACTAGGGTGGGATAATGTTCCACATAGTGATGTTTAGGACGAAACCTCAGGGAAAATCTCGAGCAGTGCATGCCTATGATCACTGATTTTGCACTCAAAATAGTCTAAGGTTTCATCAGTAAACGATGGGCACAATGCTAACTCCACCACCTCTTTCAATTCCATCAGAACTGCCCATGCACCATCACCATCTGGTACTACACTGCCAACAAGCAATGGAAGCAGTCGGAGCAGAGTGGCATTTTCATGCCCATTGCCTCCTATTGTTCCTCGGGACTGAAATGTTTTGGGAATTGGCTGAGGTCTATTCACTTTATCAGTGTGCTGATACGGGAATGATGCAATCTTTTGGTTCAAATACTCTAAACTGAAGTACTTCAGCCGGATCATCTCCTTAATGCAAAGAGAAAGCTCCACAGGAACGATACCTTCCAAAAGATCATGTAGTATATCTGGAGGAAAGCCTGTGATTGGATGGAAGTAATTCAGGGACTCACGCAAGACACAGCCAGCTTTAACACCAAAGTGGCTTTTCAAAGTTTCACTTTCTTGAACATGTTGTACATGAAGGTCGTGGCTGGCTTTGGTTCTGTGAGAAAACTCTTTCTCTCTGACTTCAGTTGCTTGAAACTCTTCTCTTGTGGCCATACAGAATCTGCAAAGATAACCTGCTTTAAATGACTCTACAAAGCCACTTAACCCATGGGCAGCCAGATTGTCTGCAGAAACACAAAATATGGTCCCTTTGACATTCTGACCAACTCTTTCAATGAAGACACCATCCTCCTCAAGAATACGAACATCATGCAGCAATGGAGCAAGCACAGCTGCGTATCCATACTTACGGAGGTCTGTCACTTTTACCAGTATTGCTAGTTGTATAGCGTGTAATGCTGATCTGTATTTTGGTGACACGTTGGCAAGGACCCAGTATACAGCACAAAGTTTGTGAATTTTACGTGATGTGCCAAGCGGGTTGGCAATTTCAAGGTCATCGATATATAGCTGAAGTGGTAGGATGAGATCCCCTGTTGACAGTAACTCATTTTCAAGGAAATGAGAGCCATCAGAGCATGACACATATTGACCAGGCTCAGTATTTGGTTCAGTAATCTTGTTAAGAATGTCTGTGTTTCTAAACAACTCCTGAATCATTTGAAGGATCGGAACATACATGACGGTATGTCCAGGTTGCTCCAACTGATACTCTACTGGCATTACACATGGATAGTTATGCTCAATAAAGGTTTTTCTGCGCTTGTATGAAGACAACTCTGCACCTTTAGAGGTAGCAGTAAATAGAATGTTTGAGTCTACGACAGCACTAACAACCTCATCCAGTGTATGTTCTGCAATATTGTGACCATTTCTCTGCAATATGTCACCAACTGCCTCCTTTATCAATGGCTGAGATAAGGAGAAGATCTGATTCAAGTGGTCCACTATTTCTTGTGTGGCTGTGTTTGAGACATGGAGGATAGCCTGCATCTTTAGGAATAAGGATGATACATTCATTTTGAGTTGATTCTTAGATTGACAGTGTCACATTGATCATCATCCCCCACTTCTGTACTCTGCCCTGGACATTCTTCATCCAAATCACCAGTAACCTCTGAAATACTGGCTTGGAGATTCTGGGGATCCTCACTGACAATGGCACTTTGAAAGTCTGATGTAAGACTTGCTTGATGTGCTCTACTTTTATGGGAATTGAATGAAGAGTACACATTTGTGCTATAGTTACAATCCCTATATGGGCATGCCACTGTTTCATGGTTTTTTAAATGCCTTCTGAGATGACAGAAAACAGATTCAGAAAAAGGTTGCTGAAATGTGCATAAAGGGCATTTAAATAACGCAGTCTCCCGACTCTGCTCTGCACTACTGCTAAGTTGTGCAGTATGTGTTCATGACAAATGAGTTCTCAGTGCATTAAGCGACTGAAATGTACACATACAATCATTATAGAGGCATGGAAGGGGGCTAACTCTGGAAAAGTGGCTGTGCTGCAGTCTGTAGTGTTTAAATAATTGTGGTCTGGAAGAGACAGAAGTTGAACACAACTTACATTGCCAAATCATACTGGACCCAGCGAGCTGAAAGGCAAGAAAAACAATTGTCAGAAAGTTTAAGCCTCCATCAATAACATTACATTCAGAATTACTTATACTTACAACTGAATACAAGTTCAATACCAGTATCCAACCAATATCAGGTTACAAAAATATCACCAACTATGACCATTTTTCATCTATCATTTTAACAACCTACTTTAGATGAAACTTCCCCAAATACTTTCAGGGGGGGAGGGGGGAGATTTCACCACCACAGCAAATTCTGTTCTAAAATGTAACACTTTAAAATATCTCTGTGCGCGAGCAGACCGCTGCACGCGCTCTCTCTCCCCCCTCTCTTAGGTAGTTCTTATTATACATCCATGATTTTAGGTTGTCATCAAGTTTGGCCAGACTATAATACATTTCTAATGTTAAATAAATGAAAAATATTCACAGTTAATACATTTACAGTTTATTATTTATCTAAATTCATAAACTCAAGTACTATACTTACAATTTTGAGATACTTGTACTTTACTTAAGTATGTAAATGTTTTGCTAATTTGTTCTTCTACTCCACTACAGTTCAGAGGTAAAATGTGTACTTTTCCTCCACTATATGTATTTAATACCTTTAGTTACTTTACAGATGTGGATGAATGATGTGAAATATAATCAAGTGTTGAATCAGACTTTAGTTCCACCTGGAGTAAATCCACAAGCTACCCTGCAGTATACAAAGTCATTCAAACTAGCTGCACCTTTACCAGCTTTGAGAACACTTTCATGATCAATCATTATAAAACATATCATATATATTATTCTGAAATGGACCAATCTGCACAACGACTACTTTTACTGTCTTTAACTATATTTTGATGAGAATACTTTTCTACTTTCACTTGAGGAACATTTTGAATGCAGGACTTTTACTGTAACAGAGTATTCCTACACTGTGGTACTTCTACTTTTACTCAAGCTGCTGAAGTTAGACCCTCGTGGCGGAGCAGCAGAGTTCACCTTCATCACCAATGTGTATTTTAACTAGTGATAATTAACTTGTATTTCTAAACAACACATCTTACATTCAAGTTTAAATACACAAGGGATACACTTTATGTTTTTAACTATCAGTTTAACTGTTTTCAACCACTTTTAACAGTTATTCTTAACATGAACAGATTTTGCAGTCAGCATGTAGCAGCACTACAGCTAATGAAACAAATTAAATAACTAAAAGAGAGTGGTTTTAAGTAAAAGAGCAATGCTCTTTTAATATCTATGCTATCAGCTTCTGTTCTATGGAACTAACACGTGGTGTTAGCCGTTAGCTTCTGCTAGCGTTTAGCATAAACTCACAGTTAGCGCTAGCTAGCATCGCTAGCACGCGATTAGCATAAGCTAACGATCTTATGGTTTAACAATGATACAATGTGCACCAAAGTACATAAAAAACATTAGACATCACTTTCATAACCCCGATTGGTTTTTAAATGAAATGTATCTCATAATAAACAACAAAAACTGACTGTCAGTCATATTAGCAGGCTAGCCCTTCAGTGCTAACAAGGAGCTAACAGCCTCAACTCACCGGAGTTTCTACACTTGTTAGACGACACAGGCTGTCGTCTTCTAGTTCGGGTTCACACCATATACAGTCTATGGTTCACACAGGGGTTCTTGCAGGTCAGTGTGTCAACTCAAAGGTCAAAATATATATATTTTATTTTTTTAATTATAAATAAACTGTGAACTTTTATGCTACGATGTATGTGATGTCAGAACAAACAAAAAAAAATCGCAGGCGCCATGCTACGTCAAATAAATGCATGTGTCTGTTGTGATTTGTGATTCATCCCCATATAGACCAATCACAGCGTCACACTCTGCCGCCTATTCTGGATTTGTTTATTGTGCATTCTGTAGACTCCCATTTCTGTTTGAATTACAAAATGGACATCAAAAATTGGCTAAAAAGGTCTAAGAATTTATTAAAACGAAATAGCGATGAAAGAACTGCAGCCGATGGTGCTGCTGGCGACCCTGCACCTGCCGTTGCAGCAGCACGCCTTAATGTCACAAGCTTGACCTCGGCAAACCCCGGGGTTGAGTTAGCGATGATCTTGGGGTTAATAAACCCAACCAGGTGAAGATGGATCGTTATCCAGGGAGATTGTTTTCAGGAAAGAAGCGCACTTTTGCCGCTGCATGGTACAACAACAGACCATGGCTTGAAGATTTGTTAAAAGCAGACGCAGCCTATTGATTCCCCTGTAGACAGTTTAAAGTGAATACGTCTTCATCTGATGCGGCTTTTACTGTCAAAGGTTTTTGCGACTGGAAACACGCATTACAGACTGATAAAAGACTGCTAAGGCATGCCGCATCAAAAGAACACATTTCATGTGAGAGTTTGTGGAGAGAGACAGATACGCGAGGAAACAAATAAGGAAATTAGAACTTTGGTGCAGATCAGATGGCACAGAGCCGTTATTACGTGTCAGCTGTCGTTGATATTATAGCTTTTTTAGCTGTCAACCAACTCCCTCTCAGAGGTGACTCGATTCACTCCACAGCATGTCCGAGTGCAGTGCATAGAAACATAAACCATGCCCAAGGCGGGCTAAACAGTTCAACGTCTCCGTCTCTACTATTTCTCTCCGAGTGCAGCGATGAGGAAGCTGCCATCCGTAACCAGTGTGCCTTGCTCGTGATTTACCAGTGTCTGTGCTGCCACGCACACAATGTTTCAAAGTGGTTGCTACGTTGACCTTTATTTGTGTATGTTTGCGATAAGTGTGCGTCTTTACGCAATGCCGTTGGCCTTGCTGTTTGATATATATTGTGCCGCAGGCCCGCAGCACGTGACGGTTTTGTGTGCCCTCCCATGAAAATCATATGCCCGCCCTTTAGATTTGTTCTGGCGCCGGGTCTGTGTCAACTGATATAGTTGAGAGTACAAATAACACTTTTTAAAAAAGATACTATTAATATACTAGGAGCTGCTCAACTTGGTGTTCGCAGGGAAAGAGAGAGAGAGAGAGAGAGAGGCGGAGTGATTCGCGCCACTCATTACCATGGGTGTACATTCTAGAGTGCTTCGTGCAGAAACAACATGTATTCATACATCTAAATGACATAAAGGGGTCTAGTAGCCCTATATTTCATATGGGTTACATAAGCTACTGCTTAATACATTCTTAAACATCCATTGGGGAAATGTTAGTATGGTAAATTATGAATTAATGGACAACAAATGGACAAGCGTTCACTACCGAGCCTGTTTATAACTGACAACGTTATATTCAATTTAACATTACCTGTCTCTGCTCTGCTCCGTCCCGTGTGTGTGGCCTCACGCTCGTTGAAACCGTACAAAGAGGTTGAAACCTGGGTGAAGGAGAGTGTTAAACTTTAGCAGCGGGTCTCTTAATTCAGCGGCAGCGAGGAGCACGGAGGGAGCACACACAATCCTCCGTGCCTCGTGGTTTACAGTGTATGAACCATAGACTGGTATGAACACGTTTCGGTTTGAGGAGTGACCGTGTTAAATAGTGACTTTCAGTCCAATGCGTTCGGGGTTGCTCGTAGTCAATCAAGTAAATGGTTGGGTATATTATGACACACATTTGAGTATAAATTGATTAAACTAACATTGAAGGCTTTTATTAGGAAACCTACCCGTTCTGTTAGTGTTTCAACGGCTGCCGTCACTACGAGCATCCACAACCACAATGCATTTGGCTGAACTTTTTGAATACATAATTAGCTTAGGGGCAATGACATTTTTCATCATGTGTTAACGAACATTTCAACGTACAACAAAAAGTGACAGCCCTACTTTGGCACCAACAGTTTCCACAACTACATCTCTTACTACAAGTTAACATTACATGAACTGGAAATAATTCAGGCATTTCTGTGAATCTGCTGACTCAACCTCTGGCTAATGCTAGCTAACATCCATGTATCTGGCTAACATCAACACTCTTTCACATGTTTAATCTCAAAATATTTAAAGAAGAGAAGAAATATGAATATTGCACTTACAGTGAGACCAATGATGCTGATTACCACCGGAAAGTGTGGAAATTAAGTGTGAAGATCCACCTTAATGCAGGTATTAGCCGCATGTGCTGCATCTCACTTTCGACAGTTAGTGACGGTTAGTGACGTCAGACACACAATAAGCATTAGAAATGAGTACAGTTCAATGTATATGTTTAAGTGATGCTTACTTAATCCGCCAAATAGTTCAAGTTAATCAAAGATTATCAGTTAACTTAACTCAAAAAGGAAGAACAGTCACAGGAACTGAATATATTGAAGTTAGTAGAACTTTTTTTTTCCTTTAAGTTTACACTAATTAATCTATTTAATTATTTTGAACATTCGGGTTTACAGTGCAGTGCAACAATCATACAGCATATAGATGAGAGTAACAAATGCGTCACTTCCGGGCAAAAATAACGGCTCCGCCCACTTTTGGGGAAAAACAACGCTGTCATTTGCATGGCGGTCAATACAAATTTTGAAGTTTTTGCCAATCCGATCAGAAATTTAAGGAAACCGGAGATTTTTGGATCTTCAAAGAGCCCGATTCCAATGGCCAGACGGGCAAACAATTGCATTAAGCCATTATAAATCGACGATCGGGCTCGATATATGGTTAAATATAGCAGTAGGCTATCGATTTTCATAGATGAGAGTAACATCTACGTCACTTTACGGCCCCGCCCACTTTTGGAGGAAACAACGCTGTCATTTGAATGGCGATCGAGCCTGAAGCCACAGAGCTCTTCTGCTACTGTCCTTTGTTCTTAGAGGAAGTACAGAAACACTGAACTCTTGATTATTTTTAATGTTTGAGGTGCAATAAACGACACAGCAGCTTTTTGGCATGATAAAACTATTATGTTCCGCCTTGCTCATGAGAGTAACAGCTGGAGAAATTACAGCCTCGCCTACTGATTTTAATTTAACCATATATCAAGACCGATTGTCGATTACCAATGATCGAATGTAATTGTTTGCCTGACTGGCCATCGTAATCGGGCTCTTTGAAGATCCCAAAATCCACGGTTTTCCAAAAAATTTGATCGGATTGGCAAAAACTTCAGAATTTGTATTGACCGCCATTCAAATGACAGCGTTGTTTTCCCCAAAAAGTGGGCGGGGCCGTAATTTTTGCCCGGAAGTGACGTAGGTGTTACTCTCATCTATATATAGCCACTGTAATGAACACACACACTTTTTCCCTAAGCATGTTTAACGCACACACATTTTATCATGCAGCCTACCACACAAATGCCCCATGTTTATCTCTCTGAAAGCTCTACTTGTATATGTTTAAACGTCATCGTTGACATCTTTAGTAGTTAACAAACAAAAAGGTGTACTGTTTTTTATAACCTGAGGCCTTCTCTGAACTTCCTCTAACCTCAATGTCAGCTCACTTAAAATGAATACATCTATTGATAATTCAGAACGACCATTGTCTATCTAACTGTGTGTGACCCAACTCAATAACACACATTATATGGAATGCCATGTGATCTTTAATGAATATCAGAAATAGGCTGTATTAAACATTCTGATATAACACTGAATGAAATTGATACTGTTTGACTTTGTATTAGTTAGCCTACTACTAACAATACATTGAAGTAATTTTACTGTGTACTTTTTGAGAAATCCTCTGTCAAAGTCCCCTGCTGAGAACAAAATCAAGCCACTTCTGCTAAGTTTGATGAGGGAATTATTTTTATTGCCATTAATTCTTCGTGAGATTGATCCTGTTGGACTCAGTACTACTGAAACTACCCCCACAAGTACTATGAAGTACTTACTGTGTACTTTTCCAGTAATCCTCTGTCAATGTCCCCTCCCGACTATGTTTTTCTTTTAATAAGCGTTAAAAAACATTTCTTCCTGAGACTGATATTGTTGGACAGAGTATTTTAAGAGGATGACAGACATGATATCAGCAATACTTCCAGTTAGTACTCCGGCAGCAGCATTTTTACACCTTGGAACTTCTTTAGAGTCTGGCCTGGATAGCTGGTCACAAATATCCTTCAGCACACTGACACACTCTGGTTGGCCTCTTATGATGCTGGTGTCTTTTAATATATAACTATTTCTCAGCCGCTAATTCGTTCCTCACAGATTCTTCAGTCTCATCAGCCTCATCCTTCCATCAGTCCCAGTCAACGCCTCCAGCACACTTCCAGTGTCCATATGATATTGTCCTGATGCTGTAAGGGTGATGCCCCATGATCACACAATGTGGGCCAAGGACCTCATATTATGTCTGTCATTCATGTTACATCACCCATTATAACAGTTTTCTTTCCTTTTTTCTCTTCTCTTAACTGAATAGTTCTGTCTTTAAGTATAACCCAATGTAAAGTCCTGCACCATTTTAAGGCTTCAAAACAGGCATTTCTACTGTATGTGTTTGGAGAAATGACACAATCAATGGCCCAGAATTGCACTTTATAAACTATGAATCTTGTGGTGCTTGAAAAAATACACACTGGCTAAGGATATATGCCTTTTTTGGAGCCCTTTTTTGCAATATTTATTAAAATGTCACTAGTTATTTAAACAAACCCCTATCTGAGGATAATACAAACAACCACGCCCTTTATCTAGAGAGCCACTGAAGCCCATGAAGAATGTATTCTTCCACACATCTTTTCAACTGCTGTATTAATAAAGCTGCCACGTGTTTTCAAATTTGTGCAGAAAATTACAAATATTCCTCATTTGCAGTATTTTATTTTAAAAGTGTTCAGAAAGACTGCATCAAATATGCTATATCTATATATCTATAGAATATCAATATTGTTATTAACTTCAATCAAAGTCAATTTAAATAGCGAGCAAGACTTTCCAAGGGGTAAAAATGCTTCTGCCGGACTACTGACTGGAAGTATTGCTGATATCCTCTTAAAATACTCAGTCCAACAATATCAGTCTCATGAAGAAAGGTTTTTTAACGTTGATTCAAAATAGCAGAGAAACATGCATTCTGGTTCTCAGGAGGAGACATTGACAGAAGATTAGTCAAAAAGTACACAGTAAGTACTAGGCTACTTCATAGTAGGCTACTTGTGGGAGTAGTTTCACTACTAGCCTACTGAGTCCAACAGGATCGATCTCACGAAGAACTAATGGCAGAAAAAATTATAACAAACTCGAGAGACGGCTGACTCTTTCAGTACAGAATCGCGATTCAGTACAGAATCGCTGTATAGTTTAAATCTCCTAACAATGTTGTCCATTTTAGACATGTTTGATTGATTGATTGAAAAGTTTATTAACAGCTTGTATATTGGGTACAGTACAGTACAGCTCAAAACATACAATTGTTAAGGGGATGCAGACCAGAGAAAGACTTTCGTCTTGTTTACATCAGGGTCCCCCATTTCCAATTCATCATGTCATTTAAGACATATAAGACATATTTGACATACAGATGGCTTATTTACAATTTACATACAGGTGGTTTTTTTTACATACAGATTGCTTGTTTACAATTTTCATTTTAGATTTTGTTCTAATACATCCTAACCGGACATTTAAGACATACCAAGTCTACAGATATACAGTTAGTAACAGAGTCTAAAATGCGAGTATATACATAGATGGGGGGGGGGGGGGGGGGGGGGGAAGCTGTCCATTGAACGACAGGTTGAGATTTGTACCATTACCGGGGCCAGTTTTGCAATGCTCTCCCCCGAAGGTGCTCTTTAAGAGAGGTTTTGAAGGTAAGTATAGTTTTACTTTCCTTTACAGTTGTGGGAAGAGCGTTCCACCTTGATGTGGCATAATTGCGAAACGTGTATTCCCCCTTTTTTGTGCCAAATCTGGGTTTCACATGATTTGTGGAGCTCCCTCTGGTGTTATGATCATGGTATTCCTTGACCTTTGGGAAGAATTTTGACATGTACATGGGTACCATAGAGGTGTAGTGGATCTTGTAGACCAGGCCCATTGCAAGTAGCTGTACTCTGTCGTCTACTCTAAGCCATCCTAGGTTGTCAAAGTGGGCAGAGGTGAGGTGGGTTCTAGATGAAAGGTCAAGCAGTAGTCTGACCAGTTTATTTTGCGATGTTTGAAGTTTTATTTTTAGCGCCTTGGAGGTGCTATGGTACCATGACGTGCAAGCATAGTCATAGTACCCTTGAATGAGTGCTCCTGCCAGAGTTTTCAGGGTGTTTTTGTTTACCAGAGAGGAGATCCGGTATAGGAATCTAGTTCTTTGATTGACTTTTTTTATTACATTGGATGCCATTTTGTCACAGGAGAGGTTTGCCTCAAGAATAGATCCTAGGTATGTAATTTCCTTCTTACTTGTGACAATAATGTCGCCCACTGCAACTGAGAAGTCGTCGGATTTGCTGAGATTATGTTTCGAACCGAAGAGAATGGACTCTGTTTTACCCAGGTGTAATGATAATTTATTATCGGCGAGCCAGGTGCAGATTCTGCCGAGCTCGGAGCTGAGGGTTTTTTCAACCTGCAACCTGTTCCTGTCAGAGACCAGCAGGGCTGAGTCGTCCGCGAACAGGAACAAGTTGCAGTCACATGCTGATGACATGTCATTTACATAAATTAGGAACAGTAACGGACCTAATATGCTTCCTTGTGGAACACCACAGCTCACTGGGAGGGGGGGGGGACAGAGTACCGTTTACCTCCACCATCTGTTCTCTCCCCTCCAGGTAGGATTGCATCCAGCTCACCGATAGTTTATCAAAACCAATTGCTTTTAGCTTGTCAATCAGAATGGGGTGATTGACAGTGTCGAAAGTCTTTTGTAGGTCCATAGGCCACATAGGCCTATTATATTTATAGCCCTTAATAACATTCATTTTCTGCGCTCAATATCTGTCTTGACTGTTTTTGTTGTGAAAACAAATGGACCGTAGATACACGGATTGACCGTCCTCATCTGCGCTCTTATTTTGAAAGACAACTTCCGGTAGCAGAATATGAAAAAACGGGGTTTTTTTTCTTTTCTGTTTTCTAGTGATTTTATTTTTTGTTTTGAGAAGTAAAAAATGAAAATCATCCCGTTTTTTAAGTTTAGTAAATCCATTTTTGACCATGATCAAGAAAAACACCTTGTATTTCAATTTTGGTTTTTCAATTCGAAAACGAAAATCAAATATCCAGTCGTTTTTTGTTTTTGAATATCCATTTGTGAAAAGAAAATCCAATGACCAAAACATACACTGACCCCTCCCCAAGCCTACACACTCATTTGGATTAATGTCCATTAATACAAGTGGACACGAAGGCGAGGGTGAGCAACCCATTTTCTTTCTTTTTTCAAATGATGTTTTACTGGCAATAGCCTTATGCTTCTCCAGCCCAGTACGGGGCGGTAAATCACTAACTCGTTGCTCACAAATGACAATCAAAAATAAGTAGAAGAAGAAAACACGCACCGGAAGTAAACAAACCACGCTCTGTTACAGTTGGTTCGGCGCTATCGATTCATGAGTGAACTAAGATACGATGTTATAGTAGTTTTGGGGGAAATACACTATATTTAGGCAACAATGTCTTCGGTTGAGTTTTTGAGAGAGTTTGTTAACGAGCGACTCTCTGCTGCTGCTGAAGAAATATTCAGAGTTTTTCAGAAAACCATCGTCGAATATGAGGAGGAGATCAGACGGCAGCGCAGACTGCTGGATGTCGTTTTGAAACCGGATATACAAATACAAAGGATAGGTGTGTAACACTTACTCACTTTAATAGCAGAAAACAAAGGAATTGTCAACGTTGCATGTCCTCAAGTTCCGTTATGTGTACAGCATTATCCTATTTTATTTGTTCTCTGTCCCTCCAGAGCTCCCACAGCATCCTGTCTGTGAGGAGCAGGTTCTCTCTGAGCAGCAGCTCTGTATTCAGGAGAGGAACTCCAGTCTGGACCAAGAGGACCCAGAGGACCCAGAGCCTCCACAGATTAAAGAGGAGCAGGAGGAGCTGTGCACCAGTCCGGAGGGAGAGCAGCTTGGACTGGAGCAGGACACTGATGCCTTCATGTTGACTGCTACCGAGGAGGCAAGTGAGCACCAGCTCCTCTCTCACAACTCTCATGTAGCTGAGAGCCAAGATCAGGAAGGAGGCGAGCAAGACTCAGGATCAACTGGACATGCAGAGCCAAAACCACAGAATGAATATCACAGAAATACCAGTTATGAAGGAAACAACATTAATTTGTCAGAGATGCACACAGGTAAACAGCCTTTCAATTGTGACTTATGTGGAAAAGACTTTCAAAATAACTCGTCACTGAAGACGCACCTCAGATTTCACACGGGTGAGAGGCCATTTCCTTGCAATACATGTGGGAGAGCTTTCAGACATAAAAGCCACTTGAAACAGCATATTAGAATTCACACAGGGGAGAAGCCATTTCTGTGCCAAACGTGTGGGAAACGATTCTGTCGAACATCAACATTTAAAAGGCATATTATGAAATTCCACATGGGTGGAAGACGTTTTCTTGCAAAAGATGTGGGAAATGTGTCCGATATGATGTATAATTGAGAGTCCACATGAGAAGCCGCACAGGGGAGGATCCGCATTCTTGCATCATCTCTGGTAAAAATGCCATATTCAGTAGTAACTTGGGAAGCCACACAGAAACACACACAGGGGAAAAGTTGAATCCCTGCTGCACAGAGCCTCCACTGATTGAAGAGGAGCAGGAGGAGCTGTGCACCAGTCATGTAGCTGAGAGCCAAGATCAGAAAGAAGGCAAGCAAGACTCAGGATCAAATAGACATGCCGAGCCAAGACACACTGCTCTGCTTTCTGCAGTGACCTCAGCAGCTGTTCTCACTGTAAACATCGCATCACGATTGAAGCAGTTAATAAAACAAAAAAAGTAGCCTTATATCCAGGGGAGAGACAGTTTGCAGAGATGTCATTGGTTGAGATCGGTCCAGCCGTGCATCACGCCTCTTTTAAACATTACTGTTGCCGGAAATACATCCGCAGAGGATACATCAGTGTATCCACGGTCATAGCCCCTCCAGAGAGCTTCCTTGATGCTCGATCCTCGATCCTCGATGTGCATTTAGAGAAATTAGATGTCTTTCATCATGGCGCGTTAAAATTGATTTCCGGGTCACTACCGGAGGACCGAGGAGTCGAGGAGGCAGAAATGTGACAATTGAGAAAGGGCTACAGTCAACTAGAGCCAAAACAACAGAATCAACGTCACAAAATTCAATATAACACTGCAAACAACACACATTTGTCAGAGTTGCACTGTCATACTCACACAGGTTAACAGCCTTTAAAGGTCTCCTATCATGCAAAATGCGCTTTTTATGCCAATAAATACAAGAACACAATAATATCAATAAGATGGAGTACACTTAAAGGTGGGGTAGGTAACTTTGAGAAACTGGCTCGAGATACACAGATGCTCTTAACATCTCGATAGCAATGAATATCTCAAGTGCTTTGACAAAAAATCCATAAAAAATGTCATCTGTGGAAGCCGTAGTACTGTAAAAAGCACGACCAATCATCTGAGCCGGCCCGCCTAAAATAACTGGATGGCCTACCTGCCTGTCAGCCTTCCATCTGTGCACAAACTTATCTCGTGCCCTCATTGGTCATGTGCGCGTTCGTGTGTGTTGGAGGAGGGGCTCTGTAAGGAAGTGGCAGATGTTTTCCGGCTGTGTATTTTCAAATTCTAGCGCACTCAAGCTGGTTTCTCCAAAATGACCTACCCCACCTTTAAGTGTATGTAAGACGACAGAAATCCTATACTTTAGAAAAGAATAAACAAAGATATCTGGAAAACAAAAAAGGTATCTTCTGCTCATTGTTTTGTCTTTAAGAGAAAAATAAAAAATGAACGAGGAATGTGATTACGTCTTATTTTCTACAACTGTATGAGAATACAGTTTATATTTTACATTTGATGATGTTATTAGCAGGGGTGGAGGGATTACTCAGATACTTTACTACAGTAAAGGAAGCAATACCACAGTGTGAAATTACTCATTTACTTGTAAAAGTCCTGCATTCAAAATTGTACTTAAGTAAAAGTACACGAGTATAAGCATCAACATGTACTTAGAAGGAAAAGTACTCATCATTCAGAATGGCACAAATAAGCACCACATAATTTAAATGAATGTATAATCATTATTAATATATATATTTGTTCATAACTTTCACTTGGAAAAGGTGGGGTTTATTTGAATTATTTTATACACACACGCTGACTAGCTTAACCTATAATAATGTATTAGTACATTTATATTTTGTATTATCTAAATCTTCGAAGCAACTAGTAACTAACTAAATAAATGTAGTGAGTAGAAAGTACAACATTCGCCTACAAAATGTAGTGGAGTAAAAGTATAAAGTAGCAAACTTTGAAAATACTCAACTTAAGTCAAAGTAGTTTTTTTTAACGCTTTTTCTAGTACTTGTGTAAATGTACTTAGTTACTTTACACCACTGGTAATTACGTAGCATTGTAATCTGTTACTCACCAAGCCTACACACAAATGTGGATTAATGTCCATTAATACAAGTGGACACAAAGGCAGGCTGAGCAACCCACTTCCTTTCTTTTTTCAAATAATTTTTTACTGGCAATAGACGTCTGCATCTTCAGCTCAGTAGGGGGCGGTAAATCAATAAGTCGTTGCTCACAAATGCCAATTAAATAAGAAGTAGAAGAAGAAAACATGCACCGGAATGTATGGGGTGTGGGTTTTGCCCATGGATGTATAATAGAGAGGCGAAGTCCCTCCCTTTCCGGTGGACCTCCATGGGACCTCATTTCGGAAAAATGATTATTATTAAGTCAATGGCGAGAGAAAAGTTATCTTTCTTTTTTTAATTGTGCCACGAATTACACATTATGATGTTTGTCAATTTAAAAGATAATTTTGCCAGTAAAAGAAAAATGTTTTGCTGTTAAACTGTAAAGTAAGACTTTTTTTGTGTGAAACCGCTCAATGAACTACATCTCTGGTCTCGCACAACAACACACGTCACCAAGATGGCCGTCACTACTGTCTTGCCAAAAAAGGGATTGACTACCCTTACTATCACCACAATGAAACACGTCCAGAAGAATGTCATGAAAAGCTGCCTGCCTGCCTTCGATTCTCCATGAACTGCTTGATCTTTTTAATGTTCAATGTCAACCATTTGTGCAGATAGCATGAAGTTGAAAAGACAAACATCATATGTGTAATTCATGGCACAATTCAAACGGGATCAAAAGATACATTTTCTCTCCTCATTGACTTCAATACATAATTTTTCCGAAATAAGGTCCCATGGGTCGGAAGTAGATGGGCGGGACTTCGCCTCTCTATAATAACTGGATACAGCGTGGGAGGCGGGGTCTCAAAATGGCCCAACTTTTGAGAGAGCGAAACGTCACAGATTACCCGTCATGCCTGGCTGCCAGAGCAGAAGAACCCGTATGTGCGCTCACAGAGCATGCGCCCCTTAAGCCCCGCCCCCCGAGCTCCCACTCTCGGCTCACTAGAATGGATGGAGAGAGAAAATAAATCTAGATTCGGCTTTTAGTGCATTTTACAACTTTAAGGACCTCATGATTCTAAGAAGGGCTATAAAATAGTTAATACTGGGTAGTTTATTTAGTTACAAAAAAAGTATCCACCGATTTACAGACGTCTCTTTCCCCATGTTAGTCAATGGGAAAAAGTTGTTTTATAATAATAATAATAATAATAATAATGCATTTTATTTATGGGCGCCTTTCAAAGCTCTCAAGGACACCTTACAGAGCATAATTAAAAACAATCAACAAAGAAGAGCACACAGTAATACAAGACTTAAAAAAATACTTAAATAACAGAGACTTCAAAAAACAGAGACTTAAAAACAACAATCAGTTTAGCAGAGATTAAGAAATAGAATACGCCAGTTTAAAAAGGTGTGTTTTCAGGCTGGATTTGAAGGGTGGGAGGGAGTCCATATTGCGGATGTCTTGTGGGAGAGAGTTCCAGAGACGGGGGGCAGAGTGGCTGAAGGCTCGTGACCCCATGGTGATCAGGCGGGCAGAAGGTACAGTGAGTTGGAAGGCAGAGGAGGATCGGAGAGTACGAGAGGGAGTGTAGATGTGAAGGAGCTCAGAGAGATATGGAGGGGCAAGAGTGTGAAGGGCCTTGAAGGTGAGGAGCAACACTTTGAAGTCTATGCGGTGCTTAACGGGGAGCCAAAGGAGTTGTTGGAGAACCGGAGTGATATGATTAATGAAAGCAGTTCTGGTGATGATACGGGCGGCTGAGTTTTGGACCTGTTGGAGCTTACGTAGGGATTTCTGAGGAAGACCAGAGAGGATGGAGTTGCAATAATCGATACGGGACGTAACGAGGGCGTGGACGAGGATGGCGGTGCTGTTGGGTGTGAGTGACGGGCGGAGGCGGTTAATATTGCGGAGGTGGAAGTAGGCAGATCGAGTGATGTTGTTGATGTGAGCTTCAAATGATAAGGTGCTGTCAAGGATGACACCCAGACTCTTAACTTGGGGGGAGGGTGAGACTGTGGAATTGTCAATAGTGAGGAAGAATTTGTCAGTTTTAGCCAGAGTGGACTTGGAGCCAACTAGGAGAAACTCGGTTTTATCACTGTTGAGTTTTAAGAAGTTGGATGAGAACCAGGATTTGATTTCCAGTAAGCAGTCGGAAAGGGCAGTGGGGGGGAGAGTGGAAGTGGGTTTGGTGGAAAAATAGAGCTGGGTGTCATCCGCGTAGCAGTGAAATTGGATTGCGTATTTTCTGAAGATATGGCCGAGAGGTAGGAGGTAGATGATAAATAGGATGGGGCCCAAGACAGAACCCTGAGGAACACCAGTGAAGACTGGATGGGACTGTGATTTGAAGTGTTTGAGTTGGACAAAGTGAGTACGGCCGGAGAGGAAAGATCTAAACCAGGTGTGGGATGTGCCAGTGATACCAATGGAAGATAATCTGTCAAGGAGGATTTGGTGTGAGATGGTGTCAAAGGCTGCAGTCAGGTCAAGGAGGATGAGTATCGATAAGAGCCCAGAGTCAGCTGCTACTAGGAGATCGTTTGTGATTTTAACCATGGCCGTCTCTGTACTGTGTGTTTTGGGCCGGGTGACGTCACGGACTGATACGGGAGTTGCAGTACTGCCGTTTCGACACAACGAATGTTGGGCACAGAGTCCGGCGCACTTCCTCGGGGCTTAGTTTGGCCAACAGTATCCAGCTGCAACCGCAGCAGCAAGACGGTACACAACACGCCCCTTACACGACACGCCCATCTGACACGACACTACGGTGGCTGAGAGACATTAGGCTTGTTTGAGATGAGCGAGACCGACGCAGACCTGCGCAATTGCGATCGCCGTCTTGCTAGTGCGTTGCATGATGGTTAGTCATTTTGTCCGACTTGCTCTGGAGGCTCGACTACATGAGACGTTGAAATCTCGCGGGACAAAGACGCCGGCAGCCTTGAGAGCGAGGCGGAGCAGTTTCTCTCCACGAGCTGCAGAAGCGAAATGCTTGATGGGAAACGACTCGCTGGTATATCGAGCTGAGCGCTCATTAGGCGCGTTCACACCGGAGTACTTTTACCCATACTTTTCCAGTTTAGTTCCGTTAGTGCCTGGAATGTTGCGTTCACACCAAAAAGAGTACTTAGTTCCGAGAACTTTTACCCCCATTTTTAGTGCCTGCTAGAGAGGTGGTACTATCCTGGGGAGAAAAAAGTACCAATTTCGATTGGCTGGGCGAATTGCAAACCACGCCCCGCAAAACTCTGAAAAGTTTTGTGAAGCCGCCATTGTATTTGCTGGCATTAGCATTATTAGCATTAACATTAGCCCCACGCACCAACGGAAGCTGCTGGGAGTCCCAGCAGCTTCTACTGAAGCCAGTCCCCAACTCCGGGGACTTCCGGCCGGGAACTTCGGATGGCAGTATACACCGTGAAGTGGTTTGCGGCCTGCCAGTAAACCCAAAGCAGAAGAAGAAGAAGTGACGTCAGCAGCTTCATTTGCGTAATCTTCCCCCAGGGAACTTATTCCGGTGTGAACGCGATCTGTACTTAGTTCCATGGGGGTACTAAATGCTGGCACTAAGAGCTGGGCACTAAGTACGGCAAAGTACTTGGTGTGAAAGCGGCTCTTGGTGGGTTTTACCCCGTGCTGGTGATGAAACTCTCCAATTGGCAAAAGTTTGTTGTTGTTTTGTGTCAGTTTTACGTCGCCACTTCCATT
Source organism: Gymnodraco acuticeps (assembly GCF_902827175.1). Lineage (NCBI taxonomy): Eukaryota > Metazoa > Chordata > Actinopteri > Perciformes > Bathydraconidae > Gymnodraco > Gymnodraco acuticeps. Next base: position 218,760 of record NW_022991123.1, read on the forward strand.
CACATTTTTCATCATTGTTCCACAATGTTTATCATCGTGAAATTAATATCTATATATTTTATACTATATTTGCACTGCTTACCGTTTTCATACTTTATATATCTTAGCATATTCATACACACTGTTAATACTGTTCATACTGCTCATAGGCTACTGTGTGTATATCTAGTGTATTCATACCCCTCACTGTTTATTCATCATTCAATTCATTCTATATTTTATTCTGTAGATTGTGTACATTACTTTTCACTTTACTGCTTTTTGCACTCCTGGTTAGAAGCTAAACTGCATTTCGTTGTCTCAGTACCTGTAATCTGTGCAATAACAATAAAGTTGAATCTAATCTTGAGCAGGAACAAATGTATTTACTTAGTACCAGCGACGTGCAGTCAGGGGAGGCAGGGGAGGCAGAGCCTCACCTGTCATACTACAATGTAACGGAAAAACAACTAAAGAAAAACTAAATAGTAATAATAATAAAATGTCTCCACTGATCTGTTTTGTAAATGTGATTTCTGTTTGATTCCAATCGCTTTTTATAGTCAAAATCAGCAAATTGGCCGAGCTCCGCTACAACTACGGGGCGCGATGAGAAGTGAGGCAGGGACGAGCTCTGCCTCTTGTAAGCCCACAGTAACTTGCTGGAGCGCGGGCACTAATTTAGCGCGGGCACTTATTTTGTGAGCGCGCTCAAGCCAGTTACTGTGTGGTAAGGTGAGGCACAGATGAGCTCTGCCTCACCTCAGAATGCGTCACCCCACAGAAACTGTCTGGAAAGCGGGCCCTAAGCGCATGCCTGCACCATCTCACTGTATGTCACCAATGTAATGTTTGTAGATCCCTTTATTACATTTATCCTCGCCATCCATAGTCTCTAAATAACTTATTTCACGTATATATGATATTTAGGCTCGCTGGTCTCATCGTACAACGGCAATGAAAAAAGCACCAGGGGAGGCAGCCATAACCTCTGCCGCACTAAAGGGGGCGCAAGTGAGCCCACCGGTTCTTGTTGCTACTGTTATTCTACGCAGAGACGGAACGCAAACAACAAACTAGACTTTTGAAACTAGAGGAAGATAAGGAGGACTTTTACAAAAAAGTAATAGAGATTGTTGTCCAGAAGGATAGCATGGACTTCATCTTCAAGTCAAGGTAAGACCACAATTGTAATGCAAATGGAATCTTACTAAGAAAGAACAATCCAATATTTAAATTGTGGGTAGGCCTATCCTTTTGTTGAACGGTCTGTTTAAAATGAATTGAAGCATCAGACTAAAAAAGCTTTTGAAAATAACCGAATATTTCGATTACGGTCAAAATATAATATTTGTAAATCTGACTCTGAAAGAGTCAGTGCCTCACCATCCATGAACCTCACCGCACGTCACTGCTTAGTACATATCTGACATTAACGATTAACACATTTGTGCATTCTTTATAAATGCAAACTGGTCTAGACCACTGAAGGAAGTAGTTCTGTCTTTTACATGTAGGATTCAACCCCCCTTGTATTGATTTGTTTTAAAATGAACAGACACTTGAGTCATTCATTTGTAGTGATATAATAATTGTGGGATTTCTATTGCATCCACTTCATCTGCAACGAAGAACGCCAACGCAATTTCCGCCATTGCAAACCGAGTCAAGCCGACTCCGAGCTGTCCGACTTCAGGCGAGCTTTTTGAGACCCCCACCGGCTGCAATCGACTATTCTCGTCTACTTTCGAGGCGAGCCGCAGCTCATCTCAAACAAGCCTAGTGATACCGTACATGGCAGATTAAAAACAAATTGCAAATGTTATTGTAGCGTTTTAAGCAACTATTTGGCAAATTAATGAATAACCTAGTCTATCCGTTTGAGACACAATAGTATAGGACTTTAAGCACAAATCATTGTCTAATTAATACATTAAAAACAAAAGGGGGCTTAGTAAGCTTTATTTTTTAGTACATAAAATATAGGTAATAATGAGATCTATTAATTATCTATGTCTAACTGCTACACATGTATTTATACAGAAATGTAGATATTTATGAACATCTAAATGTAGTTGTTAAAGGTTTTAAGATATACATAATCACATCATGGGGTCATTAAGGTTTCAAACAGGTTCATGTAAGGTAGGCCTACTATAAGATGAAAACGTGATTTTTAAAACTAATTTCTGAATCTCACATTATCCTGTAGTTTGGTATATTATTGATATGGGCTGGACACCCCTTCACAATGATCATCATTGACTTTTTTTTAGACCAAATTAGGAGGGCCAGTCAGGCCACTAATGAGCTCAATCATTCACATTTATTATTATTACTTTATAAATTAAGAGTACTAGGGGTCTATTACAAAACCTTTGAAGGAATCGTCATGCATTCTGAATGTTTCTGTAATTTAAAAACAGGCATCATGGCTCAAGATCCTGTTCTTGTTTAAGATTATTCATACTAATTTGTGAATTTAACATCCATATTCACTCTTCAAAACTGAAACAACTAAACATTTGTTTTAAAGCATTGCAGGCCTAAAGCTCCATATCAGTGACCTATATTTTAATTTCTTCCATCAAACTTTAAAAATGGCAAACCGCATATTTTTAAAGATTTAATCTTTTAAGAAACAAAATATCAACTTTGAACAGAAGGGTTTTAAACACACGTTTTTAATGCAAATAAACTTGAAACATAAACCTATTTGTTATTTCAAAATTCATTTTTATTGTCTGCGTGAAAGGCACAGTAGGCTATAGGCTATATCAACATTCAAAAATTACAAAGTCGTACAATATATACCATGTGCTATGTCTAGGATTAAGTATATGAGACTTTTCAGCCCACGACCCCCAAAATAACAGTGCCAGAGACTGGCGACCCCCGACGGGATAGTGATGTCCAGTGTGCTGGGCAGTGTGGCGGCGGAGGGAGCCGAGGGCACCACCGGAGGAGAGGCGAGCGATGACAGCAGCATCACAGTGGTGCAGATAGGGAAGAATGGGGAGTACCTGGGCACGGCGCGGCTCCCCCACAGACTGAGGGGACTTGTTACACGGAGCCCATCACCGTGGAAGCTGCCGGACCGAGAGTTTGATCCTGCCTGTGGCGGGAGAAGGCGGTCTGCTCGGCCTGCCCTTGGCTCTGGGGTCCCTCCTTAAACAAATAAAAACCTTTTAAAGGTGGGGTAGGTAATTTTGGAGAAACCAGCTCGAGTGCGCTAGAATTTGAAAATACACAACCGGAAAAATCTGCCACTTCCTTACAGAGCCCCTCCTCCAACACACACGAACGCGCACATGACCAATGACGGCACGAGATAAGTTTGTGAACAGAAGCTTCCACAGATGACATTTTTTAATGGATTTTTTGTCAAAGCACTTAAGATATTCATTGCTATCGGGATGTTAAGAGCATTCCATGCAATATAACAAACTGTGTATCTCGAGCCGGTTTCTCAAACTTACCTACCCCACCTTTAAATAAAACATTCATCTTAACAGATAAGGTTTGATTATTTATTTTAAACGTCAGGCCTACAGCATGGCCACAAACCCCATCTAAAAACAGAGGCTCTGTCCTAATTACCTGATTGCATCGACCTGGGTTACTTGGCTCAACCCAATAACTTTATATAAGTTTACTTTAAACAACACTTAAAATAATAATAATTATACAGTATAGCAAGCAACTAATACATACATACAAAATCATGCATTGTTCCATCTGTCAAGCTAAGATATATCTTAGCTCTTAGCTTGACATGCTCGTTCAGTTAGCATGTATGCTAACTGGACATGCTCGCTCAGTTAGCGTACACATATATATATATATTATTTATGTATTCCATTCCTTTAAATTGAATATTTAAAATACAAATTAGCAAAATGAACACAATTACACTGCGCTAAACAGCCAAATCGACAAACAACCGAGAACCTAAATAGAATGTCATTATATCTAAATCCACAAGACGTTAATTACCTGTACTCGATGCACCATATTGTTTGTTGTCTGTTCTCTGTAAACCTCCATCTCTCATTAAATATCCTTGCGTCAGCGTCTCACGTGTTGGGTGCGCTCTCTTCTGACCATATTTGGAAGTACAACTTCCTACAACTTCCTACAGGTTCAACCTCCACCGTCTGGCTGCGGCTGCAGCTGGACCCTTCTCGGTTTGGCTGGACAAGTAAGGAGAGAACGAGGGCATATGGAGTGGAGTGGAGACCATAAAGTTTGCCAAAGCAAGCCCATTTAGCAGTGTTCCCCCATGGCTTTTCCCAGAGGCTAATATAGATGTGAGTATCATAGAAAGGAAAAAAGAGTGGCAAATAAATGAAGTGGGAATTAAAATGATAGTTACGGCTGTAACTAGGGTTCTATGAGTCCCGGATGACTGCCAGAGGCGGTGCTTTAGCACTGGATATGTCCATCGCACGCATGTGCAGTTCGAGTACCTAATAACAACAAAGTCGCCTGTGACCCACGTGACACCGGCTACATAAGCCGGCGTCATTAGCGGATTGGTTCCCAGAATCTTCTCGCGAGCACACAAGAATTCTGAGTGACAGGATACTCTGGCGGTCATTCAGGACTCATAGAACCGTAGTTACAGCCGTAACTATCGTTCTATTTTGTCCCTACTGACCGCCAGAGGCGGTGCTTTAGCACTGGATGACTTATGCCAACCATGTCATGAAGAATCCAAACACTTGCTTGCCTAGCTGGAAGCAGCGGAGCTCGGCAACAGCACCACGCCCAAAGGATGGGGAGTGGCGTCATTGCCCCGGTAGAACCAGGGGAATGTGCCAGACGATGCCCACGACGCCGCGGCGCAGATGGTCTCCAGGGGCACCCCTCTCAGGGCAGCCCAAGATGTTGAGATGCTCCATGTAGAGTGGCATCTCACCCCTGATGGTGGGGGGCGGCCACTGGCCCCATAGGCATGTGAGATGGTATCCACAACCCAGTGGGACAGCCACTGCTTGGAGAGAGCACAACCCTTTCTCGTGCCGCCATGGCAAATGAAGAGCTGCTCTGACTCTGTCGTATACGGGCCGTAGCATCAATATACGCCTCTAGGGCACGCACAGGGCACAGCAACTCAGGCGTGCTGTTCTCCTGTGGGACATTAAAGCGCGCCAGCTGGATAGGCCGATTGGAGTGGGCTAGTGGAAGCACCTTGGGCAGGAACGCCACATTCTGCCAGAGGGCAACACCCGAGCCATCGGCGTTCCACCTCAAGCATGTATCGCTCACGGAGAGGGCATGTAGCTCTCCAACTCGTTTCCCTGAGGTTATGGGTAGCAGAAATGCTGCCTTCAAGGACAGCCACTTAAGCCCCACCTGGGCCAGGGGCTCGAAGGGAGGAGATGACAGGGCATCCAGCACTAGGGGCAGGTCCCAAGCCGGAGCCCTCAGGGTCCTAGGGGGACGCTGCCGTAAAGCCTCTCTCAGGAAGAGGGACACCAACCTGTGGCGCCCCACTGTGGCGCCGTCGACTCCCACATGTCGGGCAGATATAGCAGCCATATAGACCTTCAAAGTGGAGTGAGAACGACCACTATCTAGAAGGGACTGTAGAAACTCTAAAATGGTGGCCACAGAGCAATGCTCTGGATTCTCGGCCTTACCCAAACACCAGTGGGAGAAGAGCTTCCATTTGCACTCGTACTGTGCTCGAGTGGATGGTGCTCTGGCATTCAGGATAGTTTCCCTGACAGATGCCGTGAAAACGCTCAACAGTGGGTTTGGCCCCTCAGAGGCCAAGCCCAGAGCTGAAGGCGGTGAGGGTCAGGATGCCAGATCTGACCCCTGAGCTGTGACAGAAGGTCCTTCCTGTCGGGGAGACACCATGGTGGGCTGCAGCAGAGACTGTGCAGCAGTGGGAACCAAACTCTCCCCGGCCAGCGGGGGTGACCAGAAGAAGACTGTGCCCCTGAGTAAGAACCCTGTGAAGCGTCTGCAATATCAGAGGCAGTGGCAGGAAGGCATACAGGAGACTGTCTGGCCAGTCGTGCGCCAGAGCCTCCTGCCCCATTGGGCTGGCCACCTCCGTCCAGGAGAACCATAGGTGGCAGTGCCTTGATTCTTCCGAGGCGAAGAGGTCCACCTCGGCCCTGCCAAAAAGGCTCCAAATTGACTCCACCACCTCTGGATGAAGCCTCCGTTCCCCTGGTGGAGGTTTGTGCCGAGAGAGGAAATCCGCAACCTGATTTCGGTCTCCTGGTAAAAAGACTGCCCGCAGACTGGTCAGGCGGGGAGACGCCCAAGACAAGAGGTTATGTGAGAGCTGGAGCAGCTGAACGGACCTGGTGCCCCCTTGGTGGTTGATATGGGCAACGGCGGATATGTTGTCCGAACGAACAAGCACATGCCTGCCCGCCAGTTGGGGTAAAAAGTCCTTGAGTGCAAGCAGCACAGCCCAAAGCTCTAGCACGTTGATATGGTGCCCACCCTCCTGGGCGGACCACTGACCCTGAGCAGTTCTGCCCCGCCACACTGCACCCCACCCTGAGAGACGGTCCACGGTGACAGTCTCACAGCGGGATGGGTGACTGGCACGCTACGGAGGACTCTCCTACATGTCTCCGTTAGAGGAGACTGCGCCAGCCAAACCTGGCGGCGAGTCTGCACCAGTAAGGACATAACTCACCCCAGTTCCCTAGTCATTCAAGCAAAGGCCTGCAGTGATGCATCACTGAGGCCCAGCAAAGGAGACTCAGCCGGAGCCTGTCGCAGAGAGGTGGAGACGGCCAGCATTAAATGGGAGAGGGAGTTCCCGATACGACCCATGCGTGCCGCTGCGTCGTAGGCCTTACAGAGCAGTTTGTCTGTGACCCTGCACTGAGGCCGAGGGCACCTGGCATCAGGCCTTAGAGCCTCATCAGGAGCCAGAATCAGGGAGGCAATGGTGGGCTCAATGGGTGGCATGGGTGGCAGTCCGATCCTCGCCGGATCCTGCATGGCAGCCAAGGTCCGGGCATCAGACCCAGAGTGGGAAAGGGCCTTGGTGTCTCTCCAGCATGCATGGAGCTCCCTCGGGTACTCCTCTGAAGGAGGAACAGTGAGGGGGACAGTGGCAGGGTTACGCCTGAAGAAGGTGCTAGCCTGAGCCGGGTCGGCCTGCAGGACCGGAAGCTGTAATCAAATAAAATCAAGTTTTATTTATATAGCACATTTTTAAAACGATTTTTGGTCGAGCCAAAGTGCTGTACATATAATAATGACCTTACAGTAAGGACACTATACAGCAAATACAACAGCACAGTCTATGCAGAATATCAGTATGAGAAAACGACAACCTCTGACCTTAGACCCTCACATCGTACAAGGAAAAACTTCCGGAGAAAAACAAACAAAAACCACAGTTTAAAGGGAAAAATGGGAGAAACCTCAATGAGAGCAACAGAGGAGGGATCCCTCTCCCAGGACGGACATACGTGCAATAGATGCCGTGTGTAAGAGATAATACATTTTACAGCGTAGGTAGACCGAATGTTTGGAAATGCATGTGTCTATAATAAGAAGATGAATCCACGAGGATGTCAACAATCCTGTGGGAGCCATCAGGGACGCAGCATGACGAGACCCAGGCAGGACCGCAGAGACAGGCCAGCCACGACCCGAAGTCCACGACTTTATCCAGAACTCAGGATAGAGGATCCAGGGCACAGGACCACAGCAAGAGGATCAGCCTCGACTCCGGATCCCGGCGTAGATATAGACACAAAATAAAAATAAAATTTGGGGGAGGCTCGGTTCATCGGAACATGCAAATACACAGACAGGCACACGCAGGGAGCAAGGTCCCCGCTGGGGCCTTAGTTGGAATTGGTGAGAGGTAAGGAGGTACGCTGTGGCTACGGCATAACACTCCCTGGCTGGAAATAGGCCCCTCTGCAAACCTGTTTCCCTCCAATAAAACCTTGTGAGGTCATGGAGGGAAAAGGTTTTGGATAAAGAAAAAATAGAAAGAGTAGTAATAACCTTAGTTTTAGATATAAGATCCAAGTTTTTAGGATTTAAGTGAAAGAGCAAGAACCAAAATGTAGATGAAGAGGCACAGCGTATCTGCGTCAAAGCACTCTCATTAGGTTATTTTATCAACTATAAGCTTTATCAAAAGGAAGGTCTTAAGCGTACTCTTAAAACGGATAGGCTGTCGGCCGCCCGAACGCAAACTGGAAGCTGATTCCACAAAAGTGGAACTAGATAAGAAAAGGCTAGAAGGCCAGAGAGAAGAAGTGAGTTTTAAGTGTTGATTTAAAAAACCCTAATGTCTGGGCTGACCTCACGTGGAGGGGCAGAGTTTTCCAGAGCCTAGGGCCCGTTGCTGCGAATGCTCGGTGCCCTCAGGTTTTAAGCCTGGTCATGGGCACTATCAGCAGCAGCTGGTCAGCCGACCTTAAGGCTCTGGCTGGGGTGTAGCGATGGAGGAATCCGGCTATATAGGCAGGAGCCAGCCCATTTAGGGCTTTGAAAACAAATATTAAAGGAGTTTAAAATCAATTCTGAACCGAACTGGAAGTCAGTGTAGTGAGGCCAGAATTGGGGTGATGTGGTCACGCTTTTTGTGGCCAGTGAGAAGACGTGCAGCTGCGTTCTGAACTAGCTGCAGGCGTCTAATTGAGGCCTGCTCCATACGCACATACAGAGCGTTGCAGTAATCCAGTCTCGAGGTAACAAAGGTGTTAATAACCCTTTCTAGGTCTTTAAAAGATAAAAAATGACTTGGTCTTAGCCAATAGTCGTATTTTGAAAAAGCAGGTCTTGACTATGGTGCTGACCTGCTTATCAAATTGAAAAGCGCTATTGAAGGTCACTCCAAGGTTCGTGACAGAGGAGAGGATGTTTTTATTGAGGGAGCCCAGAATATCAACCGGGGAGGCTGGAGGTCGGGGTCCAAAAAAGTTGACCTCGGTCTTGCTCTCTTTGAGATTGAGGAAGTTTTGGCTCAGCCAGGATTTGATCTCTGTAAGTGTGCCAGGGCCAAACGAATAATGGCCGCCATGGAGGCATCCTCCACGCACTGCAGACAACCCTGAGCAGAGGAGTGGGAAGCCTCCTCGGGAGTGAGCGGGGCCTCGTACTCCACCTCTTTGTTGAAGAGGTTAGCCGAAGCCGCGTGACATGACATCGTCATGTGGAGGTGCGGCAACCGAAGGAGGGGCGGGCGGCAAGCTAGTAGCCCCTATACTAGGGCTGTGCAATTAATCGTATTTTAATCGCGATTACGATTATGGCTTGCGACGATTATGAAAACAGCATAATTGACAAAATACGATTATTTAGCTGGGTGCGCTTCGCCCCACCCTAAAAGCCCACTCGGCCACGTGGGAGTGACATGTGTTGTGAGTGTTCAGCGCAAGCAAAGATGTCAGAACAAGAGCAGCAACTCGTTAAAAAGAAGGGTACAACTATTTCCACTATTTGGAAGTACTTTGGCTTTCACGAGTCCGACGTGGAGCAAAACAAAGTACAGTGCAGGATTTGTTACCAGGTTGTGTTGGCACCACACGCTAACACAACCAATCTCTTTAATCATCTGAAATACAACCACAAAGTGCAATACGACTGGGCAATAATACAACAAAAAGCAGACCAAAAAGCAGATGCCGCTCGACTTCATCCACCACATCATCACAGTCATCGATTCAGGACGCATTGTACAGAGCAACGGCCTACGCGACGAGCTCACAGAGACACAGAGATATTACAGGTGCCATTACATTTCACATCGCTAAAGATATGTGCCCAGTTAGCACTGTTAGCAACCAGGGCTTTAAGCAACTTGTCAACACGTTGGACAAGCGTTACGCGATGCCGTCTCGGTATTATTTCAGCAGGTATTATGTGACAAATGCCTTGGGGAAGTTGAGAGATGTGGCTTCAGCTGACTACTTTGCCACCACAACGGACCTATGGTCTAGCCCAGGGGTGCCCAACCAGTCGATCGCGAGATGTGTCTAAAAATAGAACAACAATATTCTGTTTTATCGTTAATGTCCTGTAACATAATCTTCCTGTGCCAGAATAATGCACTTGAACGCATCAAAGCTTTGTGATTGGCCGGCGTCACCCCATGTGTCGGGGCGTGGCTGAGGGTCTTCAGTACAGGTGGCAATATTGTCACCTGCCTGCGCTCATCTCTGAAACCAGACCATGTAAACAGCCTGGTGTTCATTGCAAAAAATCTTTAAGAGATGACATGAGCAGCCCTACCAGCATTTGCCATGGTGGCCAAAACATCTTTATTTGGTCTTAAATTGTAGTTCAACATTTATTTCCTGTTACTTTTGGACCATGACGGTTGGCCAGCCTTCAACGTTTAACTGAGTGGAATATGTTGAATATGTTTTACCAAAATGTTGGCTATATGTTAAGGAGTTTTCAGTAGGTTGTGACAGTGCACTGCAACATGTTTGATTTAATTTATTTTGGTCTAAATTATTTTTATGTATCATATTAATAATATATGTTTAGAATGGTTTTGGAAGTGTGCTCCAACATATTTGTTGATCTTGTTTATTGGTAAAATATTATTTGTTTTAAAGTTCAATAAATGGTCAATGAATAATCGTCAAAATAATCGTGATATCAATTATTGACCCAAATAATCGTGATTATGATTTTTGCCATAATCGTACAGCCCTACCCTATACCGGTCCCTGGCTGAAAGGCCAAGAGGAGCGTCTTCATCTTGCTCATGTCGGCAGCTAACTGATCCACCTTAGAGGACAGCCTGTTTCTAGACCTCCTATTGGGGGTTGACCCCATAGCCATCGTTCCCTCGCGTCGCCGGCAACGGCTAAACTGCTCTGGAGGAAGATGTGACGAGGAGAGGTGTCCGTTGGCTGCTGCCAAACGCTCCACCTCTGCAACTCTAGCTACTCTGAGCGCCCAAGGCATACAGCTACACTTCATGCAGGCATTCTGCGTGAGACCCTCCCTCAAATGCTCGATGCCAAGGCAAGAGGGGCAGCGGTCATGGCCGTCCTCGGGCTCAAGAGGAGCTATACAGGCGCTACAGGAATGAGCCATTATGTAGGTTGCCAGATGTAGGGCAACCGGGAGCGGGTGCGAGGACACAGCCTTCACCAGCTACCTGCTGAATGGGAAGAGTAGAGCAATGCTCCTACTCGCCGAACACGACAAGGGATGTAAATGTCCTACACCCACGTTACCAGCAAAGGGAGCGGGAGCGAGAGCACTGCCTTCACCTAGCTGAATACAAATAATATAAAGAAGCTCAACAGGACAGTTTAGCCGGGTGGTTGCTGCTAACAATCAGGCAACACGCTCACCAGGAGCGGGGGCGAAAACACTGCCTTCACTGGTTGGGATAATAACGAAGTTAAACGTAAACACAGGCTAAGACCAGAAACGGGCCTCTAAAGGAAAAACAGCACAGATAATCCCAGCTTAATCCAGCGTCAGACAAGTGACTGCGCGACTGGACACAGCTAGGCTGAGCCACGCTACTGCTAACTAGTTAACCGAGGAAACACAGCTAAACTGGAAACTCAATAATGCTAATAATAGCTCGGCACAACGCCGCGGTCAGAAACAGTACAAAATAGCACAGCAAGGGCAACTACTGGGAGAGGGAGCGGAAACGCTGCCGTCAGCAAGAAAAAAATGTAAGCAAAATAGCAAACAAGACAGCACGGCTAATCCCGGTTTATTCCGGCGTCAACCAAGTGGCTGCACGCCAGGACACGGTTAAACTGAGCCACGCTACTGCTAACTAATTAAACAAGGAAACACAGCTAAAGCTGGAAACTCAAAATGCTAATGATAGCTTGGCACAATGCCACGGTCAGCAGAAGTACAAAATAGCACAGCAAGGGCAACTCCTGGGAGAGGGAGCGGAAACACTTAGTAACTTTTGAAGTACTGTGACTACAAAGCATTAGTCAAAAGCTCTTGTAGCAGAAACCTATCTGTTAGTGCTATATCCAAATTGAAGGAAGAGATTCCACCAATACTTAACTCGATGGCATGTCTGCATGTAAGGGAGGAAACTTATACAAAATGTACACCACCCCAAATTGATCATGTTGTTGATAGTGCTACAGATGCGCTGCGAATAAAATTAGACTCTGTTGCTCCTTTGAAAAAGAAGAAAATAAAACAACATAGATTAGCTCCATGGCATAATGCCGAAACCCGCAAAATAAAGCAAAAGTCGAGACAACTTGAAAGGATATGGCTTTCCACTAAACTTGAAGAATCTCGTTTAATTTGGCATATTACTCTCAATGAATATAAGAAAGCACTGCGTAAAGCGAGAGCAGCCTACTACTCTTCATTAATACACTGAACAAAAATATAAATGCAACACTTTTGTTTTTGCTCCCATTTTTCATGAGATGAACTCAAAGATCTAAAACATTTTCTATATACACAAAATAACCATTTATCTCAAATATTGTTCACCAATCTGAAAAAATATGTGATAGCGAGCACTTCTCCTTTGCCGAGATAATCCATCCCACCTCACAGATGTGGCATATCAAGATGCTGATTAGACAGCATGATTATTGCACAGGTGTGCCTTAGGCTGGCCACAATAAAAGGCCACTCTAAAATGTTCAGTTTTATCACACAGCACAATGGCACAGATGTCGCAAGTTTTGAGGGAGCATGCAATTGGCATGCTGACAGCAGGAATGTCCACCAGAGCTGTTGCCCGTGAATTGAATGTTCATTTCTCTACCATAAGCCGTCTCCAAAGGCGTTTCAGAGAATTTGGCAGTACATCCAACCGGCCTCACAACCGCAGACCACGTGTAACCACACCAGCCCAGGACCTCCACATCCAGCATGTTCACCTCCAAGATCGTCTGAGACCAGCCACTCGGACAGCTGCTGCAACAATCGGTTTGCATAACCAAAGAATTTCTGCACACACTGTCAGAAACCGTCTCAGGGAAGCTCATCTGCATGCTCGTCGTCCTCATCGGGGTCTCGACCTGACTCCGGTTCGTCGTCGTAACCGACTTGAGTGGGCAAATGCTCACATTCGATGGCGTCTGGCACGTTGGAGAGGTGTTCTCTTCACGGATGAATCCCGGTTTTCACTGTTCAGGGCAGATGGCAGACAGCGTGTGTGGCGTTGTGTGGGTGAGTGGTTTTCTGATGTCAATGTTGTGAATCGAGTGGCCCATGGTGGTGGTGGGGTTATGGTATGGGCAGGCGTATGTTATGGACGACGAACATAGGTGCATTTTATTGATGGCATTGTGAATGCACAGAGATACCGTGACGAGATCCTGAGGCCCATTGTTGTGCCATTCATCCACGACCATCACCTCATGTTGCAGCATGATAATGCACGGCCCCATGTTGCAAGGATCTCTACACAATTCCTGGAGGCTGAAAACATCCCAGTTCTTGCATGCCAGCATACTCACCGGACATGTCACCCTGGGGATTATGGGTAGTGTAGTGTCTTCTGCCATCCTTTACTCAGAAAAAATACGTGTTTCTCCGAATCGAAGGGGAAAAATACAAAAGCATTGCACACAATTTAAACCAATCAATGTTGTGTAATTAACTAAGGATAATCTGGTGTTTTTTAGTCGATGAGTAGTGCAGATATCACTGTAAAATCAATCGACAGTAAGAGGAATACTTACTTCCGGGTGTACAATTCTCCGTTATCCAATGGGAATGGACGCTCACATTGCCTTTAAGGGTAGCCGACACAAACGAATGCCGTGCTTCCATGAGCGTCAAATCCCGCCGCAGATGGGAATACATTGCAATCAGTTGAAAGCTATTTGCGTCCCTTTATGACGCTGAAGGAGCCTAGGAGCGTCACAACTGGACACCACGGACACTGACCAAACGTCGCTCCTGGACGCTTAGGGAGTGAGAGTGTGTTGCCCAAACAGGCGAAAACCTACCAGTTTCACCCACTGTCTCTGCCACCTCCCTCCATGACTGGTTCTTCCGGTTTGTATCCCGGTAGGTGAAGAGGGTCTGGTCATACAAAACCGGGTGATTTGCTACGGCGATAAATAGTTTCTCCTCCATCTTTTTTTGAAATATAGAAATGAACGGCGGGATATCTCTCCCAGCTTAGACGCGGTTTGATTGGCTAGCGCTTGAGCTGTCAGATTTTCAGAAACAGGATTTGATTGGCTGGCGCTGGCTACTCCGGCGTCTCCGGAGACGGCGGAGACGGACCGCTATGCTACCCACAATTCAGTTCGGCGAAAAGCGAGGCAACGTGACGTCACCCCATTCAAAGTGAATGGGCAGACGCGTTGGAAACTGTTTTTGAAGCTGTCGACGCTGTAGTGTGGACGCAGCGTAACGGCCCCTACACACGGCGGCATGCGTTGCCGCTTCAACGCTTCTGCCCATTCACTTTGAATGGGGTGACGTCACGATTCGCCGAACTGCATTGTGGGAGCAAAGCGTAGCTTCTCTCGCGGTGCTCGCTGCAAAAGTAGAGCAATGTTCTACTTTTGCCGCCTCGACGGAGGCGTCAGCCAATCAAATCTCGCGTATGCAAATCTGACATTACAAGCGCTAGCCAATCAAACCGCGTGTATGTTGGGAGAGCCAGACCGCAGTTATTTCCCATATGTCAAAAAATGGAAGACAAAATTATCGTGGCGGTAGGGAATCACCCGGTACTCTATGACCAGTCCCTCTTTACCTACAGGGATACAAACCGGAGGAGCCAGGCATGGGGGGAGGTGGCAGAGACAGTGGGTGAAAGTGGTAGGTTTTCGCCTGTTTGGAGAGTTTATATCCAGTGTACTTCGTTTGAATGGACAGCTAGCAAGCATAGACAGTATATTTAGCCAGCATGGATGTAGCATGAATGTTGCATAAAATAGCACCATAGACATTAATGTCATGCATGTTCATAATATAAAGTGTGACATGTAAAACCTTTTATGCAATTAACAGTGATAAAGGGATTTGGTTTTCATTAATGGAGGAACAATTTAGTAAATTCTTCAAGTAATTAACATTATTATTTCATTTCATTAGAGGAAGTATGCAGGACAAAATGGAAGTCACTGAGGGACAGATTCAGGAAGGAGAAAACCAAGGAGAAAGAGGCAAAGAGAAGCGGGGCATGGTCGTCCGGGGGATATAAGCCCTGGCGTTTCACGGCAGTGATGGGGTTTTTAACCCCATTTATCATTGACCGTGAGATGTCCAGCAATGTCCCCCGGCAAACCCTGCCTCCATCCAACCTGGTGCCAGAGGCAGAGAGCCAGCTAGAAAGCCAGCCAAGTGTCAGCCAGCCGGCCGACAGTCAACAAGCCGAGGCAAGGGAGACAGGACAGGAGGAGGAGGTGATTGTTGAGGACTGGGACTGGGGAAAGAGGAGAAGGGGAAGGGAGATGTCCTCCTTCGAGAAAGGCTTGATGTCAGCCATCAGTCCTCTGTTTGTGCCACCACCTCAACCTCATCCTCCACCACCCCCTTCAGTAGTGGTGGAGGATGAGGATGAGTTATTTTTCAGGAGCCTCTTACCTACCATGCGAAGGCTGTCTATTGCAAAGAGGACAAGAGTCCGATTTCAAATATACACTAAATTTTTTGAGGCAGAGCAGGAGATGGAAAATAACTGATTTTTGCAATTCACACACATACTACACTACACTACATGTTTTACACTTATCCAATCATCACACACTTACACAAATAAAAGTTATTTAAAAAGTATGTTATGACTGTACTGTGTCTTCACTTGTTCATGTGGTTTGTCAGTTGCAACATACCAGAAGCTTCATGTATGTCGATATATAACGACCTTGGGTCCCTTGAAAGGCGCTATATAAATATCATTTATTATTATTATTATTATTATTATTATAATGTGCTGTCTTCTGTACAATTGTCCATTTGAAAACCTATTGAAATTATGAGTGGTTTATCAGTAAAAACAGGGCTGAAGGAAAAAGGTTGTTAGCAATATCATAATATCAATTCAAGAAACATGTTATAAGGAATGTTTTATTTTGAAATGGCTCATTTGGAATATTTGCTTTTTAAAGAAAATATGGGTAGCTCTTAAAAGAGCTTTTGGTTTGGAGGCTCTTAAAAGAGCCGTGGTGACCCTACACCACTTTATGCTGCCATGGCACTGCACCCTCCTCATTGAAATAGGAGCAGAAGTTCTCCCGCAGTTGGAGCGATCTGCGTGTGGCATTGTTGGAGCCCATCCTTGGTGCATCACACAGGGTTGGAGTATCTGGAGCTTCATCCATGGACTCCTCGACAGGTGTGCGTGATTTCCTTCCTATCGTCTTCCTGCGGAGGAAGTTGTGCAACACACAGGCGGCCTTCACACACAACTCTGTTACCTCCGGGCTGGTGGTGATGGCACGCCTGAACATTCTCCACCGAGATGAGAGGATGCCAAACGCACATTCAACCACCAACCTGGCCCGGCTGAGGCGGTAGTTGTACATCCTCCTCTCGTGTGTGATCTGGCGTCCAGGGAATGGACGCAGCAGGTTGTCCAGCAGCGGAAAAGCCTCATCTCCAACGAAGACATGGGGGAGAAGGCCGAGCCGCTCTGCTCCTGGGATGACGGTGTCAGGTGGTAGCTGCAGACTGCCATCTCTGAGGCTCTCTCCAAAAGCGGAATTCCTCAGGCTCCCACTGTCGCTGCTCCTTCCAAAGCCTCCAACATCCACTATCCTGAAGAGGTACTGGGCATCCACGACAGCCAGCAGTACCAAGGAGTGGGTGGACTTATAATTGAAGTAGAGGGACCCAGAATTTGCCGGAGCCTGGATCACCACGTGCTTCCCATCAATGGCACCAACGCAATTTGGAAAGTTCCAGCGCTCCTGAAACTCAGCAGCGATGGCTCTCCAGTCCTCCGCCTGTGGTACCGGCATGGTCTCCTCGACCAGCGCGGTCCAGATGGCACCCGCAACCTCCCTGACGATGACAGCCACTGTTATATGACCAACCCTATAGCTGAATGCTATTGTCCTGTACGAGTCACCGGTTGCCAGGTACCTGAGAAAAAAGTAATATACATGATTTAAAAAATAAAACAATTTCAGACCCCACACACACACACACACACACACACACACCCCTAAAACACGCACACACACGCCCCACACACACACAGACACACAGACCACACACACGCACACAGATCCCACACACGCAGACCCCACACACACACCCCACAAACACACACACACCCCACGCACACACAGACCACACACACACAGACTCCACACACACACATCCCACGCACACCACACACCACACACACACACCCCTAAAACACGCACACACACACAGGCACACAGACCCCACAAACACACACAGACCACACACACGCACACAGATCCCATACACGCAGACCCCACACACACAGACACCCCACAAACACACACACACCCCACACACACACAGACCCCCACACACACACACACACACACACACACACACACCTCACGCACGCACACACCACACACACACACACAGACCCCACACACACCCCATGCACACACAGACCCCACACACACACACCACACACACACACACACAGGGGAGCAATACTGTGTTAACCTAGCTATCTTAATTAATGTTATCCATCTGAAATAAATCACAAACTTCATTCGTCAATGGCATGCACTCTCTCTCTTTCTATACAGAGTCAGATTAAAGAAGTAGAAATACACTAAACATACCGTAGGCAGATGGCGAGTCGCTCGGCGGGTCCGATTGACAACCGCATGTTGGTGTCCGTCTTTGTTATCAGTGGACCCACTTTGCCGAGCAACTCATCGAAATGGCCTTTGCTCATTCTGAAGTACTGGTAAAACAGTTCGTCATCCAGACGGAGCTCTTGGACCAGAACGTGGTATTCTCCCCGTTGCAGACGTTTTCGGAGTATCGGATGTGCCCAACAGCGACGCACACGACGTCGCCTCCCGAGATACAATGCATATACCAATGCTACCCTTGCTACCAAACCGGCATCCATTTTGGCTAGAGTGGATAGAAGAACCGGGCTTTTTTGCTTTGTATATCCGGGGCGGGACATTCATGTGATTGGTTGTTGGTCGCGTTGTTCGTAAAAAATCCCCAAGCTTCAAACACGCCCACCGCCAAGCGGTAACGCACACCGCCGTGTGTAGGGGCCGTAAAAGTTACGGCTCAGTGCGCGGCCAAGTCTGTCTGAAGTCTGCCTGCCACGGACCACGGAGCTGTGTGCACATGAGCGGAGGATCACATCTGTAGCACAGCACTGGTAAGCTAACCGTTTATTTTCTTCAAACTTCAATTATAACACGGTGTGTTGTCAGGACAATACTAACTTCTGTTTGTGATTGAGTGCATTTTGCAGCAAAACGCTACAGACGAGGGGTTATGTTCTGCATTACATAGGAACCCCAGTGTTTTTCAAATGTGTTGGCGCGAACTGCAAGCAAACAACGGTGTGTTGTCAGGACAATACTAGCTTCTGTTTGTGATTGAGTGCATTTTGCAGTCATAGTTATAACGTCTACTGAGCGGGGGGTTTGAAGCTACATCTGAGCGGGTTAAAACTTAACGGGCAGTCGTGTTAACGTCAACGCCGTCAACGTTAACGCCAGCCTAAGGCACACCTGTGCAATAATCATGCTGTCTAATCAGCATCTTGATATGCCACACCTGTGAGGTGGGATGGATTATCTCGGCAAAGGAGAAGTGCTCACTATCGTACGGAGATCAATTCCAGCACATTTATGTGGAAGGACATGTGAGCCGGCCACTGTCCTCCCACTGCCTGCGCCATGCACGTTCCTCCCCACCCTGAGAGAGATGCGTCTGTGAACACCGAGATGTGTGACGTAACTCTGCCCAGGGCTACCCCCTCTGACAGGACGTGGGGACTTTTCCAGTAGGTTAAGTCTGAACCCACGGACAGAGGGATGACCACCATGCGCCTCTTCTGTCGTACGGGGTCGATGCGTAGGCTGATGAACCACCTCTGCAGTCTCCTCATGTGCAGGAGACCCAGGGGAATCACCCCGTGATCTGCTGCCATCATGCCGAGCAGCCGCATCACGGAGAGTGACGTCACCACGCTGCGGGGTGTGACGCATCGAAGGAAAGCTGTCAGTGTCTCCACTCTCTGCCGTGAGAGTCGTGCTCTCATGCGGGCTGAGTTGAATTCCACCCCCAGGTAAACAATACTCTGGGAGGGAAGAGGACAGCTCTTTTTCCAATTTATTATGAAACCCAGCTTTGACAGATGCGATATGAGTTGTACCATCTGTAAAGCCGCTTCCTCCCTGGAGCGAGCCAGCAGCAACAGGTCGTCCAGGTAAAATAGTACTCTCATCCCTCCTCTGTGTAGCGGCTGCAATGCCGTTTCTACACACTTTTTGAAAAAGTGCGAGGAGCCAGGGAATAGCCGAACGGCAGACGGTTGTACTGGTACGATATTCCCTGGAATGAAAACCGCAGGAATTTCCTGTGTTGCGGAATGATGGGTACATGGAAGTATGCATCCTTTAGGTCTATACAGGTGAACCAGTCTCCCTGGTGAACACACTCTAACACCCTTTTGACCGTCAGCATGTGAAAAGGCCTTTTCATTATTGCCTTGTTGAAAACTGACAGGTCGAGGATGGGTCTCATTCCCCCCGTCTTTTTCGGGATAAGAAAATAGCGGGAGTAATACCCCTGATTTTCTTCCTCCTGGGGAACCCTGGAAATAGCCTCTTTCAACAGGAGTTCCCGTAGCTCTGCTTGGAGCGCAAGACACTGTTCTCGGGATGACAAGCGTGTCACCTGTATCTCGTTGAACTGTGGGGGGGAGGCGAACTGCAGGGTGTACCCTCTGTTGATCAGCCTGCTCATCCATCTGTCCATCAGACACACGCGCTGCCACTCCGAGAAACACTCTGCGAGCGGGCGCACATGCTCGAGATGTGTTGTGGTCGTCATGACGACGAGCCACGCCAGAGCCCTCGCCGCCGCTGCCCGTGAGGCAACCCAAGGTGGGCCTAGAGCGAAAGGGCTGTGAGGAGGCCTCCACACGCTGCATTTCACTCCGCCTCTCATCATGAGGCGCGTACACGCTCAGAGGATGGGTGGAGGTGTGTGCAGTGATATCCACATGAGGCGTTACCACGGCGCTCATGGGCTTATTGTGACCGTGTGTAGGTGGCGTATCTCGGACAGAGGAATGCCGCGAGGTCTGTGGTTTAATAACCGAAAAGTCATAACCACCAGGCCTCTGCAGCGAATCCTGCTGCCTACTAATCAACAGATTGGAGGCAGCTGGTGTAGTTACTGTGCTCCGCATCTTATTAATCGATAGATTAAATAGCGCAGGCTTTTGTAACGAACCCTGCTGGCTATTAACCGATAGGTCATAGGCAGCTGGTTCACCCAGGGTGGGGGATATGTGAAACACATTTGTAACTGATGACTCAGACCACATGTTGGGAAATAATCTTTTTTTATTTCCCTCACACTCCCCCCCAAACCGTCAAGGCCGGCTCTGTTTTTTCGGCGGCTCTCGTGGAGCAGACGCCGAACGGGAGTACCTCACTCCCTTCTTACCCCCCTTCTCTGGTGGGGGGCCGGAGGCGCGGGACGGTGCCCCGGAGGTGCGGGACGGTGCCCCAGCCGCCGCTGACGGACGAGTCTGACGCCTCGGCTGTTGTTGCTGCGAGTGTCTGTCTGTCTGCCGCTGTGGCCGGGTTGGCTGCTGCTGCCGCTGCTGCCGCTGCTGCTTCACTGCTGGCCGGAGCCAGCCGACATGCTGGCGGATGTCCTCCGCTTGCTCCGATGCCGCCTTCATGGACTCAACCATGGCCAGGAACTGGGGTCCGAACAGCCCGTCCGAGCTGATCGGAGCGTCCAGCAAAACCTTCCTGGCTGGCTCTGTAACCGCTGCTTGTTGCAACCAGAGGTGGCGCTGGATCCAGGCTGTGATCCTTGCCTGGGAGACCGCCACGGCTGCGCACAGCGTGAGTGCCGTGCTGGCCGCCTTAGCGATCTCTTCCGCCTCCTCTGGAGCCACGGTGGTGGACCGTTCGACCAACGTCACCACCGAGTTGGTCACCAACGCGATGTTATTCGCTGCTGCAGACGCCTGGAACGCACACTGGTGTGCCCGGTCAGCCTGGCGGGCGACATACTGGTCCTTGGGGGCGGCCAACATAGGGCGCCGTCCGGCGACCAAGTTGGCCTGCCTAACCCCGAAGAACGCCGTTAAGCTCGGTTCCAGAGCGGGGGTGGTTAGAAAAACCTCGTCTGTGAACCCCTCCACCTTAGTGAAGGGGACAAAGGTGGCCACCGGAGCCCTTAAGGTCCTCGGGTTCGCCGCTGCCCCTTCCTGGTATCGCCTAATGGCGGGAAAGCGCGGCCAGATCGGGTCACTCCTGCCCGTCTGAACCCGGGAAAACACTCCGGCCATGTCATCCAGAGCCACCCTCTCCCGTCCTCGGGGAACGGGGAGACCTCTGCATGCTGCTGCTTTGCCGATTATTTCCGGCAGCTCCAGCATAATGCCACCCAACGCCGGTAGCGCCGTGGCCACGGAGAAGGGGACCACGTGCTCGGCCGCCACGCTCCGACCCCGTCTCCCCCGTCCGGGGAAGAGGGGGGAGGGGAGAGCCGCATGGCGAGCCATGGAGGGAGACGGGGTAGGAGTCGTCCGACTCCTGCCCCCCACTCGCCTCCAGAAACAGGCTGTTGTCCCTGTTCTGGATGGGCCAGTCGTCCTCCTCACCCGCAGCAGCTAGAGCGTCTGCCCTTCGCTTCCTGTCGGATGATGGGAGACGAACACAATGTGAACATGCGATCTGCTGGCTGAGAGCGGCGTCCGCGTGCTCTGGCCCCAGGCAGGATGCGCATATTGGGTGCAAATCGTAGCTCATGATGTATCCCGTATTGCACGAAGGACACATGCGGACACAATCATTGCTGCTCATGATTCGATCTTCAGATTGCCGGGCACCCTTCCTATTTATACCGGAAGGAGGCCCGAGGGTGGGGCCCACATGGCGGGTGGGCGTGGACTATAAGTGTTTCAGTGCTGCGCGGGGGCGCAGAGGGATAACCCAATAGCGATAGCCTTAGAGGGCGAAGCCATATACGAAATAGAACTTTGAGTTCATCTCATGAAAAATGGGAGCAAAAACAAAAGTGTTGCATTTATATTTTTGTTCTGTGTATGTCCACAGCAGTGCATTGCTTAGCTGTCTGCTGGTTCTCCTCTCTGTTTCTCCAAACTGTAGCTCCTACAACCCCCCTTCAAACAATATGAACTATCCCCTAAAAGCAAGTCAAATTGACATTACATTTATCTCCCCTTAACCTGCAAATACACATGCATACATTTTTGTATTGATGGTGAGCAATTTAACAGACCTTAACATGTGTGCTAAAATTGTTTTGTGAAATGTTTCAGGAAGACAAGTCTTAATTTAGTTTGAATTGTGTTTTTCTTCTTTTTTAGGACGATCATGCTATTCTTCAAGGTGATTCATGCTGAGTGTGGATCGAAACATAGTACAGGACAACATCCCCTCCTTGGTTTCTGCCCTGTCCATGATGTTTGGGAGCTATTATTGCTTCAACATCGCCTACCCGTCAGAGCTGGCATCCACCCTGGAGTTTGTCCAGAGGTATGTGTTTTTTGGGATTGGCTTTATCCAACGATTTCTTTTATTAAACTGCAACAAATCTAAAGCAGCTGCTTCAGTGAATTGGGGGTTAAGATAATTGTCATTTTGGCTTCAAAATAATAAGATTGATGTGAAGTTTTTTGTTGTTAGGCAAGCTATTTTATTATTAATTCTGTTGTTTGTTTGTATTTTTATTTTAAGGTGTTTTTTCTCCATCAACCCAGAGAAGGGCACCAAAGTGGAGAAGACACGCGCATCCCGTCTTCAGGTGAACCCGAGAGTCCTCACCTTGATACAGGAACTTTCGGACCATGAGTGGCGTGATGTCTGAATATGGACAGTAAGATCAATGGCATGTGGCGATGTGCCCAAGTTACAGTTTGTTTGATTGTTTAAATCGTAGTTAAAATGTGAAGAGCCTTTTTTTAATGTTCTTTTAACTAATTTAAAAAAAAATGCAATATGTAACTCTCAAAATGTCAAACTATTCTTTTAAGGTCATTGTAGCCACTCTTGCGGTTTGCTGTTACAAAGTGAAGTTGCTTAAACAATCTTCATTTGGCTTATGTGGATGTAAAAGCTCAGGACATTACTGTTGAGTGTAAAAATGTTGACGTGTTTTGTTTTCCACTTGGGTTTTTGCTTCTGAAGTGAAGGGTCTCTGCTGACCCTACCTCTTCACCTATCTCACTTAGACACACACTCACATGTGTTTTGCAACTGTAGCTTCATCACGTACACACTTCCTTTAGCAATGAACATGTATTCAACTAAGACAATCCCTTATTTTGGCTAAGTTACAGCTCAGTCAATGGCTGTGACAGTAGAGTATTATATTATACAGGTGCCCACTATAAGAGATGAGACATAAAGTACTAACCTATTTGAAAACATTATTTCCCATAAATCATTTGATGTGATGTAAGTAACCTCTTAACTTTGTTCAGCTTGAATTTCCTGGACAATGTGAGCTGTTTGTTTATTGTGCAGCCTTAGTTTGTATGTTTAACCAAGATGTATGTTGAGAAAAGACAGATGTTTTTGATCACTGCTATTATATATATATAATACATTCTTGGAAAGGCAAGTTCTTGTTGGAATTTGTTCAACTTTTAATACAGTGGCTCTTGAGGTTTATCTAGCTTTGCATTTTTTTTTTTTTAAGTGCTTAATCTGTGTACCCTGGATTACATTCTTCACATTTCTGGTAATAGTCAAACATATATATATATATATATACACAAAGGCAGTGTAGTTTAAATTAAATGTTTCAATCTGACTAATGTGTAGGAAAAACATTTTTTTTCCGCTGAGCAATAATCCTTACAGGCGGTTTTATACTATATATTTGAGATTGATATTCATAGAACAGTTTTTTCTGCATTTTAATTGTAATAAATACGTTTTAAAGAAGATTTAAATTGCAGTATTTAGATGTTGCTTTCACCGTAAAACACTGCATTACACTGATGCTTTTACAGTTAAACAGTGTTATTTGTTTGGTATGTTTCTGTAAAATTGAATGGGATTCAATGTACAATATGCAACAACTGCATGTAAATCTTACTGAAATAATCAGTTTAATAGCAACGTGATCATGCTAATTCAGCAGAAAAGGGCTGTTGAAATTACAGATTTAAAATGTAAATTACAACAGTTTTAAACTGTAAAATATACACCTTGTTCTGTAAAGTTGTTTACAGTTTACCATATTTTTTACATAATTATTCTGGCAACAAAGCTGCCAGGTTTTTACCGTAAAAACAACGTTTTTTTTTTTACAGTGATGGGCACCACTTAACAGCCAATCAGAATGAGAATATGTTTCACATGTGATTTATTGAAATTGCGAGTGATTGAGTGACAGATGAAGGTTGTTTAGGAGAAAATGTCAGAGAAGAAAAAGTTTGAGAGTGGCGCTCAGAAAAGGAAATTGTTGAGGGAAAAGGAGTTTCGAGACAAGCAGCTACTACAAAACATGTCGAAGCTTACAGGTTATTTTAAACCTGTAGGCCAGTGTTACGTTCCCTTCTAAAACTAGGGGTACAAAGGGAAGTAACAACACACAAAATAACGGGCCGAGAGAAAAAGGAGAGGAAACTGAATGCTGAAGCCACAAAGTGAGGTTTTAATTAATAAAAAAAGTAAAGAGGCTCACCAGCCAAATTGCAAAACAAAAATTAACTAAGGACAACTTTCTTTCAAAAGAAAGTGACTAACGTAAAACAATACACAAAGACACACATCTCCTAACAATTAGCAGAACACAGGTTGAACTAGGCCTCACACAACACTACACTACACTACACAACACTACACTACACTACACTACACTACACTACACTACACTACACTACACTACACTACACTACACTACACTACACTACACTACACTACACTACACTACACTACACTACACACATGCAGCCAGAGGAGAAGAAGAGACGCCACTGCAGCCTTCCTCAGGTCCTTTATGGAAGCTCTGATTGAGGATTGGGAGCACCTGGGGGAGAGGCTGCACCTGGAGACAATCAGGGAGAGAGAGAGAAACACACACAAAAGCACACACACACAAGCACCAACTGCGGCACGTAACAGCCAGGATGAGGAGGAAGGACGGATGGGGAGGAAGGACAGATGAGTTCTGTACCGAGCGGAAGCGGTGCCGGCCGCGGGGCCTCGGAGCCAAGTAGGCCGTCTGGTTCTGATAGCGATGGAGTAAGAGGAAAAACAGACAGGAGGGACATTATCTGTTGGAGGAGATGGAGAGGACGACGAGGACTTGCTATGTGGAGGGGAGCCAACGGCAACCGGACAAATACATGAGGGAGGCCCGATACGTCACTCATCTGGAGGAGGTGACCAGGCGCGCGTAGAGCAGAGTGGAGAAGTGCGATCACAGAGCCTGCCGAGGCTATAAATGACTTTGATTTGTTGTTTAAATAGGGGGCCTACAAAACCCATCAGCCCCAGGGCCTGATGGCAGGTTAGGGCGGGCTTCCCCCCTGCAGGGGTTGGGTTTTCAGCATGTCAACTCTTTCACCTGTGGTGAAATTGCAGGATTGGCTCCAGGACATTCAGGACAAATGTGCCTTTTTATTTCATACAGTTCAATTTTGATTGAGACAGGGAAATAATCTAAACCTCACGCGTGGCATTTCAATGTCAAGGAGGGCGATATAGCGTGTATGTGATTACATTACAAATACTGACTTGAGCCCCACCACTGTATGGGTTAGCCCTACCATAGATTACCCAACAAAAATACTCTGGCGCCGCCACTGCTGATGCGGGGATACTGAGAACAGAAGGTGAGGGGTTAAGAGCTACCAGGAAGGCCATTCTTAAGTATTTGAGTGAAACAGGATTGATTGGAAGAATTTAAAACAACGTAAACACAGTGGTATAATTCCACAAGTGGTGATAGAATGATATGGTGATACACACTCTTGTACAGTAGGTGGCGGTATGCACCTTAAAGTTGTTTGCAATCCGCCAACAACCAAAAGAAGAAGAAGAAACACGCACCGGAAGTAAACAAACCACGCTCCGTTACAGTTGGTTCGCCGCTATTGATGAGTGGAGTAAACTAAGATACGATGTTATAGTAGTTTCGTGGGAAATACTACACTTATATTTAGGCAACAATGTCTTCGGTTGAGTTTTTGAGAGAGTTTGTTAACGAGCGACTCTCTGCTGCTGCTGAAGAAATATTTGGAGTTTTTCGGAAAACCATCGTCGAATATGAGGAGGAGATCAGACGGCAGCGCAGACTGCTGGATGTCGTTTGGAAACCGGATATACAAATACCAAGGATAGGTATGTAAAACGTGCTCACTTCAATAGTAGAAAACAAAGGAATTGTCAACGTTGCATGTCCTCAAGTTCCGTTATGTGTACAGCATTATCCTATTTTATTTGTTCTCTGTCCCTCCAGAGCTCCCACAGCATCCTGTCTGTGAGGAGCAGGTTCTCTCTGAGGAGCAGCTCTGTATTCAGGAGAGGAACTCCAGTCTGGACCAAGAGGACCCAGAGCCTCCACAGATTAAAGAGGAGCAGGAGGAGCTGTGCACCAGTCCGGAGGGAGAGCAGCTTGGACTGGAGCAGGACACTGATGCCTTCATGTTGACTGCTACCAAGGAGGAAAGTGAGCACCAGCTCCTCTCTCACAACTCTCATGTAGCTGAGAGCCAAGATCAGGAAGGAGGCGAGCAAGACTCAGGATCAACTGGACATGCAGAGCCAAAACCACAGAATGAATATCACAGAAATCCCAGTTATGAAGGAAACAACATTAATTTGTCAGAGATGCACACAGGTAAACAGCCTTTCAATTGTGACTCATGTGGGAAATATTTTTCCTCGATAGCAACACTGAACAGACACCTCAGAAGCCACACAGGTGAGAGGCCATTTCCTTGCAATACATGTGGGAGAGCTTTCGCAAATAAAAGCCACTTGAAACAGCATATTAGAATTCACACAGGGGAGAAGCCATTTCTGTGCCAAACGTGTGGGAAACGATTCTGTCGAACATCAACATTTAAAAGGCATATTATGAAATTCCACATGGGTGGAAGACGTTTTCTTGCAAAAGATGTGGGAAATGTGTCCGATATGATGTATAATTGAGAGTCCACATGAGAAGCTGCACAGGGGAGGATCCGCATTCTTGCATCATCTCTGGTAAAAATGCCATATTCAGTAGTAACTTGGGAAGCCACACAGAAACACACACAGGGGAAAAGTTGAATCCCTGCTGCACAGAGCCTCCACTGATTGAAGAGGAGCAGGAGGAGCTGTGCACCAGCCCGGAGGGAGAGCAGCTTGGACTGGAGCAGGACACTGATGCCTTCATGTTGACTGCTACTGAGGAGGAGAGTGAGCACCAGCTCCTCTGTTCCTCCAAACCCTGCAGCCTCCCTAAAAATGATGAGTGACAGGCTGATAGTGACCTGATAGAAACTTTATTATTCACCTAATCACTGATTGAGATATGATGAAGCTAACTTAGTCTCATACATTCATGGGATTTATGTAACAGTAAGACAGAGAATAAGTGTGCACCCACATGCACTATTTTAGTTTTGATATGCTGTTGTAAATACTCCTGTTGTCTGCTGTGTTCAGACTCAAGTCATGTGTGTGATTCAGGACCTTCAGTGTCCTTTTTTAAACAGAAGACCGTTGCTAGAAGCTGCAGCTAGACTGCAGAAGCATTAGTTTTTTGTTTTTGAGGATGGAACAATTTCACACAGATATAGGGAGGCTAGACCTATACAGTTGATTTATTATGGTCTATAATTTAATATCAAGATGGCTGAACTGTTCAGTGTCAATCCTGTGGAGATGGAGGTTATAAATCTCCAAAATAATGTTCAGCTCAAGTCTCGGCAAAACTCACAACATTTCTGGAGCCCAGAAAACTATAAGAACATTCACTAAGCAGCACTGAACACGTCTGCTTTATTTGGCTCTACAGACCTTTGTGAAGCAGCTTTTTCTGACATGAATGAGATCTAAATACAGAACAAGACTGACTGATGAACATTTAAATGACTCTTAGAGTGAACCTAAGTGGGTACACTCCAGCATACACCTCTATGGTGGACTCCATGTCGTGTCAGTCAAAAAGAGTGAATGCACTTATTTTACCCAGATGCTTGTAAGGTGGTGATTAAGGCGATGTATTTACTATGTGGGCCATAATAATCCATGTGCGCCGTACATAATGGCAGCCCACTGCTCCTAACATTAGGATGGGTCAAATGCAGAGAAACCGTTTCGTTACGTAGTACCTTTACTACATAATGACAATAAGTTGAATCTTCTTCAATAATAAGAAGTGAAAAAATTGTCTTTTTTTCTTGGACATGTTTGTGAATTCTCAGTGATGTACTTACTATGTGGGCCATAATAATATGTGTGAAATTGTCGTTTTCTTGGACCGTGATGTGAAGTTAAGATTATGATAAACTTTAGGTATTGTAATTTCACACGTGTACAAAGCTTAATTCAACTGATGAGTGCGATAATAAATGTAAGCGATGTGATGGAAGTAGCTCTTGGCCACTTTCATTTTTTCAAAGTAGCTCTCTTAGGAGAAGAAAGGTTGGAGACCCCTGCTCTAGAGATTGAAGAGGAACGCTGCACCAACCGGGAACAATTGTAAATGGATTGCTCGTGAACCAAAGATCGATTCTAAAATAGAAACAATTAATGAAGTGGGAATTAAAACGAGTATGCACCTTAACGAAAAGTATTACAATTACCTCAACATTTACACAGATGGATGTAAGAAGCAAGAATGCATGGGGATAGTCGTGTATATCCCAGAATTCAAAATATCAATCTCAAAATGAGTGTCAAATAACTTATCAGTTTATACAGCAGAAATACTCGCAGCAATTATTGGGCTACAATGGGTTGAAGAGGTCAGACCTGATAGGGTGGTGATATGCACAGACTCACTATTTGCTTTGAAAAGCATACAGTCGACAATAACTGTTAGAGAAGATTTAATAATTTAACTTAACCACTGCTTACTGAGACTTCAGAGGAGGGGAATAGATGTGCAGTTATGCTGGGTGCCTGCACATGAGGGGGTTAAAGGGAATGAGCATGCTGATAAGTTAGCAACAGACGCGTTACAAAAGGAAATAGCAATACCAGTTTCACTTGGAGAAGGAAAAGCAATAATTAAGAAGAAGGGTATGGAAATATGGCAGAAAAGGTGGGAGGAAGATCAGAAAGGGAGGAGATACCACAAGTTACAGAAATCAGTCATAACAAAGATCAATACCAAGGAACAGACGGAAGGAGATCACCATCACTAGACTCAGATTGGATCATACAGGATTAAACGGCACAATGTTTTTAATGGGAAAAAGCCACGTTGAAGAATGCAGGGGGTGTGGAGTGAAGGAAAACGTGGAACACATCATATTACTCTGCAACATGTACAAAACAGAGGGAAAAACTAAGAGACAGGGTCTGGGTCAGAGAGGCAGGAAGGGAGTGGAGCCTGATGGGGATACTGGGAACAGAAGGTGAGGGTGGCACGCGTGGCATTTCAATGTCAAGGAGGGCGATATAGCGTGTATGTGATTACATTACAAATACTGACTTGAGCCCCACCACTGTATGGGTTAGCCCTACCATAGATTACCCAACAAAAATACTCTGGCGCCGCCACTGCTGATGCGGGGATACTGAGAACAGAAGGTGAGGGGTTAAGAGCTACCAGGAAGGCCATTCTTAAGTATTTGAGTGAAACAGGATTGATTGGAAGAATTTAAAACAACGTAAACACAGTGGTATAATTCCACAAGTGGTGATAGAATGATATGGTGATACACACTCTTGTACAGTAGGTGGCGGTATGCACCTTAAAGTTGTTTGCAATCCGCCAACAACCAAAAGAAGAAGAAGAAACACGCACCGGAAGTAAACAAACCACGCTCCGTTACAGTTGGTTCGCCGCTATCGATGAGTGGAGTAAACTAAGATACGATGTTATAGTAGTTTCGCGGGAAATACTACACTTATATTTAGGCAACAATGTCTTCGGTTGAGTTTTTGAGAGAGTTTGTTAACGAGCGACTCTCTGCTGCTGCTGAAGAAATATTTGGAGTTTTTCAGAAAACCTTCGTCGAATATGAGGAGGAGATCAGACGGCAGCGCAGACTGCTGGATGTCGTTTGGAAACCGGATATACAAATACCAAGGATAGGTATGTAAAACGTACTCACTTCAATAGCAGAATACAAAGGAATTGTCAACGTTGCATGTCCTCAAGTTCCGTTATGTGTACAGCATTATCCTATTTTATTTGTTCTCTGTCCCTCCAGAGCTCCCACAGCATCCTGTCTGTGAGGAGCAGGTTCTCTCTGAGGAGCAGCTCTGTATTCAGGAGAGGAACTCCAGTCTGGACCAAGAGGACCCAGAGCCTCCACAGATTAAAGAGGAGCAGGAGGATCTGTGCACCAGTCCGGAGGGAGAGCAGCTTGGACTGGAGCAGGACACTGATGCCTTCATGTTGACTGCTACCGAGGAGGCAAGTGAGCACCAGCTCCTCTCTCACAACTCTCATGTAGCTGAGAGCCAAGATCAGGAAGGAGGCGAGCAAGACTCAGGATCAACTAGCAGTGCAAAGCCAAAACCACAGAATCAACACCGCAAACGTCACCAAAACAAATTGTCAGAGATGCACTGTGATACTCGGCAAGACTCGGGAGAGTCTGCAAGAAATGCAGAGCCAAAAAAACGGAATCAACATCCTGAAAGCAAAAGTCACCGTAACAATGCAAACAACACTGATTTGTTAGAGATGCAAAGTGATACGCACACAGGGAAACAGCCTTTAAAATGTGACAAATGTGAAAAATATTTTAAGTACAGGTCATCACTGGAAAGACACCTGATAATTCACACCGGGGAGAAGCCATATTCCTGCAATACGTGTGGGAAAAGATTTACTCAGAAGTCAAAGTTGAACTATCATACAAAAACCCACAAAGGTGAGACGTCATATTCTTGCAAAATTTGTGGAGAAAGTTTCAAATACGATCGCCTATTAACAGTCCACATCAAACAGGAGCATTCAGCATCTGTTGGAAAAGATTTGACCGGCCACAAGTGTAAAAAAAAATCGTATTAGAATCCACACAAGTGAGAAGCTGTGTGGATTATTTCCAATACTACACAGCCCACATGGAAACACACACAGGCGAAGAGCTTCCAAAGATCAACGGGGAACAGGAGGAGCTGTGCACCAGTCAGGTGACTGGATTGTTTATTCATTTTGAATGCTTTCAGAATGTTCTTTACACTTAAAAAATAAACTTTACAGAGGAATATGATGATGATAAAAAAACTCCAATTGGACTATGACTAATACACTGGGGAAAAGGAACATCTACATGGAAGGAACTA
Source organism: Gymnodraco acuticeps (assembly GCF_902827175.1). NCBI lineage: Eukaryota > Metazoa > Chordata > Actinopteri > Perciformes > Bathydraconidae > Gymnodraco > Gymnodraco acuticeps. The sequence continues at coordinate 250,322 of NW_022991123.1, forward strand.
TTTTCTGAAGAGACACCTGCTTGTTCACAGTGGAATGTAACTGTACATTTACTCAAGTAATGTACTTAAGTATAATGTTGAGATACTTGTACTTTACTTGAGTATTACCATTTTCTTAAATGTTTAACTTCTACTCCTGTACATCTCAACGTTTCTTTTTACTGCACTACATTTATTTGAGACTTATAGTTAACATAAATTACATGATAAGGAACATGTGTTCATATACACACTATTATTGTCCTTGGGAGTACACAAAGTCTTTTCTCCACATTGATGAAATACAATATAAAAACATTCTTATGTTTTTGTTCAGGACAAAAACAGGATAATATAATCTCTGATAACAGTTTATAGAAGAGCGATTCTGTACAATGAGTACTATTACTTTTGATATTTTAAGTACATCTTAATACGTTTGAACTCTAACGTAACATTTTTAATTCACAACTTTTTGTGTTTTGCAGCGAGTCATCATAGGCTAACAGATGACTCAATACACCAGAATAGTTGTTAACTTTAAACAAACAACACGATTCACATTACTCACACTATTACTGTGATTAGTGATTAAATCAACAATTAATGTAGGACACCTAGTTGGGCTTGCCAACATCACGCTACAGTTTCATTAAACAAATAATCAAATATGCTAACAGTTTATTTACCCGAAAGCTATAGCTAACGATTAATTGTTTTTAGTGCCTTTAATACGGTTAGAAGCTAACAGGTGATTGTTTGTATTGCCTTAAGATGTATCAGTCATCATAGTTAACGTTAGCTAATCACACTTCATTTCAAGATACCGGAATTGTTATTCATGTTAAACAAATAAAACTTTAAAAGCACTTCCCATTACTCACACTCTGTGTGTTGTCGTTCATATTCATGTCTCCTGCTTGCTAGGTGGCAGTGTCACGAAAATCGGCTATTCTCGTCTACTTTCGAGGCGCCAGCGGGTCCGTCTGCGCCACGTCACGGCTGCCCCGCGGTTTTGATCCAGCCTCATAACCCACCGGGCGCGTTTCAGAAGCGGTGCGTCTTGCCTGCCGGCTCGCAGTTTTTGTTGATTTGTGCATATTTCCTGGACAGGCTACTTTGTACAGACAAAGTTAATAATAATTGTAATATTCCAGTTATAAACGACATGAATCAAAGATGTGTTGTTGTATTTCATTGGTAAGTCGCAGGGAAACGACGTAAGTGAGGGACGCAAGGAATCCATTTAACCGAAGTGAGAAGGACCCCCGGTCGATTAAATGGAATCCTTGCGTCCCTCACTTGCGTCGTTTCTCTGCGTTTAGTCCCTCCCACCAGGGAAGCATGGAGAGACGCAAGGAAACCACGAGAAGCAGGGAAATTAGTTTTAAGAGCAATGGGACGTCCTTTCCTCCGGAGCGTCACGTGAAGCGATGTCCGTTTGTGATGACGCCGCACAGCTGATGTCTGACTGCAGCTCTGTCCCCGTTGTTTTCACACACACCCCCGCCACTGTTAGTACACATTTACTGACATATACATTTGTATCATCTGTTGTAGACCCAAATACATAAAATAAGAACTCATTCTCAAAAAAGATAAACGCCATTCTTAAAATGTAAAAACGAAAAAAGCGATCATGAAAATGTTTCCAATAAATGAATAAAATAATTTTTGACCACTTTATTGTTCAGATATATCACATATTTGTAGCCTAACTAAATGATACACTAATTTAAACAAAACACAGTATAAACTGAGGAGTGACTCGTGAGTTTCATGTGTTTTCTTCACTCCGCTGGGAAACTGCTCTCATATCAAGAAGCATCAGTGCATGCACTGCATCGTCCAATCAGTGAGCGATACACAGTAAGGGGGCGGGGCGAGTATCTGACGATTTCATCGGAGGATGGTCTGGTGATTCCTCGATTATCGTTCCTCGATTGTCGGTCCTCCCGCAGAAATAAGCGCCATGGGACGGTAATCAAGATGGCGCAGACAAATCAACTTCCGGTGATACCGAGGACCGACGAGCGAGGAAATGAAAATAATCGACCTGCGATCGGCCGCGATCTTTGCGAACGCCGCAGCGCAGCCGTAACGCGACGCAGACGGACCCGGTGGAATCCAGGGGTAAGCGTGCCACAGTTTTGCCGCTGCGAGGCTCCACTAGCCACTGACGTAGGACAAAGCAAATAAATACGCACAGACATTTTCGAATACATAAAAAACAGTACCGGCGTAGGACTTGCGTGTGGCACGTCCTATGCCGGTTTCCCTTCATAAATCACAATCAACTCGAAATGCGGCGCAGCTTTTGCGGGCTTCACATAACGTCCATATTTACCTATAAATAGTCAAAGAAACGGCCCGTATTAATATTCATTTTGACTGACTGCATGAAGAAGATCGCAGGAAATTACGACAGAACAGCTAAAAAATACATTTCACACCGTGTCAGATTTTGGTTCTTTTGGGAAGGTGGAGACAAATCACATTGTTTGGTGCAGTTTGAACCAGAGTAGCAGCATGGAGGTCGGATCGTCACCAAAACAAATAAATAAGTGGTCCGAAAAAAGTAAATGACAAAATACACATAACCTTCCTCAGGTAGTGTGTCAGTGTGTTTGTGCCGGGGACGGCATAAAACGATTAAAAATGATAGTATATAAAATAGTGCTGTCAAAATTATCGCGTTAACGGCGGTAATTAATTTTTTGAATTAATTGCGTTCAAATATTTAACGCATTTAACGCATGTGCAGAATGGCCCGCCCCATACATGCCACCAGTGGCAGCGCCAGGGTATGGCTGGGGTAGGCTACACCCATACCAAGAAATGGCTTAGCCCCAACATGAAAAATGATGTTAAAGTAAGCAAAATAAAGTCTGCCAACTCGCCAGGGGCGGATCTACCGGGGTGGCATGGGGTGGCAACTGCCACCCTAAACAATAGCCTTGCCACCCCAGCTGCCACCCCAGTTGGCATCTTTGTTTTGAAAGAAAAGTTGTGGCTAATCGGACATTTATGAGAGAAAATCTCTAATGTCCGAGTGCAAGTGAATGCAGCACAAGATGCACGTCATGTAACCCCTCCCCCGGTCCTGGCGCGAGACTGGAAATATGATTGATGGCGAATTCAGTTGAACGGGGGGACGGCGCAAAACGAGAAGCATTTCGGACCCAAGCACTGAAGGAATGAGGTAGTTGCGGTCTACAATTACAGAGAAGAGACTGTCAGTTTGGCTGTACTCAGCATGGAATCAAAACGCACTAAAGCTTTGGATCTTAATACGTTTGTGAGGCGTTTTGCTGAACAAAATGGTAATCACCGCATTCAGCTGTAATAGGCATGCCAACTTGATGCTCTGCTCACGGATGACTCGATGAGCATAACAAACTGTTAAGATGATGACCTTGTATGCGTGTATATATATTTTTTCTTTGTGGGGGTCTGCCCCCAAAAAACAGTTTTAAGTCCTGAGAAAGTCAAATAAGACGGTGTGTAAAACTACACTGCCCAGCCAACAGAAAGTAACCACTTTGATTTAACTAGGCCAGTAGGTAAGGACCTTCCACTGGATAATAACTGCAGCGATGTTTTAGCTGAATATACGTTTTTTAACCCTAACTGATGCAGTTAGTCACTTCTTTAATGTTTGTTCTTTCTGATGTAAAGTCAAGGTTGTAACTGTATATCAATAATGATATAATTACTTGTTTTTCAAATGTGAAGGAGGGTGAGCAAGCATCTTGATGAACATTCATCATTAACTCCTCCAAAAAATATAGTTTATTCAATAATAAATGAATATGTGAATCATAACAGTGATTGACAGCTGATAGGAATAATATGATTGTTAATAGTATCATATTCATTCAGACAAACATCGATGAGACAGTTAATTAATGTACTTATTGCAGCAGTGCATATATTTGGTTCCCCTGCTGGTCTAAGATTGAAACAAACTCATTCAGTTATTGTTCAGTTAAAATTCATTAAATTACGTCTGCCACCTTACATATTTATATGTAAGGCTTTACTGATGTGCCACAATAATATCACCTTTGTGATTGAGTTAAAATATTAATATTGTGGCTTTCCAAGTTAACATTGATTGTAGGGGTGTAACGGTTCACAAACATTTCGGTTCGGTTCGTACCTCGGTTTTTAGGTCACGGTTAGGTACGTTTTCGGTTCAGCAGAAAAAATTATCACAACATTAAAACATTTTTTAATTTTTTTAATTATTATTAAACTGTGAATATTCACTCAAATAAATACAAAATATAATAAAATAAACATTAAGGTGCAGCATGTCAATGAACTGAAATGATCTGTATTTGAACTGTACTGTACCTAAGCAGCCAGGTTGACATTAGGACTTGCTTTTCATTGTATTTTCATGTTGTTTAAAGAAAGATGAACTTGTCCACATTGCTTGCCGAAAGGGCAGATCTGCTGGCACTAACAATGTCTCCTGATGTGGAGAACATCCTCTCTAGGGACAGAGGTAGCAGATACAGCCAGGTAGCGCTTTGCTAACATGGCAACATAAGGATACTTGGCGTTTGTAATAGCTTTGGCTCGGTCTGAACTCTCTGCGAGTGGTGGAGGCTTACATGCTAGCGGGAGTTGGGTTTGCACTTCAGTCTTTTTTCTTTTGGTAGCGGTGATATTCACGTTCGGGTGATGCCTTTTCAAATGAGTGTGCAAGTTTGATGTATTGCCAGCCGCGTAACCAATGTTAGTTGAACAATGCCGACAAACAGCTTTGGTTCAGTCCACCTGTCTTTGTCCGTCATCCTTGTTCGTAACTGCGAAACCAAAATGTTCCCAAACCGGAGACTTCAATGATGCTGGAGGATTTTGGAGCTCAACTTTATCTGCGTTCACCATTTCGATAGTTCCTCAAATTACTGACTACATTTGAACGCATCCCTGTGACCAGCTCTCATAGTATACCTCTCGTCCAATGAAATGACTTGGTCGCTCTATGATATATACCTCAGATTACTTCCAGAAAGTTGTTCATGTTCTCAATTTTTTACATTTAACGTTATATTTGTTCGGTACCCTTCGGTTCACACGTGTACCGAACCGAAGGGCCCGTACCGAATAATTTCAGTACGTGTACCGTTACACTGCGATTTAAATCAGCATATACTTCTGCCAGGGGATGCCACCCCTTAAAATCTCCTGCCACCCTCTTGCCACCCCATGAATATTTGTCTAGATCCGCCCCTGCAACTCGCCCGGAGTAAATTGTACAGACAGCAGTTAGTAAGATTGATTTCAGTAGCCACGGTTTTGAAAACTTTTGTCACGTAGTGATCGTCTTCTCAATAGAACATCTTTGATAACGGCGTGGTGTTTTTGCAGGAAGTCCCGACGGAGAATACTTTTGCTGTAGTACAGGGGTGCACATAACTGGTACGCAGGTTATGTGCGTAATCTGAAATGCGTACCGTCACTTGTGTCACAAAGCGCATTTGCGTACCGACGTACTTGTGAAGCTTTTCCAGAAGGCGGTTAGATCACCGGACGACAGAGTCGGTCTCCGTGTGCACAGACAGGGCTGCTGTTAACGTCGGTCTGTACAACGGAATTGTGCCAAAACTACGCCAACCGGCGGCGGAGAGAGACTCCCCCCCTTCACTGGAGAACTGCGCTAAAACAGCTGATCACAACGTTCACACTCTGTGGTCACGAAGTACTCCACTAGCCGCCCGCCCCCCCCCCCCCCCCCCCTCTGTCGACTTTCCTGAAGTACTCCCCCGTTGATAGAAATCAACACGTAATGAATTAAGACCCCACGGTTTGATGATTGAGAGGTGTGTGGGTTGTCTTTCATTTTGACACGCAGAACATTTTTATAATAAACATAGATACTGTATGTTAAATGGATATATCCGCCTTCTTTCATTTATCTTTCCATTCCCACAACAATATACATAAATAAATGGCATATTTTGGACATAGTTCGAATGGTGATTAATCATGATTAATACATTTTTAAGCTGTGATTAATCTGATTAAAAATTGTAATCGTTTGACAGCCCTAATATAAAACCATGCTTGTATCTATACAACCTATAGAAAAGCAAAACGGCCTCAGTTTAGACGTAATTATGTCCTTCTGCATACCGCATTATTTATGAGAATACATGTCATAACATATTCGAGGTGGTTTTCAATAACATATCCGTATATATTTATTTCTCCAAGTTAGGTTTTTGTGTGCACTGAGGAGTCTCAAACAGGCGTTTGTTTAATCATTTTAAGATTGGCTTTAATCAATGTTTGCAAATGAATTCTTCATATATGATATGTTACGCTCTCTGAGAGCTTACAGGAGTGACCCCACAGGCCCACAATACTGAACACCAGAGGTGGGACCAAGTCATTGTTTTGCAAGTCCGAGTCAAGTCTCAAGTCTTTGCGCTCAAGTCCGAGTCAAGTCTCAAGTCATTGTTTTGCAAGTCCAAGTCAAGTCTCAAGTCAGGATGGGCCAGTTCAAGTCAAGTCAAGTCCTAAACTTTGACAAAACGAGTCATAAACAAGTCATTATGTGTTTTTCACCAAATGTAATGAAATCGATTAACAGAATAATACTTAATAATCAAATTGCTCTTTATTAGTCACATTAATAATTTAATAATCCATTTTCTGGTAAAGTAACGTGTTTTTCTAATTTAAGAGGGTAAGGTAAGGCTACCGTGACGGTTTGATTCAGAAGGAGTTTAATGGATAAGATCCCTGATGTTGAGGTAACCAGAATGTTTATTTCTACTGTGTACAACATGTTATAAGGGACCCACAATCTATCTTTATGCAAGGGATAATGTGCAGCGAGGCGGTCTCTATGGGGAAAAGAACACCTGAATCTAGATCCCTCTGCAGGTGGTACTTTAAGTATATTTTGATGCTAATACTTTTGTACTTTTACTTGTAAAATTTTGAATGCAGGACTTTTTATTGTACAGGGTTCCTGCAGGTTTCGCCAACTCAAATTTTAGACTTTTTAACACCTTTTTAAGACCACTTTGAATAGAATTTAAGACCTATTTCACGGCAATAAAGTATGAAGGAAAATGTATATAAAGAAGAAATACGTCCCATAATCACTTACAAAGTAAATGTATTCATGTTCAACATAAGAACAGTGACTGAACACAACAGTGTAACAGTACAGAACTGTGTTAGCGTGTTAGACAAAAAGTGTGTGTATGTGTGTGCGTCTGTGTGTGCTTGAGTGTGTGTGTGTGTGTGTGTGTGTTAGGGCTGTGCAATTAATCATATTTTAATCGCAATTACGATTTTGGCCTGCCACAATTACGAAAACAACATAATCGTAAAAAACGATTATTTTGCTTTGCTAGGTTGTGACAGTGCACTACAACATATTTGATCTAATTAATTTTTTAGTAATGTATCATTTATTTAATTAATTTTTGTATTGGTTTTTTCAGTTGAATTATACGTTCAGGGTAATCAACAGTTAAAAAGATACTGTTCAAATTATTATCTGTTTTAAAGTTCAATAAATGGATGTTTTCAAAGTCAATGAATAATCATATTTAATAATCGTGATATTAATTATTGACCAACATAATCTTGATTATTGCCATAATCGAGCAGCCCTAGTGTGTGTGTGTGTGTGTGTGTGTGTGTGTGTGTGTGTGTGTGTGTGTGTGTGTGTGTGTGTGTGTGTGTGTGTGTGTGTGTGTGTGTGAGAGAGAGAGAGTGACAAGAGCTATATTCAGAGCTCTGCTGCCTTGGCTACACTATTTCATCGTTGCTGTTGTATGATTGGTGTTTAGCTACGGTATTTAGCGTCTACAGCACCTCCGCTTTTAGGGTTGACGTAGACCCAAACTTAGCCCGGAGGTCCCCCGGTGTTGTTGCGGGAGCTGCTGCATTAGCTGCTGCTGCACTAGCTAACGCTGCATTAGCTGCTGCTGCACTAGCTAACGCTGCACTAGCTAACGCTCCACTAGCAAAACAAACACTAATTTATTTTGCAAAAGGTGCAGCGGGCTTCAAACACGTTCCCTCCACTGGTTTCAACCAAGCACTAAATTAGATGTTTTCCAACCAAATACGGTTGAACTTACACTTCCCCATATTTATTTGTAAGTAGATTCGAAGATAGGCTACATGAGCTGAAGCTTGGTTGCTTTGTTACTAGCTGGGTGTTCTCCAACAAGGGGCCGGGGGAAACAAAGTTAGTGATTACTGGTTCCATGTTGATTTAATTCAATACAAATTGTTGGGGGGAACTGAAAGGCTATTACCGTACTGGTTACTTTGCAGCCCGGACATTTCCCCCAAAACACATTTAGACGCTATCGCAACATAGAAGTACCTTTCAAATCCGATAATTTTTAAGACCTTCTGAATCATATTTAAGACCTTTTTAAGGCCTTCAATTCTGATTATCAAATGTAAGACTTTTTAAGACTTGTTAAGACCCCGCGGGAACCCTGATTGTAACTTTTTTTAATTGTCTGAACTTCTCCCACCTCTGACAATAAATCCTGAGTGTTTACCCTGCTCTGAAGGTTATTTTCATTTTACAAATCCTGCACTCAGCTTTGCTTTCTCCAATATCATTGAAAAGCAGCCAGATGCTGCTTCTTTTTTCGGTTTTCGCTCATTTCTTGACTTTTTCCGACGCGCTTGCATTTAAATCCGGCTACCCGTCTCCCCGTCACTCTGCACATGCTGTGCCCCCCACCCTTCTTTCACATAATGGTATGATCCTAGTGTGTCCTCGCATATGATTGGCCGCATGGTGGCCCAGCTAAATAAAGACCCCGCCCCTGCCTGCAAGGATTCTCAGCAAGAGTAGGAGCGGCTGAAGATTCTGCTTTCCCCGACGGGAGTCTGCTCTTCTAGCGGTAGCTCGCGATCGGCGTGTTGGAGACCTCTGAATTAAAGTAGCAAGTCACCTCAAGTCAGAAGGCTCAAGTTCAAGTCAAGTCCCGAGTCATTGGTGTTCAAGTCCAAGTCGAGTCGCAAGTCTTTTGTGATGTTGTCACGTCGAGTCTCAAGTCATAAAATGTGTGACTCGAGTCTGACTCGAGTCCAAGTCATGTGACTCGAGTCCACACCTCTGCTGAACACTATGGAGAGGAGACAGAGTTTATGAGGCAAAAAGGTTTATTAACCTAAACCGTTTTACAGAGACAAAAGAGGGATTGGATACAGGGGCGGATCTACCGGGGTGGCATGGGGTGGCAACTGCCACCCTAAACAATAGCCTTGCCACCCCAGCTGCCACCCCAGTTGGCATCTTTGTTTTGAAAGAAAAGTTGTGGCTCATCGGACATTTATGAGAGAAAGTCTCTAATGTCCGAGTGCAAATGAATGCAGCACAAGATGCACGTCATGTAACCCCTCCCCCGGTCCTGGCGCGAGAGTGGAAATATGATTGGTGGCGAATTCATTTGAACGGGACGCCGCAAAACGAGAAGCCTTTCGGACCCAAGCACTGAAGGAATGAGGTAGTTGCGGTCTACAATGACAGAGAAGAGAATGTCAAATTTGGCTGTACTCAGCATTGAATCAAAACGCACTACAGCTGTTGATCTTAATAAATTTGTGAGGCGTTTTGCTGAACAAGATAGTAATCGCCGCATTCAGCTGTAATAGACATGCCAACTTGATGCTCTGCTCACGGATGACTCGATGAGAATAACAAACTGTTAAGATGATGACCTTGTATGCGTGTATATATTTTTTTCTTTGAGGGGGTCTGCCCCCAAAAAACAATTTGAAGTCCTGAAAAAGTAAAATAAGACGGTGTGTAAAACTACACTGCCCAGCCAACAGAAAGTAACCACTTTGATTGAACTAGGCCAGTAGGTAAGGACCTTCCACTGGATAATAATTGCAGCGATGTTTTAGCTGAATACACGTTTTTTAACCCTAACTGATGCAGTTAGTCACTTCTTTAATGTTTGTTCTTTCTGATGTAAAGTCAAGGTTGTAACTGTATATCAATAATGATATAATTACTTGTTTTTCAAATTTGAAGGAGGGTGAGCAAGCATCTTGACGAACATTCATCATTAACTCCTCCAAAAAATAAATATAGTTTATTCAATACTAAATGAATATGTGAATCATAACAGTTCTTCACTATATATGTAAAGCGTCTTTGAGCACCTGCAAAAACGCTAACAAATTAAATCTATTATTATTATTATTATTATTTATTATTTATTTATACAGCTGATAGGAATAATATGATTGTTAATAATATCATATTCATTCAGACAAACATCGATGAGACAGTTAATTAATGTACTTATTGCAGCAGTCTGCATAGATTTGGTTCCCCTGCTGGTCTAAGAGTGAGATAAACTCATTCAGTTATTGTTCAGTTAAAATTCATTAAATTACGTCTGCCACCTTATATGTAAGGCTTTACTGATGTGCCACAATAATATCACCTATGTGATTGAGTTAAAATATTAATATTGTGGCTTTCCAAGTTAACATTGACTGTAGGGGTGTAACGGTTCACAAACATTTCGGTTCGGTATGTATCTCAGTTGTTAGGTCACGGTTCGGTTCGGTACGTTTTTGGTACAGCAGAAAAAATTATCACAAAACATTAAAAACATTTTTTTTATTATTATTAAACTGTGACTAATGTATTCAAATAAATACAAAATATAGTAAAATAAACATTAAGGTGCAGCATTTCGATGAACTGAAATAATCTGTATTTGAACTGTACTAGTACCTAAGCAGCCAGCTTGACATTAGGACTTGCTTGTCATTGTATTTTCATGTTGTTTAAAGAAAGATTAACTTGTCCACATTGCTTGCTGAAATGGCAGATCTGCTGGCACTAACAATGTCTCCTGCTGTGGAGAACACCCTCTCTAGGGACAGAGGTAGCGCTTTGCTAACATGGCAACATAAGGATATTTGGCGTTTGTAATAGCTTTGGCTCGGTCTGAACTCTTTGCGAGTGGTGGAGGCTTACATGCTAGTGGGAGTTGGGTTTGCACTTCAGTCTTTTTTCTTTTGGTACCGGTGATATTCACGTTCGGGTGATGCCTTTTCAAATGAGTGTGATGTATTGCCAGCCGCGTAACCAATGTTAGTTGAACAATACCGACAAACAGCTTTGGTTCGGTCCACCTGTCTTTGTCCGTCATCCTTGTACGTAACTGCGAAACCAAAATGTTCCCAAACCGGAGACTTCAATGATGCTGTAGGATTTTCAGCTCAACTTTATCTGCGTTCGCCATTTCGACAGTTCCTCAAATTACTGACTACATTTGAACGCATCCCTGTGACCAGCTCTCATAGTATGCCTCTCGTCCAATGAAATTACTTGGTCGCTCTATGATATATACCTGAGATTACTTCCAGAAAGTTGTTCATGTTCTCAATTTTTTTACGTTTAACGCTATATTTGTTCGGTACACACGTGTACCGAACCGAAGGGCCCGTACCGAATAATTTCAGTACGGGTACGTGTACCGTTACACCCCTAATTGATTGATATGATTGCGATTTAAATCAGCATATACTTCTGTCAGGGGATGCCACCCCTCAAAATCTCCTGCCACCCTCTTGCCACCCCATGAATATTTGTCTAGATCCGCCCCTGATTGGATAATCCACAAAGTCCCGGGCCAGGGTGTGTCACCAGAGGTGGAGCGGAGGTCCGAAGCCGGGGATCCCGAGTTGGCGAGAGCGAGCAGGCTGGAGCAGCTGTGCGGAGAAGCACGGCGGAACACAGGCGAGGAGAGCCGGGGATCCAGAGCTGGCGAGAGCAACCTGGGGCAGGTAGTGATGGCAGTTTGACACTGAAGCTTCGAACGGAGCTTCAACCCTGGACTTCCTATTCCATAGAAGCAGTGATTTCAGAAGAAATCACGTGACATGTGACGTCCGAACCAGCAACTGCTTCATTTCCTGAATGAATCACTCCACTGGTTCATGGTCCAATCACGCGATTCAATGCACTCTGCCTCAGGTTCAGGTTCAGGTTATTTATTTGTACCCGTAGGTAGATTCTGTTTGCAGACAAAAAGACAAGGGTTCCATCCTGACACTAAAAACAAACACAAACAACAAACACATCTCTAATAAAATGACTAGTAAATGTACAAGTATACCCTGCTCAACCAAATCTCAAAATATAAAAAAAAAAAAAACATTTTAAGAAGGAAAACACTAGTACAAACATGGACATTCAAAATTCACAATTAAATAAAAAAAAAAAAATAGGCATCTGTGTGACGCTCCTATGATGTGTTAATTTGTGCAATAGCTGCTGGGATAAAACTGTTTTTACTCCGCTTAGTTCTACTCTTTGGGACAAGTAACCTCCAGCCCGAAGGAAGAAGCTTGAATTCTGAGTGCAGAGGGTGGGAGTCATTGTCTAATATGGAGCTGGATAACCGCTGTAACTGCCTGAGGTACAGGGTCTCCAGGTTTAGCTGTTACTCACCGATCAGTCTGCTGGACCACTTTACGATCTGACTCAGAGAGTTTCTGCTCTTTAAAGTCAGGTGAAAAAGACAGAATCGACTCGATAAAAGCACGATAAAACATGATCATCATGGTTTTGTCAATGTTAAAATAGGACAATTTCCTAAGACAGTACAAACGCTGGTGCCCCCTTTTGCACACAGCTTCACAGTTTGGATCAGAGCTCAATTTTGAGTCAATAATTGTCCCGAGATATTTGTATGATTGCACAAATTCTACTTCATGTATGTGGGGATGTCTTCTAAAATCAATGATCATGTCCTTGGTTTTGCTTATGTTCAGTTGTAGATAGGACTCCTCACACCACCTGACAAAGTCGTCAATGACAGGGCCGTGGCTGGTCTCATTGTCCTGGAGCCTACCTAAGAATTACAGAGTCATCTGCACAATTACAGAGTCATCTGCCTCGTATCTATTCTGACAGGCGACCAGTAGCGTGGCGTGGGAAAAAAATTAGGGGAAGCCAATAATACGTCCTTTCTTTTGGGTCGGGGGTGTGGTAGTCAATGTAATAACGTAACCAGGTGAGTGATTACAGCACCCGGTATCATTTTACACACATTTGTATCATACAGATGCAGGACTTACACACGCCTGTTATCTAACCGACAGGTCCGCACGCATTCTCCAGCCCAAACTCTAATAAGCATTCATTCACAAACTACATCAGGAGACCTTTCACGTTTTACGTCCGATTCGCTCCTTTGTTCCTCTCTGTACACAGCTCCAGTTTGGGTATCGGCCTGTCATCAGATTGTATCTGTTGTTGCTGTAGCGGAAGTTTAGTACAATTATGTTTGATTAAATACTCCAAATCTCCACCCTCCATAATTGCACTTGCTCTGCTTGCTACTTTCTAACGGCGGTGAGAGTGCTGCAGTGACGCTATCTATCTTCTATCGATTAGATTTATGATTCGAAAATTATAAAAGTAGGGTAGACATGTGGATATTATCCGACTGAACAAAACGTGCATTTATCTAACAGGTTCGTTTTCCACTGACCTTATTTCGAGCTATTTTCTAAAATCCTATGGAGAAATCCCGTTGCTTTTTTGTCGAGGGAAACCGAGCGCAGCTTACTTCCGGGTTTTAGGATGCGTCACTGCACCACTAAGTTGATGCGATTTGATTGGATTGTGAGGCAAGGGAAGCCAGCTGCCTCTGGCTTCCCTTGGCATGGCCCTGACTAATCACAGGTTGGCAGGGTTATGATGTGAGCCTCGTCTGATTGGTCAATCCCTCCATTTTTTTCACCAAGGGAAGAAAGTTTCGGCTGGCCTCCTCTCGCAACAGAGAGTGCAATCTACTGTTTCACCATAACATCTAGAGGGGCGCTGTTTCACTCTTTGTAAAATACTCAATGAGAATGGGGGAGAGACGGGCCGGCAGCAACACACAGCAAAGAATTTCCGAAACTTCCGAAAACTTTTTATTTATTTATTAAAATTATAACTATAATCCGAAAAAACAGGGGAAGCCTGGCTTCCCTTGGCCTCCAGGAGAAAACGCCACTGCAGGTGACAGGTTGAAACAGTTTCGAATTTGAGCGCTTCAACACTTTATAACCGCTCTAAACAATGTGCAATGTGTGGGTTGTTGTACGACGCTGAAGTTGGCTTCCAATTCAGAGCATCCGATTCGGCAGTTAAGGGGAAAGTTAAGGGACATTTAATTTACAGCGCTGAGCGAACAATCCTCCGTGTTTGAACCTTTTAAATCACTGCATAGCCAATTTATTTGGACTGGATTATCCCAGAGAGTCTAAATAACCCAGTTTGAGATTTGTGAAACCTTTATTCTATTTGTGAAAATTTAAAAAAAGGGAGATTTCAGTGCTTTTTTCACATGTAGACCACATTAGACCAGGTTCTGATCTAAAACCACTAGACCTACACTCATCAAATCTGGACTGGATTATCCCAGAGAGTCTAAAGATTCTTTATAACCCAGTTTGAGATTTGTGAAACCTTTATTCTATTTGTGAAAATACAAACAAGGGAGATTTCAGTGCTTTTTTTTTTACATGTAGACCACATTAGACCAGGTCCTGATCTGAAACCACTAGACCTACACTCATCAAATCTGGACTGGATTATCCCAGAGAGGCTAAAGATTCTTTATAACACAGTTTCAGATTTGTGAAACCTTTATTCTATTTGTGAAAATACAAACAAGGGAGATTTCAGTGCTTTTTTCGCATCCTGACCACATTAGACCAGGTCCTGATCTGAAACCACTATACCTAGACTCATCAAATCTGGACTGGATTATCCCAGAGGGTCTAAAGATTCTTTATAACACAGTTTCAGTTTTGTGAAACCTTTATTCTATTTGTGAAAATACAAACAAGGGAGATTTCAGTGCTTTTTTCGCATCCTGACCACATTAGACCAGGTCCTGATCTAAAACCACTTTACCTAGACTCATCAAATCTGGACTGGATTATCCCAGAGGGCCTAAAGATTCTTTATAACACAGTTTGAGATTTGTGAAACCTTAATTCTATTTGTGAAAATACAAAAAGTGAGATTTCAGTGCTTTTTCACATGTAGACCACATTAGACCAGGTCCTGATCTGAAACCACTATACCTAGACTCATCAAATCTGGACTGAATTATCCCAGAGGGTCTAAAGATTCTTTATAACGCAGTTTGAGATTTGTGAAACCTTAATTCTATTTGTGAAAATACGAACAAGGGAGATTTTGCTGCTTTTTAAAAATCTAGACCACATTAGACCAGGTCCTGATCTAAAACCACTTTTCCTAGACTCGTCAAATCTGGACTGCATTATCCCAGAGGGTCTAAAGATTCTTTATAACCCAGTTTCAGATTTGTGAAACCTTTATTCTATTTGTGAAAATACAAACAAGGGAGATTTCAGTGCTTTTTTTTTTACATGTAGACCACATTAGACCAGGTCCTGATCTGAAACCACTAGACCTACACTCATCAAATCGGGTAAGTATGGACAGCTAATTAAGGAAGAATAAAGTCTTTACTTCTCAAATGTATTATAATTTTGTGTTGCAAATAAAAATTCAACAGATAAGTAGGTATACTTATATAAACTTAATTTATTTACAGTTGCAGGCAAAACACTTTAACAGGAAATTAAATATAGTCTATAACTAGCATTGTTCAAGTTTACTTTAAGCAACAAGCTTTGCCTAATTACAGTATGTCATCTTGAGTACTAGGATTGCTTGGAATGTGAAAAACATTACAAGATTAGAAAATAACACTTTGGTAAAAATAATTGCTATTCATATTTTGCTTTAGGACAAAGCAACAGAAGCTGTTCAAAGTGGATGAAAGACTGAAGGTTAGCCTTTTTCTTTATCTCATGAACCTGAATTCCTTTAACATCTCTTTCATTTTTTTGTTTGCTATGAAACAGTATTTAAGATACGAAAAACTTTGTAGATAAAGAATTATCACCTAAATGAGGAGCATACACTTATTTTTATTTTTATTTATTTATTCATTTGTTTAACAGGGACAGTGCACATTAATTAACATTGCTGTAAATGTGCCAGAGTTAGCCAAGAGGCTATTTTTCATCTGTTGTCCCTGGACAGATTTTTTAAGTGAACCTAAAACAAATTTCATTTAAACAAGTAAATACAATCAAATTAAAACATGCAACATACATTACTGGAATACTTAAATAAATAAAAAGACAGAACAATAAAACAAAACAAAATAACATGTTGTGACGACCCCTCCCCCCTTCTGCCTGTCTGTGCTCCCTGCCTTGCTGTCCTCTGGCAGGTACTGGGAGTGTCGTCCTGTTTGTGCCCGCCCATCTAGAGGCGGAGCCTCAAGAAGGCATAAAGGCTTGCCCAGCTGGGAGGTTCACTTTCTGATTCTGATCCTGGCCTGCTGCAGCAACCTCAGCCTTCCACCTGTGTTTGTATTTTCACAAATAGAATAAAGATTTCACAAATCTGAAACTGTGTTATAAAGAATCTTTAGACTCTCTGGGATAATCCAGTCCAGATTTGATGAGTGTAGGTCTAGTGGTTTTAGATCAGGACCTGGTCTAATGTGGTCTAGATTTAAAAAAAGCAGCAAAATCTCCCTTTTTGTATTTTCACAAATAGAATAAAGATTTCACAAATCTGAAACTGGGTTATAAAGAATCTTTAGACCCTCTGGAATAATCCAGTCCAGATTTTATGAGTCTAGGTATAGTGGTTTTAGATCAGGACCTGATCTAATGTGGTCTAGATTTTTAAAAAGCACTGAAATCTCCCTTGTTTGTATTTTCACAAATATAATAAAGGTTTCACAAATCTCAAACTGTGTTATAAAGAATCTTTAGACTCCCTGGGATAATCCAGTCCAGATTTGATGAGTGTAGGTCTAGTGGTTTCAGATCAGGACCTGGTCTAATGTGGTCAGGATGCGAAAAAAGCACTGAAATCTCCCTTGTTTGTATTTTCACAAATATAATAAAGGTTTCACAAATCTCAAACTGGGTTATAAAGAATCTTTAGCCTCTCTGGGATAATCCAGTCCAGATTTGATGAGTGTAGGTCTAGTGGTTTCAGATCAGGACCTGGTCTAATATGGTCTACATGTAAAAGAAAGCACTGAAATCTCCCTTGTTTGTATTTTCACAAATAGAATAAAGGTTTCACAAATCTGAAACTGTGTTATAAAGAATCTTTAGACCCTCTGGGATAATCCAGTCAGGATTTGATGAGTGTAGGTCTAGTGGTTTTAGATCAGGACCTGGTCTAATGTGGTGAAGATGCGAAAAAAGCACTGAAATCTCCCTTTTTTTAATTTTCACAAATAGAATAAAGGTTTCACAAATCTCAAACTGGGTTATAAAGAATCTTTAGACTTTCTGGGATAATCCAGTCCAAATAAATCGTGTATGCAGCGATTTAAGAGGTTCAAACACGGAGGATTGTTCGCTCAGCGCCGTAAATTAAATGTCCCTTAACTTTCCCCTTAACTGCCGAATCAGATGCTCTGAATCGGAAGCCAACTTCAGCGTCGTGGTTGTTGTCGTAGTTTGCGTTGTTACTGTTGAGTTGTTGTTGCATTTTAATTGTATCATTATAGAGCAAGCCAGAAGAAAGATAGGTCGTTCTGGCTCGGGAAACACTTCGAAATGTGGAGAAGTTGTGAACAAAAAGAGAATTGTAACTAATATAAAAACAGTTAAATACTTTAAGGAATAGATAGCCCAGTGGATAGAGCCGGCGGCCCGAATGCGGTGATGTCCTCCGCGCAGCTGGTTCAAAGCCTGAAATGGAAGAACTTTTAGTCATTGCTTTTCAACTTTAATACTTTAATAACTGATAAAAGGCCCTCTCCGCCCAAAAAAATGTCCAGCACTCTCTAGTCTCTTCTCAATAACCCAATACACACAATTATCAATCTTTAATTGCAAATAGAACATGATATTCAGTGCATCGAATATTTTTCAAGGCAAAGATACGTTAAACCCACTGCAGCCTTGCACTTAGGAGAGGTCGCTGTAACTGAAGCTTCGAGAAATGAACCTATTTCCGACACAAATGTCCAAGTGGTTCGATGCTTCATTCAAAGCTTCATTTTGCCATCACTAGGGGCAGGTGTTCGTGGAAGCACGGAGGAACACAGACGAGGGGTAGGTGGCTGGACGTGGCAGGCAGAGGAGTAGGCAGACGGATACTGAATAGAGAGAGCACAAGGTAAGGATAACAGGAACACAGAAAGTTTGGTTTTGCTAATAGCGGAATTTACTAAGTCGTATTACCAGCGTGGTGAAACGACGAACTGGTGAATACTGGATGACGAAAACCGGGTATATAAGCAGGTGAAGGTGAGTAGATGAATCAGAGTGATGAGCAGCAGCTGATGAGGTGAGTTGGCGGGAATCGATAAGTAGCCTAGGTCAGCCACGCCCAGCCAGGAAGACAGACACTCATACCTCATTCACACCAACGCAACTCCGGTTCAAGCTCCGTGCTAGAACTTTTAAGGTTCAGAACCGGTTCTTCGGTTTAGCTCCGGCTCTTTTCACACTGCCCAGAGTCCGACTGGTGCTGCGTCATTGCGTCATCGTTTGCGTCATGACGTAACCGTTTGCGTGCCTGCTTCATAAAGCCAAACTTTGCGGAAACCCCTCACAGCTGACACCGACAACAACAACAATGGCCGATTGTCCTCCAGCTTCCTCTGTACCTCTTCAGAAGACCAGATTCCCAGTAGGTAGCTGGTCTCTTCAGTGGACCACTGCTGCTTGTTACATTTCTCCATCGTTGTGTACAAGCTGGATAAAACGCCGGCTTTTTATTCTTGTTCAGGAGTTGATCCCGCCCCTGCCCCTGCCCCTGCCCCTGCCCCTGCCCCTGCCCCTGCCCCTGCCCCTGCCCCTGCCCCTGCCCCTGCCCCTGCCCCTGCCCCTGCCCCTGCCCCTGCCCCTGCCCCTGCCCCTGCCCCTGCCCCTGCCCCTGCCCCTGCCCCTGCCCCTGCCCCTGCCCCTGCCCTGCCCCTGCCTCGACGTAAGCGTGACGTATGTGGTGCTTTTGCTCTGGCCGGACAATTTTTTGGTGCTCGAAATGAACCGGATTCCGGAGCTAAGAGGCTGCTCCGCTGCGGTGTGAACAAGAAAACCCGGTGCTTTTCAAGCTCCAGCTCCGAACCGGCCCTGAAACACCGTTGGTGTGAATGAGGTAACAGACATACAGACAACAACAAACACAAAACAAAGGGGAACAGAAGGAGGTCGACTGTAAATCCTCACATGATATGAAGGGGGACCTAACCTCCTCTAGGGGTGTCCGGGGGCTTGCTCCCGCGGGAAGATTTTTTTTTAAATGTTGAAGTTAAAAGCATCAATCTGGTGCACTTTGAGAGCAACATTAGGAGATCTACATCTCTCAACATCCATATGAAACAGAACTGTAAGCAGATATTCTTTTTCTTTATGGATATTTTACAAATCACTCCCCTTTTAAACTGTATTCTTGTTTATTAATAACAACATATAGTATTTTATACTTTATTCTCTTATTTTTGTATAATTATAATGATCATATAAAGATGTGCCTTTACCTCACTGGTTTTAGAAATAGCTAGCTAACCAGATGCTAATAACAACAAAGTTATTGACTGTATGATCAGCATGACAGATGAACAGATTGCCACTGGGCTTACAACTAAAGACACAGCCAAGCAAAAACTGCGACATGTGTATTGCTCCTTATGGGTACTGCAATTTCTGAAGTGCCGGAGCGGCGTTCTGGTGCTCTCCGTGAGCACTACACGACTACACCCCTCAGACGAGACATATACCACGCGATGACACGTTAGGCTCGTGTTGTGTTCAAGGACCCTAACCTTGGCCAGGAAAAACAGGTATTCGCTTGTTTAATTATTTTGCGGTCTAGATTTCTTTAATTCTTTTCTTTTTTGCGTGTGTTTATAAATTACCTCGAGGGCCGTACCAAATGGTCTCGCGGTCCGTATACGGCCCGGAGGCCGGAAGTTCCCCACCCCTGGTCTAATACTTGTACAATTGAAATGTACAAGTAAAGTCATCTGATAAGCTAACTGCCGCACAGAGTTTTAGATGTATCAGTCTCTGCAATACGATACCAAAAGCAGACAGACACAGTTTGTAGAGAAAATATTCGATCTTTCAGCAGCCTAAGGGCCTACTTTCCCAAGGAGATGGTAGAGAGTAGAGACCAACACGGAGCTAAAATGGACATGCAACTTTGCCAACAAGTTTGCCAACAAGTTTGCCATAACTACCTAATAGCCTACATACCGATATTGCGATTAATTATTGTTGTTCTGTTAGGTGGCCCCTCCCCCTCTTCATTGATATTTTCGCGTTGTTTTTTAATATTACGCTCACTTCTTTGAGTATTTGTAAAAGAACATGTTTTCACAGCTTGTTTCTGCTGCCCCCAGTGTCCAAAATAATATTTATTTTCTTGCGGGTTGTTATGTTATTAATTTTTTATTTTATTTAGTAATGTTATTAATATAAAAATAAACATTAATGTTTCGAGGGATTTTGATGGCCATTTTATTTTGATTATTTTGACACAGCTATAAAATGTGATTATATAAAGCAAATCCTAGCAATGGCCTCATCAGTTAGGTGAATGTCAGATACGGGTGTAAGAAGGTTTTTTAATTAACAGAACAAGAACTTAAATTGAAATTCTCCATTATTCCCCATCTGTGTCCTGACTTCCTAAGATTTAGTTTAAAAAATGTTCTCATAAAATGTTGGCAAAACAATACAGAGATTTGTATACACTATCATTTTGAGTTCAGTCTACTTTGCTTCCATAAAATGAGTGGAAGTAAATAATCGAAAATACACTCTTTTTTCCAGAAAGCTTTCCCAAAGAGGCAACCCAACAAAATAAGCAACAGTTTACCATAGGTGTTGAACTGAACTACAGTTAACTGTATGAACTTAGCAAAGGAGCCCTGAGGAGGCAAAGAAGGTGAAGCGGGACAGTGATGAGAAACATTCTTCTTCTTAACCACATCAGTAAGTTACAAACCTCCATACTTATTTATACACTGGGCATTTTACTCTGCCTTTATCATAGCAGGAGATCAGGTTTGAAGTTATTTGAGAATCTTTAGTTGCTTCTTACTTTGCACATTAATGTTAGCCACACCACTCCCGGTAGCTCACGGTGATCTTTTTCATGTGAAAATCAACATATTTGTTGTGCAGTGTTGTGCAGTGTCCTGTGTTGTTGGTCTCTCTGAGGAAAATGGGATTCCACAGTGGCACCAACAATAATGCTACTATGAACGCCTAAGAGGAAAAAGCTTTCTGCTTCCGCTTAAAATAGTGACTGACTACTGAAATGAACGACATGCAGCTTTGATACTGACAGGTCAGTCCTGCCAACAACACACCAACACTTTGGTTTTACAAGCTGGCCTTATGGCACTTGGTTGCGTTACTAAACAACTGCCTAACTACCTGTCCCATGCACTGTCATTCACAACAGAAATATAGATGTTTGTTGGTTGAATATATATAAAGGGCAGAAAAGCGCTATCTTTAAAAAATAAACACAATGGCAGAAAAGTCCCTCTGAGGCTTTACCTGTGTTGTCTGCTAGAGAGATGTTAGTGAACGTCCCATCATCCTCCTCATCCTCATTATCCCTCCTCATGCTCATTATCCTGCGTGTCAACGTCCTGAGTGTCCTCTCCTTCCTCCAGCATGGTGTCCTTTTTGTTTTTAACTGACAGACGCATTCATCTGCTTTCTACCATCCTTTCTTTAAACTTTGCTCTTCCCTGTTCTATTCTTTGGGCCCGGCCTCCTGAGTGACGGTTACCTGATTTACCTGACTGGTGGATCAGGTTACTGAGTTGTCACAGGGATTGGTCTCCATGGGGACCCCTGGAAAAACTATCAGGGGTCAAAGGTTGACTCCCAGTTTGTTAGCGTGGGCAGAGTGAGACATAATAAAGACAGCACATACTGTCACACATTAACCTGAAAAGCATGTAAATACAGTTCCAGGATTTAGTTTTGTCTGCTGCTTTTCTCCCGACTGCTCTAAAACCAGAACATAACAAATCTGCAGTGCTTTCACATTGTGTAAATGCGTTATTTCACAAGATTTTGCACAATTATGTTCATGCATCTCACCTAATTAGACAATGTGTCAGTGCAGGGTTAACCTACAGTGACAGGAACGTTTCTGTAGATCTGTGGGAGCAGCCTGCACTCTGGTGGTTCATGTTGAGTACTGCAGATCAGTGACAGAGCTCATGCTCCATCTGAGGGCAGCAGGCAGTGACACACTTACTCAGCAATGAGAATGCTCTCAAGGTCTAGCGCCAGTCATAGCCAGAAAATAAATCTGAGAGTCACCAAACGGGAACATTTTTAGAGGTTTCTGTAGTATTTTTTTTCATGATGTACCTGAACAGAGGTGGGAAGTAACTAAGTACATTTACTCAATAACTTTATTTAAGTACAATTTTGAGATACTTGTAGTAATGCTACTTTGTACTTCTCCTCCACTACAATTCAGAGGTTAATCATGTACTTTTACTCCACTACATTTATTTTATATATTTAGTTACTTTACAGATTTGAATTAATTATGTGAAATATAATCAACACTTAAATCAGACTTTAGTTCCACCTGGAGTAAATTCACAAGCTACCCTGCAGTATGCAAAGTCATTCAAACTAGCTGCACCTTTACCAGCTTTGATAAACACATTAATGCATCAATAAATATAGAACATTTCATTTATATTATTCTGAAATGGACCAATCTGCAGAATGACTACTTCTAGTACTTTAAGTACATACATTGATGCTAATACTTTTGTACTTTAACTTGAGTAACATTTTCAATGCAGCACTTTTACTTGTAACAGAGTCTTCTCTCTGGTACTTCTACTTTTACTCAAGTACAAGATCTTAGTACTTCACCCACCTCTGTACCTGAATTTATTGAAATAAGATTGTAGGGGAGTTTGGCAGATAACCTAGAGCAATGGTCCCCAACATGGGTGTCGGGTCCCCCCATGGGGGCGGAATACATCTGAGGGGTCATGAGGGATCAGATTTGGGAACAATAAGTAGAGGAAGTATGTCCGACAACAAGATTTAGAGGTGTTATGTGAATGAATTGTGAAAGTTCAGTTAGATTTCAGAAAAAGTAGTTTGAAGCTCTGTAAAAAGCTGGTTAGTGGATCGGTTGAGTTTAATTTAGTCAACATTTGTTAATTGGTTTTATACATTTAACACATGAAGCAATCATTAGAAAAACAGCCGGATTAAACATATGGCATTATTTTAAAAAATCACAAATATAGGACGGAGTATAATAAAAACACATAAAGACCAGAAAAGGGTAAAAGACCATTTCTATCGGTCAGTCTTTTATGCTTTGCTATTTTGACAAATTGCCATTCAATGAATAATAGTAGTGAATGCTGGTGACACAACTGCTGCTTAAACATGTTCTGCTAATAATAGTGTGAAGGACTGGAAATACTATGTAATAACATAATAATACAAACAAGAGAAGGACCCTCTGCAGGCAAGTCAGATCGGGTATTTAAGTCTCGCCAGCTGAAAATAAGTACCACACTGTGTGTTCAGATAGTATGAATTACAGCAGCATGTGGTTTTGTTGTCTGAAAGACAATCCGCATTTTGTGTGTGTTTGTGTTATATGTGTTGATCTTCTGCTCACTTGTTGGTGCTTTGGTGCATCTACTGAAAAACTGAAACATTGACTTTAAATGATTATATTATGTCAACAGATTACACATAACTTTATTAGGTTATTTGAAAGCAATAATATTAAGTGGAACCTAATATTTTGTATGTAAACTTAATATTATGGATTTCAATTAACCTAATACATTTATTTGAAATCTGTTGACATGATACATTTAAATAGTTATTCAACAGATTACACATAACTCTATTGGGTTACTGGAAAGCAATAATATTAACTTTAAGTTTTAGGTTCAACTTAATTTTATTGCTTTCAAATAACCTAATACAATTATGTGTTGACAAAATATAATCAATTAATGTCAACGTTAAATATGTTCAGTGTATGCCTTTTTGTTTGCTCGATCATAATTCAGTGTCTTTATGTTTTGTCGTGTGTTCGCAGGCATGTGTGTTTGCAGAGGATTCACCCGCCCCATAAAGCCGGGATGAACAGACATTTATGGGAACAATTTCACGGGGAAGGGATAGCCATTAACGTGCAACGGTGTGCCACATTTAAAATCCAAATGTAAAAAGCCTGGAACACCTCTCTGACATAGGAGTAGAAACGTTGACTCCATTGTTGTTCAGTCTCTTTTTGATGTTGTTTTGTGTCTGGAATGTAAGCATCTTGCAGTGGACTTGTGTCACCTTGCTCCCATCTGTCCTTTGTTTGATGTGATAGGTCTTTCTTTGTAGTTGTTTTATGTGTCTGTGCTCATTTCATGTATTTTCATAATTGTGTTTTGTCTCTTTGCAGTTGTTTTATGTCTTTGTCTTCACAGAATTATTTTTGCCTTATTTGTAGTTGTTTTGTTTCACTTTGAGGTCATCTTCTTTTTTTTCTCTTAATTGCTTTGGTCTTATCTTGGTCATTAATTTGAGTTATATTTTGTAGGTGAAGGACGTGGGGCCCACTGACACTTTGGGTCCCTAGGCCTGAGCCATACATGCCCGATGCAGATCACAGATTAGCTTTATTACTTAAAGAGTTAAGAGTGACACTGCCAACAAAACTTGGCTGGTGACACTCCAGCAGCTGTTCCACCTAAACACTCAATAACGTTTAAAGGTGATAAGAAGAAATGTTCATACCTGGTAAAGGATTAATGTTTTCACTGTTTAGAGGGAAGTGTGTGTGTGTGCGTGTGTGTGTGTGTGTGTGTGTGTGTGTGTGTGTGGTGTGTGTGTGTGTGTGTGTGTGTGTGTGTGTGGCTGCAAACACACAGAGAGAGAGAAAGATTATATTAGTCTTACGGTTCGCTCCCGTGTGATAGTCCACGGACCAGATGCCCACTTTGGCACCAACGCTCTGCCAGTGTTATGCTACACACACACACACACACCACACACACAACACACACACACACACACACACACACACACACACACACACACACACACCCAACACACACACACACACACACACCACACACACAACACACACACACACACACACACACACACACACACACACACACACACACACACACACACACACCACACACACACACACACCACACACACACACACACACACACACACACACGTGCAGGGGAGTAGAGGCTGTACAAAAGAGCACTCGTCCATCTGTCCATCTCCAGGCTAAACTGGTACTGCGCACATCATGTTTGTGTCTCCCTTGTCTGCAACGTGTGTGTGTGTGTGTGTGTGTGTGTGTGTGTGTGTGTGTGTGTGTGTGTGTGTGTGTGTGTGTGTGTGTATTTTTCTCATACTGCCTGTGGTGCAGCACCTCTTTTCACCCTCTGTCTGAAAGCAGAGCCCAGTCTGCTCTGATTGGTTAGCTGGCCGGCTCTGCTTTGATTGGTCAACTGCTTAGAGATGTCCCGCCCCTTTGCCTATCATGTACAATATGTTGGAGCGCTAGCCAATGGAAGCGTGAATGTTACACAGTTATGTCACTGTTATGAAAGTAAACAAAAAGTAATGAATACATAAAGTTACATTTGGCTTACACGTTTATCAAAGTGACTTAAAATAAGTGCAATCAGCCTTTAAGTTACAAAATCAAAACGGCAAGAACTATTTAAATTCTTTAATCCACTCAAATATCTCAAGAACTATGACATTTTGTACCAACATTCATGTTCTCCAGAGGATGAATCCTAGTAGCGTTGTTGGCCCCCTGGCACTACCTACTAACATTTACATTTTCCGTCTTCAGTAAAACGTTGTTGGAGATATATCACTCTTGCACATACCTGAATTCAGTATATATTCAGCAATGACATTTAAAATATTTGAAATACTACTTAGCTACTTTTATGTACTCTCTCAATCTCTCACTCACGTTTCTATCATTGTTTTCCTGCAACAGGTCACCTCTCGAGAGACTTAGGAAAGCCACTTTGACGTAATAACATAGGTCCAGCTGAGCCCATTTAGCTTCAATCAATATTGACTGCTGGTCATCGATCCAAACGGCCAAACGAGATGAGATCATCCAATGGGTAAATAACTTGTATTGTTTTAATATTTCCATGTGAGTTATAACTTTGGTTTGTCTGTAGGAGCTTCCTGTTAACAAGTAGGGGTCAAAAATACTTTCCTTAATTAATCTTTAAAAGTTCATAATTTATTTCATTTCGTTTTGACCTAACCTCACCAAAACGAGCCTGTACTGCTTGGCTGATATAGCGGAATATTTATTCAGTCTCTGTGTTTTCTCCATCCCCAAAGTTGTCAATCTCTACCAGACACCATTTCCAAGATTGGCATTTAAACAGTAATTTTGCAGCATTTTATCCACAAGCAAACCATTATCTTTCATTTTAAGGTGAAGGAGATATAGACTATTTAATTGTGTTTTCCAGATAAGTTTTAATTCCGCTATCTCTTGTCAGGACAAGTGAGTTCAGTGTAAGCAGTTTCACGTTCAGCTATTCAATCATTTGTTGTTTTTGAAACAGAAAGTCTCCTTTTCAAAAGGAAAAATGCATACTAAAATGAAATGATGTTAGCATTTTCTTTCTTTTTTTATATTCAAGTTTTTCTAAAGTTAAGTTATCTCTATTTTCTTCAGGCTGAAAATAACAACTTAGAAACTGTAAAATATAAAGTACAGTGTTATATAAACACTCAATAAAACTCAAATGTATGTTCTCAGACTACAGAAAGGTGGCCAAGGCCAATAGAGGTCACCAGCTTTCCTTGTATCATTCTCTCTCTTCTAGTCTTCTCTTCTCAAAAAATTATCGTATCTGTTGGGGAATAATTTGCTTAGGTATTCAACCTTTGACACAGTTCATAATGTTCTCCTCTCACTGTCTCCTTTCCCATGGCATAGTTCTACGGCCTTAGGTATTGCTGCTATCTCTCTTAAGGAGGAGCAGCTTGGGCGCATTGTTGTTGCCAGTCTATGACAGAGCACAAGCCGCCATGAGGTCGTTTACTGTTCAGGGACGTAGGTTCCCTGGCGCGCATTCTTTTCTATGGACGAGAGCTCTAGTTAGATTCAGGGTCCATAATTGTTTAGTCTCACTGATAAAGAATGTTGATTATTACACTCCGAACTAGTTAAAACCTCGAGCTACAGAAAGAGTTCTTCAGAATTGGTTTGGCAACCGCTGTGTCAACTCGTGACGCACCGCCTGTCTTTTCAACTCTCCGGCCGTAACTCCAAATAAACCATCAGTGATTGCCATCAAAGCTCCAGCTCTCCTCGTGCCTCTCTGTGTCCTGTTTCCAATTTCTTCAGAAGTTTTCCCCACAGTATCTAAATCTATCTCAAAATAATAATAATAATAATAATAATAATAAAATAACTAATTTAATAAACTTCATTCAACTGTGGGAAGGAGTTATATCCAACAATGTATATCCAACAATCTATCTATATATCTCAAAACATTAATTTGATGGACTATATGGATTTCCATCAATAAAATCCATAGCCTCACATCAATCTAATTACATCCATGCAATATAATGTAATTTAGTTAGTTCAACTAACATTTTTATCAAATACAGTTATACAGTATACAGTATAGTAGGTAATTTTGGAGAAAGCAGCTCGAGTGCGCTAGAATTTGAAAATACACAACCGGAACAAATCTGCCACTTCCTCACAGAGCCCCTCCTCCTCCAACACACACGAACGCGCACATGACCAATGAGGGCACGAGATAAGTTTGTGCACGGATGGAAGGCTGACAGGCAGTTAGGCCATCCAGTTATTTTAGCCGGGCCGGCTAAAATGATTGGTCGTGCTTTTTACAGTGCTACGGCTTCCACAGATGCATATTAATGTATTTATTGTCAAAGCATTTAATGTATTCATTGCCATCGGGATGTTAAGAGCATTCCATGGAATATAACAACAAGTGTTTCTGAAATAAATTACATACCCCACCTTTAAATAACATGATTAAAGTAACTAATGAAATTATATAAGAAGGTAATATAAAACCTTTTATCCATCCATCCACCTATCTTAAAAAATGACTTTCTGACAATTCAATTATGCGAATGATTTTCCATCCAATAAAATGTAAATGAGGCCCCAACTCCGACATAAAAACTAATTCAGCTAGTTTAACTAAAAAAACATTTTTGCCTAAGAAACATGATTCACATTTACTAGTTGACATTCATTTACAATTGTTCAACTCAAACAATCATAATTAATTTACAAATAAATATATCTATTTTTGCGAGGGTAACTTTAAAAATGTATTCCATTGCAGTTATCTGTACAAAACAAATGAATCAATAACCCTTATCTAAGTATCAGAATATAATTAATGAAATATTTACAATACAATAATAAATATATAAGTAATGTAACCTGATTATGCCTTCTGTTACTTTTGGATTATCACAATTGCCATGCAAATAAGTAAAAGAAGAAAAATCATCACAATGTTTTTACCTAAGTGTATTCTGTAAAACAACAGAACAATCTAAGCTCAACATTGTGTCCTCTGCTCAGAGATTTTACTTATAAGAAAACCTGCCTTTCATTCAGCATATTCAGGCAGTAGTCTACACCAACAATAAAACACAGGAGCACATACTACACTTTAAAAAGAAATCAAATCTGAGCTAACAGAAAATGCTCCGTTCTGGTTTAATACACACAGTTAAACTCAAACACACTATTTTTTTTTGAACATATAGGTTAATCTTCTCAATAAAAAAATGAACAAATGAACCAAAGAAAGTGAAAACCATAAAGCAGATTCAGGCAGTAGGCGTATAGATTCTCACTTAAAGTATTAACATACAGAACAGTTTACAAAGAATAAATAAACTATGTTCCTTTAACAGCATTCACAATAATATCTTTTACGTGTTTGGTAACATTTTAATCCTAGTAGTAATGCCTACATTTTTTTAAGTAAATGTAAGGGAATACAGTTACCTTTCTTTGAATCCTGATTACATAATCCTGTTACATGTAATCCATTACTCTCCAAGCCTTAATGTAATTGAATATGATCAAGTAATATAATAATTTACATTCAAATTTGGAAACGAATTCACATTAAACTCAAACTAGTCAAAATAATTCGGAAATAAATAGTAAAAAAAAAAGATCCTGTTCTAGTAAAACTCCACTCCAGGGTTTGCAGGTAGCATGAAAAGCTACAGTGTTGGTTTACGATCTTCCCCATACATGTTTCACCCCCCCCCCCTTCACCTCTCCCCTTCTCCCTCACTCTATTCTTCTTAATCTCATCCCACTCACACATACTCTGCGGGGGGAGCACGCACACACACACACACACACACACACACACACACACACACACACACACACACACACACACACACCACACACACACACACACACACACACACACCACACACACACACACACACACACACACACACACACACACACACACACACACACACACACACACACACACACACACACACACACACACACACACACACACACACACACACACACACACACACACACACACACACACACACACACACACACACACACACACACACACACACACACACACACACACACACACACACACACACACACACACACACACACACCACACACACCACACTACACACACACACTACACACACACACACACACACACACACACACACACACACACACACACTCCTGTAAGAATACTTGAGTGAGTTGACTCTGCACTCTGAACTGCCATTTATTTTGACTCTCAGTCTTTCTGTCTGCCAGAAACCACAGGACAGAACAGAGAGCAGATTCATCAGCAGCCTCACCTGCTCCACAGTCCACCACAACAACACACTCACACTCAGTATTGATGTATCAACAAAACCGCACAGTTTTAGAAACTACAAGTTGGAGTGCTACAGGGGTAAACACATTAAACATAGCTATAATAAATAGATCTCTCAAAAATTGCAAATATTGCTAGAGGCAAATACACATTATAAAACCATCGTAGTAAAGCGAACATAACATGACCAAAGTCAGGTATTGTTATTATTTTTTTTAACTATTCAATCTTTGTAAATAATATTGCTGTTTTCTTAACGTATAGGTTTTTGTGCATGTAAATGTTCTGCAAAGACTGAAACCCCAAAGTTCACGACAGAGGGAGTTTCTCGATTGAACTCCTTTGTTTACTTCCGTAACATTATGACATCACAATATTACACTTGCGCTTCTATTGGTTATCGCTCCGACACATTGTAGGTGATAGGCTAAGGGGTGGGACATCTCTAATCTGTTGACTCATCACAACAGAGCCGGCCAGCTAACCAATCAGAGCAGACTGGGCTTCAGACAGAGGGTGAAAAGAGGTGCTGCAGCACAGGCAGTATGAGGAAAATAAAGAGCTTTTTGAACATTAAAGCATGTACACTTGTCAAAGTATAGGCCCGAAAAACGACTTCTTGAGTAGCCTGAGATCTTTAGGGTCAAGCTCCAAAAAACCTAGATTCTACATTTCCAAAATTCCTCACAACAGTATGTTTCTGTTAGATCCTTTCTGCCTTGTATATATACCAATGTCTACGTCTCCATTTTATATCAAACACTTTGCAGTCTTGAAGCCTGAGCAGAAATAACCCTAATGTTGTAATCAGGAACTTTAGAAAGTTCCCTGCAGTGTCAGAGAATATTTGATACACTTGCTTTTATAGGTTGAAGACTAATCCACTCTAATTCACATTTGTAAAGTTTTTGGAGTAGCTGAGATTTTAAAGAATACTACTATCCTCATAAAATCTACACATAAAAAGGCAAATACATAATGGTTATTTTTCTAATCCTACATCCTAAAACCCTCCATAGACATACTTAATGAGACATGTTTGATAAGCTAAAAGAAAGACAGGTTTGTTTATTTCATTAATTGAAAAGGTGACATTTTGAAAGTACAAAGGTTTGCACAACACAGAGAACACAGACGCATTCAGGGCGCCCTGTGAGTCAGGGCCCGGGGCATAATCAACCCACCATCATTAGCTGCATTGTAGACTGACTTCAGCCAAACAACAGTTTACCTCTTGGTGTGCTTGAACCAATACAGATCTGTATACAAACCTGTGTCAAAGTACCTTGACTTTTACTCAACGCACATCCTGTTTACCTGAGTGACACCTGTACTTATAGGATATTCAAAAATCTGATTTACCCATAGAATTGTATCAGAGTCTATGTATAGATTACAACCTTTTCCATACTCCACACATTTGTGACCACATTTGGGCAAGACACAACATTAACATATAGGTTGTTTTTAACTAACTAGTTGCAAACTTTGTCTGGCTGCTGCAGGTAGGGTGTTTGTACATATTTTTCACTGAAGACGGCCAGATTCGTCATCAAATGATGATGCTGATGAGAGCAACCCTGTCTCCTAAAAATTATGGGTATGGGAGACACATCTATGGAATCACAATTTCAATAGCTTACCATTAAATGACGGTATACCTTTCTGTCTGTGATGTTTTACAAATCAGATATTAATGTGTAGAAGTAAAACATGAGAAATAGTATAGAAATATCCTGTAAAATTATGCAAAAACATGAATAAAACTACACATCTTCAGATGTTATACATACAGTGGGGCAAAAAAGTATTTAGTCAGCCACCAATTGTGCAAGTTCTCCCACTTAAAAAGATGAGAGAGGCCTGTAATTTTCATCCTAGGTACACTTCAACTATGAGAGACAAAATGAGAAAAAGAAAAAAATACAGAAAATCACATTGTATGACTTTTAAAGAATTTATTTGCAAATTATGGTGGAAAATAAGTATTTGGTCAATAACAAAAGTTCATCTCAATACTTTGTTATATACCCTTTGTTGGCAATGACAGAGGTCAAACGTTTTCTGTAAGTCTTCACAAGGTTTTCACACACTGTTGCTGGTATTTTGGCCCATTCCTCCATGCAGATCTCCTCTAGAGCAGTGATGTTTTGGGGCTGTCGCTGGGCAACACGGACTTTCAACTCCCTCCAAAGATTTTCTATGGGGTTGAGATCTGGACACTGGCTTGGCCACTCCAGGACATTGAAATGTTTCTTACGAAGCCACTCCTCCGTTGCCCGGGCGGTGTGTTGGGATCATTGTCATGCTGAAAGACCTAGCCACGTTTCATCTTCAATGCCCTTGCTGATGGAAGGAGGTTGTCACTCAAAATCTCACGATACATGGCCCCATTCATTCTTTCCTTTACACGGATCAGTCGTCCTGGTCCCTTTGCAGAAAAACAGCCCCAAAGCATGATGTTTCCACCCCCATGTTTCACAGTAGGTATGGTGTTCTTTGGATGCAACTCAGCATTCTTTCTCCTCCAAACACGTCTAGTTGAGTTTTTACCAAAAAGTTCTATTTTGGTTTCATCTGACCATATGACATTCTCCCAATCCTCTTCTGGATCATCTAAATGCTCTCTAGCAAACTTCAGACGGGCCTGGACCTGTACTGGCTTAAGCAGGGGGACACGTCTGGCACTGCAGGATTTGAGTCCCTGGCGGCGTAGTGTGTTACTGATGGTAGCCTTTGTTACTTTGGTCCCAGCTCTCTGCAGGTCATTGACTAGGTCCCCCCTTGTGGTTCTGGGATTTTTGCTCACCGTTCTTGTGATCATTTTGACCCCACGGGGTGAGATCTTGCGTGGAGCCCCAGATCGAGGGAGATTATCAGTGGTCTTGTATGTCTTCCATTTTCTAATAATTGCTCCCACAGTTGATTTCTTCACACCAAGCTGCTTACCTATTGCAGATTCAGTCTTCCCAGCCTGGTGCAGGTCTACAATTTTGTTTCTGGCGTCCTTTGACAGCTCTTTGGTCTTGGCCATAGTGGAGTTTGGAGTGTGACTGTTTGAGGTTGTGGACAGGTGTCTTTTATACTGATAACGAGTTCAAACAGGTGCCATTAATACAGTTAACGAGTGGAGGACAGAGGAGGCTCTTAAAGAAGAAGTTACAGGTCTGTGAGAGCCAGAAATCTTGTTTGTTTGTAGGTGACCAAATACTTATTTCACCGAGGAATTTACCAATTAATTCATTAAAAATCTTACAATGTGATTTCCTGGATTATTTCCCCCCATTCTGTCTCTCATAGTTGAAGTGTACCTAGGATGAAAATTACAGGCCTCTCATCTTTTTAAGTGGGAGAACTTGCACAATTGGTGGCTGACTAAATACTTTTTTGCCCCACTGTACATAAGTGTCCTACACTAATATTGCAAAGTTATTATTAGTATGCTGTGTGCACCTTGTGTGCACCGCATAGTGGTTAAAGCACGTTATTGAATTATTTTTGTTGAATAATGTTAAGAGTACATACTTTCATAGGGGGAAAGTAGAAGGTCAATGATAGAAATATAGAATATAAAAAATCAAGAAGATACTGTAAGTGATCTCTACAATAAAACAGTTTAGTGCACGATGTACAAAGATATTAATATGAGGATGTGCAAAACAGACAAACTAATTAACCTTTATTAACACATTAAAGAATACTTTAGGTTAAGGTCTTCTTTCAAATAAGAAAAAAGCTTTGGGGGTATCTATCTACAGATAAATATTAAGTCTGACAAAGTACTTAACGTCTAATATATTGCTTTCCTGCAATGTTAACTATGTTGAAGCACTTATTTTAACCGATATTATACACATTAATTATACTCTTATGTATGTAGATAGTATAAGAAATGTGCAGAATTTGACAGTTTAATGGTGGAGGTACACACATATTGATAGATGTCTTCTAATGCACTGTTGAGGAACCTGTGACCCAAGTTTTCCATTCATTGCATAACTACACCGTAGTTGTGTATATGATATGTCAATAAACCTTAGAAAATCTTGAAATCTTGAAAGGGATGTGCAAAATAGCAATTATATACAGTCTTTAATTAACTATTAGTAGAGAATAACGAGTAATTAATATACTTTATAGAGATCTGCAGATAAATGTTTAATCTTCTCAAGCACCAACTATCAAATATCTCTCCTGATTGTTGGCACTTGACAATCACCTTTCCCTGAATTTTACTCAGGTGTAACTAAAGTCTGATTTAAGGGTTGTTTATATTTCACATCATTAACCAGAATCTGCAAAGTAACTAAAATAAGTGTAGTGGAGTAAAAATACCAGGTTAACCTCTGAATTGTAGTGGAGTAGAATTACAAAGTAACAATGAGCTGTCATGTGGGTATATATTAATGCTGCCCATTATGGACACAAGCGATTTTCACCCATTTAGTAATTACATGTTTTACATTTGTACACACCAATTTGTTTCCTATCGCCTAAACCTCCAGGGCTGTACACAGTGTAACACTGTCAACTTCTAATTTTGTGAAAAACGAAAACGTCTTTTAAAACTACAATTCCCAGTAGAGACGTGCCATAGAGAACATGTTGCGAAACACAATAGCCAGCATGTGTAGTTCTCGGGGGGCGTTCGAGTCCAGTTTTGAATAGTCTGCCGTGGTTTCGTTTCCATTTCAAAGAGCTTTGACGCTCGGCGGAACCTTGGCGCACTGCCACTCCAACATCCAATCCCAGAGCTTGAAGACAGTGGCGTTTTCTCCCAGAGGCCAAGGGAAGCCAGGCTTCCCCTGTTTTTTCGGATTGTAGTTATAATTTAAATAAATGAATAAAAACACTTTGTTTTGTTTAGATAATTCTCCTTTGCTGTGTGTTGCTGCCGGCCCGGCTCTCCCCCATTCTCATTGAGTATTTTACAAAGAGTGAAACAAACAGCGCCCCTCTAGATGTTATGGTGAAACAGTAGATTGCACTCACTGTTGCGAGAGGAGGCCAGCCGAATCTGGCTTCCCTTGGTGAAAAAAAATTGAGAGATTGACCAATCAGATGAGGCCCACGTGATGCCCCTGCCAACCTGTGATTGGTCAGGGCCATGCCAAGGGAAGCCAGCCGCCTCTTGCTTCCCTTCAGAGGCGGCTGGCGATTTGATTGGACACTGCCATCCAATCAAATCACATCAACATCAGTTTTAATACTGTCATCACCGCCGTTAGAAATGATCAAGCAAATGAAGCATTATGGAGGGTGGAGATTTGGCGTACTTAATCAAACATAACTTTACTAAACTTCCGCTACAGCAGCAACTAAAAATTAAATCAGATGACAGGCCAATGACCGCACTCCAGCTGTGTGTACACAGAGGAAAAAGGGAGAGAATCGGATGTTCAATGAGGATAATTATGTCTGCACAGAGTGGCTAACTGGAAGCGCTAAACTTCAGCATCTATTTTGCTGGCCATGTCTTCTTTTTGACAAGGATTCATGCTCCCTGAACAATCCTTGGGCAACTTCAGGATTCATCGACCTTGCCAACCTGTCACGGGCAATTGAGAGGCACGGTAAATCCAAAAATCACATAGATTGTGTGATTGTCTGCATACATTAATAAGTAAAATGCTTAAATTAATAAGGAGAGAGTTTCAGCTGGATAGTGCGTGCGGACCTTTCGGTTAGATAACAGGCGTGTGCAAGTCCTGCATCTGTGTGATACAAATGTGTGTAAAACGATACCGGGCGCTGTAATCACTCCTCTGGTTACGTTATTGACCACCCGCCCGACCCAAAAAATGGGCTTCCCCTACATTTTTCCCCACGCCACGCTACTGCTTGAAGATTAATCACGGGGTTTGTCAACGGGACTGTAGTCCCAAACGATAGCTGGGGATTATGGGTAGTGTAGTGTCTTCAGCCATCCTAAACTCTGAATTTTGAAGATCTTCTGTTACTGTCCTTTCTTCTTAGAGGAAGTACAGAAACACGTAACTCTGGATCAGGGGCGGATCTAGAAAAATATTCATGGGGTGGCAGGAGAATTTCAGGGGTGGCATGCCCTGGCAGAAGTATATGCTGATTTAATCGCAGTCATATCAATTCATGTTAACTTGGAAAGCCACAATATTTATATTTTAACTCAATAACATTTGGTGACATTATTGTGGCACATCAGTAAAGCCTTACAGATAAATATATAAGGTGGCAGACATCATTTAATGAATTTTAACTGAACAATAACTGAATGAGTTTGTTTCACTCTTAGACTAGCAGGGGAACCAAATCTATGCAGACTGCTGCAATAAGTACATTAATTAACTGTCTCATCGATGTTTGTCTATATTAATATGATACTATTAACAATCATGTTATTCCTATCAGCTGTCAATCACTGTTATAATTCACATATTCAGTGTTATTATTAAATAAACTATATTTTTTGGAGGAATTAATGATGAATGTTCCTCAAGATGCTTGCTCACCCTCCTTCAAATTTGAAAGACAATTATATCATATATCAAAATTCAAAAGATTCAAAGGAACAGTTCAGCGCCCCACGACTTTACTGCAAACAGTTACAACCTTGACTTTACATCAGAGAGAACAAACATTAAAGAAGTGACTAACTGCATCAATTAGGGTTAAAAAACGTGTATTCAGCTAAAACATCGCTGCAGTTATTATCCAGTGGAAAGTCTTTACCTACTGGCCTAGTTAAATCAAAGTGGTTACCTTTTTTTGGCTGGGCAGTGAAGTTTTACACACGTCTTATTTGACTTTCTCAGGACTTAAAACTGTTTTTTGGGGGCAGACCCCCACAAAGAAGAAAAATGTTATACAAACGTAAGGTCATCATCTTAACAGTTTATTATGCTCATCGAGTCATCCGTGAGCAGAGCATCAAGTTGGCATGCCTACAGCTGAATGTGGCGATTACCATTTTGTTCAGCAAAACGCCTCACAAACTTATTAAGATCTAAAGCTATGGTGCGTTTTGATTCAATGCTGAGTACAGCCAAACTTGACAGTCTCTTCTCTGTCATTGTAGACCGCAAATACCTTATTCCTTCCGTCTACTTGGATCCAAAATGCTTCTCGTTTTGCGCTGTCCCCCCGTTCAAATGAAATCGCCGCCAATCATATTTCCACGCTCGTGCCAGGGCCGGGGGAGAGGTTACAAGGCTTGCGTCTTGTGCTGCATTCACTTGCACTCGGACATTAGAGATTTTCTCTCATAAATGTACGATGAGCCACAACTTTTCTTTCAAAATAAAGCTGCCAACTGGGGTGGCTGCCACCCCGTAGAACCGCCACTGCTCTGGATTTGTTTTAATGTTTGAGGTGCAATAAACGACACAGCAGCTTTTTGGCATGTTAAAACTATTATTTTCTGCCTCGCTGATGAGACTAACAGCTGGCGAAATTACAGCCTCGCCTACTGATTTTAATTTAACCCTATATCGAGCCTGATTCTCGATTTCAAATGTGTACTCTAAAATTATATTTATAAATTACTATTATCATTATTATAAGCAAGACAATAAATGGCAAAGATATGTAGAAAATAAACTTATTTAAGATACGTTCATAACAAACTTAACTTGGGTCGAAAATACGTTTCTAGCTAAACGTAATTGA
This sequence comes from Gymnodraco acuticeps, assembly GCF_902827175.1. Taxonomy (NCBI): domain Eukaryota; kingdom Metazoa; phylum Chordata; class Actinopteri; order Perciformes; family Bathydraconidae; genus Gymnodraco; species Gymnodraco acuticeps. The sequence continues at coordinate 287,971 of NW_022991123.1, forward strand.
GAATGCAGTTTAGTTCTGTGGGAACATAATCTTTAGGAGACAGGGTTGGATGAGAGCTGTGAGAATCAACCAAACAATGAGCTGAAAGACGCTCCGTAACTGAAGAAAACTGCAGAGGGCGATCCTTCACACATTTAATCTATTGTTATTAAAAATATATTGATTTGAACTGCTTTAAAGTGGCATCAGATAACTTCTTAATGGTCTCATTTTTTGTGAATCTGTTGCAAAGATGGATCGCCCCTAGCTTAAAACTAGTAAGGCATTTAGTTACTTTTTCAGACCAAGCCCCCATTTCCCATTGACTTATGTTGCGAAAGAGACATCTGTACATTTGCGTTCATTTGACTGAGCCAAGAGCGGTGGACCGGAGTTTAAGGTAAACTTATGTGCGCAAGCTCTTTGGGCCCAGATACGGGTACTTTTTTAAATCTACAGTTGCTCCATGTTCGGCTTCATGCGCCACTGAATTTTTTTTATAGGAATATACTGGACCATGCCTCCAACGCTGTGTTAAGTTCTCTTTAAATGCTGATTTTTCATTATTCTATAGCCAACGTTGGACCTTCACAATATACCCAATAATGATAACTTTCAGGAAAGTCTAAGGGAGTGGTAAATTATACCTGTGCAGCATTGTACCAATTCAAGTCAATGACTAAACAATCTCCTCTTTGTGACGCCCTGCCTAAACATTTTTGAACTACCCTGTGAATAGCAGTCAGTTTGTAGAGGCTAAGCCAACGCTTTAAGCCTCTGAGGATCCGCTTGGTGGGTGTAATTGACGCACACCTTGTTTGCTGCCGAATAAAAGTTAGAAACAAAGTTTCCAGTTCGAAATAGTCAATTTATTTCCCTTTTTTACTGGTTTCTTTCCATCATTCACCACACGATATTTATGGTTTACACAATACCTTTTGCTTTGTTTTTAATCCCGTGTTTGTGTGTGTGCGTGTTCTCCGTGTGTGCTCCTTGTGTGAAATGTGTGGTCAAAAACTGTATGGGCCTTCCGGCGGAACCTCTCACCAACACATAGGTTCCTACCTTTATACCCACAGTTAATTGGCTCCTACACCACTTATTCAAGCTAAAATATTATGAGGATCCGATTTTCAAATCACAGAACTTGGTCCAAAGAATCTTGATAAATCACTGATTTTGGCAGTTGGTGCCACCTTGTTTTGCTACTTTTTTGCATAGACAAAAACAGTCGTATTTAATTGTTTTCCTTGCCTTGGGTCATTATGACATGGCGAGAAAGTGCCAAATAACAATCATTAGGGGATTTGAGTCAGTATGTGTGTGTGTGTGTGTGTGTGTGTGTGTGTGTGTGTGTGTGTGTGTGTGTGTGTGTGTGTGTGTGTGTGTGTGTGTGTGTGTGTGTGGTGTGTGTGTGTGTGGTGTGTGTGTGGTCGGGTGTGTGGTTGAGTTATTGACATCAGTCCGTCGAGCTTCTCCAGCTGACCTGTGTGAACACGGAATGTCTGGATGGTGTCATGCAGTCATAAATGCAGCCCTGAAGTCATGAACACATTAGCCTATGATCTAAATTTAGAAGTCAGACATTTACATTGTTATGTTTTGGTATGTTAAGTGTGTGTCTTAAATCTCAGTTGTTTTGATGCTGACATGAATTGTTATATTAACCCTTATCTATCAATAAGGACTTTTCAGGCTTTTAATTTCCGATGTTGGCAATGGTGAGGTATCATTTTGAATGTTAAGCTCCTTACACACCAAACTGACACCAAAGAATACGTCCCGACGGAATGTCGCCTCACGTCTCCTGCGTCTCCTGCGTCTTGGCCATGTGTCGCACTGGAACACACCGCAAAGACTTCAGCCGACGGCCAAGTTGCACTTTCGAACTGTGCATGCGTGAGTGGCAATAACTCTCCTTACCAGCAGGCGTCGGTAGTGTGTATTCGTCATTCAAAAGAGGCAACAACCGGAAGACAGACTGCGTGATAACTGAGAGAAGAAGAACAGACTGCGTGATGTAAACAAACAACAAATAGCGTGTGCGTTCCATTTTCACTCTACAACGAGAAGCTCATTGGGCTTTCCCGAACCTGTGTCGAGAGCTGGAGTTAAATGAAATCTCAGATTTGCCTTCTTAATAGTTTGTTTGGGTCCCTCACTTCCGTTTCGCTTCTCATGCACTAAATCACTAAGCTGAACAGCCAATCAGAGTGATTTCTTTGACCGACGGCCTTTGGTCGACAGCCTACCGATTCAACATGTCGAATCGGCGGCGGAAGGTGTCGGCACGGCCGAAAAGACACGACGGTGTAGTACACACCAATCTGAGTAGGGCGACACAACGCTCATCGACGGGCCGACATCTATCGACGCCGAAAATCGGCTCGGTGTGTAAGGACCTTAAGAAGTCAAGACTCAGCTCCTATAAATATCAATTAATAAACTAGGTCACCAAAACATGGCCATTAAAAAGAGGTGGGAAGTAACTAAGTACATTTACTCAAAGTACAGTACTTAAGTAAAATGTTGAGATACTTGTACATTACTTAAGTATTTCCATTTTATGATACTCTGAACTTTTACTCCACTACAATTCTGATGTAAATCATGTACTTTTACTCCACTACATTTATTTAATGACTTTACTTTACAGATTTGGATTCATCATTTGAAATATAATTAACACTTAAATAAGACTTTATTTACACCTGGAGTAAATTCACAAGCTACCCTGCAGTATACAAAGTCATTCAAACTAGCTGCACCTTTACCAGCTTTGAGAACACTTTAATGCATCAATAATTATAATCAAAACATCATATTATTTTGGAATTGACCAATCTGCATAATGAGTACTTTTGGTATAGTTTTGTATATTTTGATGCTAATACTTTTGTACTTTTACTTGAGTAACTTTTTGATTGCAGGACTTTTACTTGTAACAGATTATTACTCAACTCTGGTACTTTTACCACTAGTAATTTTTCCACCTCTGCCGTTAGATCATAAAAGCTTGCATTCTATTGTATTAGACTTAATCTATCTTAAACAAATAATTTTTTTAATTATTTTCCACCAGATTGAGTCATTTTCTCATGTCAGCCCTATTGGAGCATACATGCTTTTTTCCATGTTTCTTGCAAACATTTTTAAAGTCTATGTTTTTGCTGATCACTGAGATGTCCCACATAAAAAAAAAGAAGATCGATGATAATGACATTTCAGTGAAAGTGGAAAAATAATTTTAGGATGTTGTATTAATATGGTTCTTTTTTAAATGTTTGTCCTACAAGGACTTAGAGCATTTTAGACAGTCATAATTTAATTTGTATTTATTTTTAAGATCTGCACCTTGTGTGTGTTGATGTTCTCCTTTGTTGATCTTTGAATATGTTTCTGTTTGATTCCCATAAAATCTGATGTCACAGTATTGTTTATGACATTTAATCCCCGTCATTTCCACGGGTCCATCAGTATACCAGTCTGATATGCAAATAATGCCTCGTGTCTATATCAGTGTGTGTGTGTCGTTGTAAGCATTTGTGTTTGCTTAAGTGTAGGGCTCTGTGTGTGTTTGTGTAGACGGGGTTAAAATGTGTTAGTCCTGTGGCTCTGTGTGCGTCTCCTCGTATGTCTCAGTAGTGCGTGCATGGCACTTAAGAAATTAACATATTTTGAAAGGAAAGAAGATGTTGTTCCTTAATGAGTGAGGGCATATGCATCTTTTTATGGCCTCATTACCATAATTACCCAGCATCCTTTGTGACCATGACACGCATATGAGGTTGTGCGTATACATGTGCGTATGTATGTGTGTGTTTGAATTGTTTGCAGGGCAGATTATTTTTCTCTGCCTTTTTGTCATTAATAGTCCACCCCCAGGTGCGTATTTTTCATACATACATCTTTTATTATTATATTCCACCACATGAACAATAATTCTGCCTCTCTAATTGTAAAATAACCAACAGTAACAATAAGAAAATATATGTTTGTCACCAATTTCTAAAATCAAGGCTTTTTCAGTGAAAGTCTGGTTTTAACCTGGTCTTGCAATCCTTTCTGTTTTTCTTCTGAAACAGCTGATCAGGCAGAAAACAACATGATTCTCCTTCTCCAGCATTCCCGGCGAGTGCGGTCACCACCTCTTGTCTCCCAGCCAGAGGTTTAAGACGGTAAACACTGTGGCAATGTGTGTGGATAACAATAGCATTCCTGTATGAAAAGCAGCAGTTATTGCAGCACATCAGAGTTTAATGCCCTGCCATGGAGACACAGCAGAGTTAAACTCACATTAGGATGGCCTAATTGATTTCTCAGAGATTTCGTTTTCCTTTTTTACTCAAAACCTATTTCTGAAATTCCCATGAGACCATGCTCAACATGAAGAGAGATAAAACAAAACGATACCTGCTTGCTTGCCTATATTGTATAAAGAAGTAGTCTGGAGGACAGATTGTACGGTTCATCCTCAGTTTCAACATTTACCTCGCTGTTGGTGTTAAAGACAGAAATATCAGCAAAAGTATTCCACACAAACAGCAGTTCATGCAAGTTTGGAGTTGGACCTATACGCTGTCGAGTTGGACCTACGCTGTCATCGAGTTGGACCTACGCTGTCATTGGAGGCAGTCGCAATTTCTACAGGCTCGCACTACCTGTTAGCATCTGGCATCTGTTAGCATCTAGCTCTCCTGCTTACAAACTTTTAGCCATCCCTGCTTATACAAGTAGTAGTTTTAGTTGTCTGCGATCTGCGGAGGCCTACTCCCACCTGTCGAGTACGGCTGTACTGAGGTGTTTTTCCTCCGGAGACGTCGCGAAGAGACGGAGCGGCTCCACCCAGGGGCGGACTGGGACTACAAACCAGCCCCACCGATTTACTAGCGGTAGACATTAATGGGAAAATAATGTCTACCTCCGGGCCGGTGGACTTGTATTATCACTGGCCCCACCATTGTAACCACTGGCCCGGAGCATTCGTCCAAAAAAAAATGGACTAATAATGAAGAAAATTAACACATTTGTTGCAATAGTAATTTATAAACTAACTACATTACTACTTGTACTTCAACATTTTAATCATCAGTTCTTCCTCATTTTCCTCAATTGTTCATATTTGGTTTATTAAAATAATGATATTGTGGTCATTGTTAAAAAATGTCTGCTATTATTATGAGTAGCCTATTATTATTTGTATAATGCACTTTCTGCCTTCCTGTCATTAGGAGTTAGACATGTAATGGCTATGTAAATGATTTTATTAGGACCTTCATTATCCTAAACTGCTGGGACATTTCACCAATACCTTTATATTGTCTACTCTTCACTTACTTGTCAGCATAGGTCGGCATTGATGAACAGAGCCGACAGAAGACCTTGTTATGGCATCATATTGAGAGGTGCAGCCAGTGACGCATCCTAAAACCAGGAAGTAAGCTGCTGGTTCCCTCCACAAGGGTTTTGGAAAATAGCTGGAAATAAGGTCTGTGGAAAACAAACCTGTTTGATAAATGCATGTTTTGTTCAGCCGGATAATCTCCACATGTCTACCCTACTTTTATAATTTTCGCATCATAAATCTAATCGATAGATTATAAAAGGGTTTTAGGACGCGTCACTGCTGTTAGGAACTTGGTTACACAAGGATAAGGACTCAAATGCACAACCCGGGAGACAGAGATAAAGTATAAGTAATATACTTTTATTTGCCAAAAGGATATACAAAAAGAAAAAACACTCCTTGCGAGGTGACAAAAATAAAGAGTTTCAATAAGGCTCAACAAAAAACGCTCACAACGTGAGGAACAAAACTTACAAAAAGTTTTCAGGAGCATGAATCAGGCAGGTGTCAAGAGAATCAAAAACTGATGAGCAGAGTTCTGACATGAGGACAGAACAAGACGAACTGACACTGAACACTGGGAGACTGGGGAATTTAAACACTCAACAACAAGACACAGGTGAAAACAATCAGGGGCGGGGCTGACACTGATGAGGGCGGGAGAACACATAAGGAAAGGGAGTCAAGGAACCTGAAATGAGATGTGACAAAAACAAAACAGGAAGTGAATAACAATACAACATAAACATGAAACACGACTGACTAACACTTTTGACGGTGCACAACAGTACCTCCCCTCTAGGGCGATGACGGCCCAGGCCGATCATAAAAATCCTGAATCAGGGTTTTGTCCACAATGAATCTCGCAGGAACCCAGCACCTTTCCGCGAGACCATAACCCACCCAATCCACCAGGAATTGCTTGCCTCGACCCCTATTGCGGACCTCCAGCAACTTGCGGACCTTGTACGTTAGGCCACATTCGAAGAACTGGGGTGGTGGAGGGGGCTTGGAGGCCGGAATAAGTGTGCTCTCATAAACTGGCTTTATCTTGCTGACGTGGAATGTAGGATGTACCCCCATGGATCTGGGAAGTCTTAGGCGCACAGACACAGGATTGATGACTTTCGACACCGGAAAAGGCCCCACAAACCTTGGAGCCAACTTCTTGGAAGCCACCTGAAGTGGTAGGTCCTTGGTGGAAAGCCACACCTTTTGACCCGGTTTGTAGATGGGAGCGGCCCTGCGGTGGACGTCTGCTACAGCCTTCATCCGAGTCGAACATCTAAGAAGAGATTGGCGAGCTCCAGCCCAAACTCGGCGACAGCGTCTAATAGGGCTGCACGGTATTGAAAAAAACTAACATCGCGGTTTTTTCCCCCCCTGCGGTATATATTGCGTTTTTTTTAACCTGTTAAACCCCAAAGTCCCGGCGGGTACTTTACTTTTTTTTTTCAAGACAGTGTCTCAGGGGATCGTAATATTTAAGAACCTATTAATGTGTTATACCAGATTAACGGAAATAATCTCAGCTAACTGACGATACAAACCATTTTATACCAAAACAAAACACAAGTCTCATAAGAAGCATCTAAATGACCCCTGAGCGAAAAATGCTAACGCACTTTGGCACAGAACTCAAGATAAAAGTACCCTTATTATTAGGGGTGCACCGAATGGGAAATTCTTGGCCGAAACCGATACCGAAAATAGGAAACAGTTGACCGAAAACCCGAAAATGATTAATAGAAATATATATATATATAATGTATACATTTTTTACCAATGTTGTTCAGCTACCTGATTATGGAAATAGACATGATTATGGCAAAACTTAAATAATAATCACTATTATGGGTCCATAAAACATTTATTCAGCACTTTTGAATGCATACAGTACATTTATATATGTCATGTATTATTGCTAAAAAACATTATATCGCAGTCTTAGTGTCGCCAACTCGTTTCTAATATGCAAAGACAACAAATGCGTCTATGATGTATTTTCGATCAGACGAGATCTCTCTCCCGTCTGTGTGCGAGGGGGCGGGGCAGTTTACACACACGCAGCTGCTACATGCAGCGGAGCACACTGTGGAGATGGCGGAGAGAACGCGCTCCGAGGTGTGGTTAAACGTTACCCGTCTCGATGTGGAGAATGCTTGTTACCATAAGTGCAATAAGAGTTTAGCACCGTGTTCGACCGTCTTTCTAGCAGCTCTGTAGCCCCATCCACGAGTAACGTTTCCACGTCAGGTGTTATGTATGCTAGCAGCAACGCACGGAGTTAACTACATTATACAAACATGGGTTAATGATTAGAGGAAACTGAGTTATTTAGTTTGTTAAAATTTCACCTATTCTGTTTACAGTTCTGTCATCAGATTATTTAATACGATTTGTTAAAGGCTCAGGGCAATCTCGATGACAAAGGTCAATGTCCCCCCCCCCCCCTGTGAGCCAGCCGCGAGCATGGTCGCCGCGTCTTTATTACGTCATCACAACAACACGTTAGGTTACCAACGTGACGGCCCGTCTACACTACAGGCGTCGAAAAAGCTTGAAGCTAGGCGTGTCTGAGGCTTGGCGATTTTTTGCGAGCAACGCGACCAACAACCAATCACATGAATCTCCCGCCCCCGACATACAAAGCAATAGCAATGTTAAAACGAAGTAAACTGGATATAAAATCCCCAAACAGGCGAAAACCTACCAGATTCATCCACTGTCTCTGCCTCCTCCCTCCATGCCTCGCCCTTCGGTTTGTATCCCGGTAGATGAACAGAGACTGATCATACAGCACCGGGTGATTCACTACCGCTATAATGAATTTTCCCTCCATTTTTTGAATATGTGGAAATCACCTGTGTAGTCTCTCCCAGCATACACGCGGTTTGATTGGCTCGCTTGTACTGGCAGATTTGCATAAACGGGATTTCATTGGCTGACGCCAGCTTCGAGCAAGCATCGAGCCTCAAAAGTTGAACATTGTTCAACTTTTGACGCCGATAGACGCTCGCGATGCTTGCAACGCCTTGCCATGCTACCCACAATGCAGTTCGGCGAAGTTTGAAAATATCCTACGTCACCCCATTCAAATGAATGGGCGAAGCGTTGAAAGCATTTTTTGACGCCTGTAGTGTAGACGTAAGCCTGTTCTGACATTCGGCCGAAAGCCGAAAGGGCCTTTTTAACCATTTTCGGCCGATAATTTTCGGTGGCCGAATATTCGGTGCATCCCTACTTATTATTACTTATCGTAGCTGCACTTACAAGATATCCGATTAAAGCTGAGGTTCCACAGATTATTTAGGTATATAGTATCATCACTGAGTGATCTGAACTCGGACAGGGGAAGCAAACACAGACATCACAACACGTACCTTTACGTAGCTTTGAGGGGAAATGTCTCACCGTAGCTGTCAATCTGATCAAAAGACGTGTTCAATGGCATTAAAACGAGAAAGAAAAAACGCGGCTGAATCGGTTAATCCATAGGTTTTTAACGTCTCTGTATAAAAAAATGATTTACTTTATAATCCATAATTCCATTTTTATGTAAATATCAAAGTTAGCAAAAGTTAGCTGCTAATGGTAGCCACCATAGTGGCTGCTGCTTCCGGTCTTGGCAATGCGGAAGTCTCTCACACACACATTACCAAATAAGGACTGTGTGATTTCCCCTCGATTCCATTAGCTCTGACGGTCAGAAAGAGATGTCACATGTCAAAATCCAGCAAGGTGGGCCAGAGATATGGAAAATCCACCCAAATGGCCTCAAAAGAGGATTTTTTGTGTGCTAAATCTGTCTAAAAATGTCAAATATCAGGGGAAGTTCTACACACACCAACACATGAACAAATAAGGAGTAAGAGTGACGACGCGTAGCCAAAACCGGAAGCTGCATACCACCAAGGTGGCTACCATTAGCAGCTAACTTTTGTGATCCGATTTTTACATACAAATGGAATTATGGATTATAAACAATAGACCTATCGCTAAGCCACGCCCCCTTTGAAAACTCGGACAAACAAAGCCGACCGTGAATGACTCTTGACAATGGCCGCGGGGGGAGTTCAAGTTAAAATAACATTAAAATAGAAGCAAGAGCTAATAAAAGCAACAGCAGATGAAAGTTAACAGTTAAAAGCAAGAGTAAAAAGGTAGCCATGTATTTCTTTATATAAAATATCTAATCTTGTTGCCTGTCGTGTGTAGTGGTGACTGTTGTGTAACCATTGAAATAATAATATGATGTTGAATGTTAGCAGTGGTGGTCACTACATTAAATCTATAACTATAACTGTCCTTGTTGGTCATCATTTTCACTGTTATGCACCTGGCTGACTGTAGCGTTACCTTTTTTTGGGTGAGGGTCTGTGTCTTTTCGGAGCAGCACACACGAGAGCCCGGATGGGATCTGATATTCCAGAGTTGGCTTCCCATCTCTGAAGTGCTTTGAGGTGAAAAGACAGTTAGCAAAAGTTAGCTAAAAACACCAGCTAACTAGCGAGGACGAAAAGTCAGACAGCAAACGTTGATGTTGATAACACTGTAGCTAGTTAGCTGGCTAACAAGTTGGCAGCTAACGTTAGCTAGCTGGGCTGGATATACGCTAGCTAGTTGGCAGTCAAAGTCAATCGTTAGCAAACTAATAGTTTGGTCTACGTTTCTAATACATACCGTCAAATATGATGTCTTTATGAATTGACCTTACCTTTGAGCAAACATAAGTGTCCTTGATAATTGTCTTCACATTTAGTTGTGTATGTGGTTGACGACACAGCATAATCCACCGCTTGCATTTGTCGAGTTTTCTTTTGGGCTTCGGAAAAGGTACGAAATATACTCCTCCATCCAGTCTTTCAGGGTACCTGGTGTCCGAAATTACAGGTACCCCACGCACAGCGTTTCACCATCAGATATTAGCTAGATAATAAACATAGAAACTGAACTCTTCACAGTGGTTTCGATCACAGACGTCTGGTTTTGGTTTGATGCGCCCCACAAACGGCTTTTCTGGTGATGTCCGAGTTTTCTGTCAGGAGGGATTTTCGCTGTGATATGATTGGATAAATTCTATTTGGGGCGTGGTTTAGCGATAGCTCTATTGCTTCAAAGCCACAGATACATTATCAACCTATGGATCAACCGATTCAGCCGCGTTTTTTCTTTCTCGTTTTAATGCCATTGAACACGTCTTTTGATCAGATTGACAGCTACGGTGAGACGATCTCCCATAAAAGCTCCGTAAAAGGTACGTGTTGTGATGTCTGTGTTTGCTTCCCCTGTTGCGAGATCGGATCGCTTAGATACTATACTTAAATAATCTGTGGAGTCTCAGCTTTAATCGGATATATTGTATGTGCAGTTTCGATAAGTAATAAGGGTATCTTTATTTTGAATTCTGTGCTAAAGTGCGTTAGCATTTTAAAAAAAAAGAAGAATAAAACCGCACGTCCCTGCGGTGTGAATACCGTGCATGCGCATACCGCGGTTATCGCCATGACACGGTATATCGTTCAGCCCTAGCGTCTAATCAAGGCATGAGCCGATGGTACCATAACTTCCCCTTCGTTGGTTGAGAACAGCGGAGGTTGATAACCATTGGCACAATGGAAAGGAGAGAGACCTGTGGCCGCCGTGGGAAGAGTATTGTGAGCAAACGCAACCCAAGTGAGGTGGTCGCTCCAGTTGGTCTGGTTCTGGAAAACGAGACAGCGTAGTGTAGTCTCCAGTTCCTGATTCAGGCGCTCCGACTGTCCATTCGATTGAGGGTGGTAACCTGAAGACAAGCTGACAGTAGCGCCTATGAGTCTGCAAAATTCCTTCCAGAAAGCTGAAATGAATTGTGGACCCCTGTCGGAAACAATGTCATTTGGGAATCCGTGGATCCTGAATATATGGGTCATCATGACCTCTGCGGTACCCTTGGCAGAGGGGATCTTGGTTAGCGGAATGAAATGAACCATCTTGGACAACCGGTCCACCACTGTCAGGACCGTAGTTTTGCCTCTGGACGAGACCTGTCACAAAGTCCATAGATATGTGTGACCAGGGACGTTGAGGAATCGGCAGCGGTTGGAGCAAACCCATCTTGACCTGGGACGAGGTTTTATTGCAAGCACACACCGGACAAGCCGCTACGTACTCCTGCACATCCTTCTTAACTCCAGGGTGGCACGAGAGCACAGACGTGTGGGCCCAGTGGATGACCTTGGAGTGGAGAGACACAGGAACAAAGAGCAGGTGGTTTGGACACTTGCTAGGTGCTGGGTTCAATATATTAGCCTGTTTAACGTCCAACTCTATTTGCCAGGAAAAGGCTCCGACCATACGGTTTAACGGAAGGATGGTCTTGGGCTCTACAGAAAAAGGTTCTGGTTCGAAAAGGCGAGACAAGGCATCAGGCTTTTGATTCTGAGATCCGGAGCGGAAAGAGAGAGTGAAATTGAACCTACTGAAAAATAGAGTCCACCTGGCCTGCCGAGAGTTGAGGCGTTTAGCCTTTCTAATATACTCCAGGTTCTTATGGTCTGTCCAGACTAAGAACGGCTGTTCTGCCCCCTCCAACCAGTGTCTCCATTCCTCAAGAGCAGCTTTTACAGCTAACAGTTCCTTATTCCCCACATCATAGTTATTCTCTGCCTCCAATTCCCTCATTGGAAGCATCGACCTCGACCACAAACTGGCGCTGGGGATCCGGAATGGTGAGAATGGGCGCTGTGGTGAACTTCTCCCTGAGGAGCTGGAAAGCGACGTCAGCCTGGGAAGTCCACTTGAAGGGAACTTAGGAGAAGTTAGAACATGCAGAGGAGCAGCTACAGAACTGAAGTTTCTTATAAACTTTCTGTAGAAGTTTGCAAACCCTAAGAACTGCTGAACCTTCTTCCTGGAGTCTGGTGTTGGCCACTTGGAAACTGCACTGACTTTAGTAGGTTCCATCTGAATCTGGTTTGGTGAGATTATATATCCTAGAAAGGCCACCTTTTCTACGTAGAACTCACACTTCTCTGCCTTGACATACAATTGATTTTCGAGTAGTTTCTGCAGAACCTGACGGACATGGTGAACATGGGACTTAGAGTCTGGTGAGAAAATCAAAATGTCATCAAGGTACACAAACACAGAAACATTCAAAAATTCCCGCAAAACCTCATTCACAAAACCCTGAAACACAGCCGGTGCATTACACAGTCCAAAAGGCATCACAAGGTATTCATAGTGACCGCTCTGAGTGTTAAATCCTGTTTTCCACTCATCCCATAACCTTATTCTAACCAAGTGATATGCATTTCTTAAGTCCAGCTTGGTAAAAATCTTGGCAGTCTGAAGCTCGAAAGCAGAGGACATGAGTGGCAGAGGATAGCGGTTTTTCACCGTAATGTCATTAAGAGGGCTGTAGTCTATGCAAGGTCTCAGAGAACCGTCCTTCTTTCCTACAAAAAACCCCCCCGCTCCAGCTGGGGAAGATGAAGGACGGATAATCCCTGATTTAAGAGACGAGGAAATGTAGTCGTCCATTGCCGCTCTCTCTGGCCTTGAGATCGAATACAGTCTTCCCTTGGGAATGGGAGCCCCCGGTAGGAGATTAATGGGGCAATCAAAAGGTCGGTGAAGAGGTAGCGACATCGCTTTTGATTTGTTAAAGGCTTCCTTTAGATCGTGATAACATAAAGGTACTTTCTGTAGGTCAGGATAGTCTGGGTGATCTATGACGATCCTACTAGGGTCTGTTGGTGCCTTAACAGAGCGTGAATGTTTACACCTGCTAATGCAATCCTCTCCCCACTCCTTAATTTTTCCTGAGCACCAGTCAATGTGTGGGTTGTGGATTTTTAACCACGGAAAACCCAAAATAATCGGATGCTGAGCAGATTCAAAAATGTGAAACTGCATAACTTCAGTGTGGTCATTATTTACAGTAATCTGGATAGGTTCTGTGCAGTGGGTTACTGTAAACAACAAACGTCCGTCTAAAGCACTGGCGTTAATGGGGGAAGATAGAGGAACAGTCTTTATGCAAAGCTGTTTGACTATGCCCCAATCCATAAAACTTTCGTCCGCTCCTGAGTCTATTAGCACCCCTTGGTCAATGACCTGATCATTAATAAAAATGTTTACCTTGGTAACTGGTCGAGGAGGAAAGTCTGTGGGAAGCTTGCTCACCAGCGCCCTCCTCTTGGCTGGTAAGCTTGATCTTTTCCCAGACATGACGCGAGTTGGTGACCCGGCTGGCCACAGTAGAAACAACACCTTTCTCGTAACCGGCGCTGTCTCTCCTCCACGGAAAGCCTGGTCCTTCCCAACTGCATGGGTTCATCTGCAACAGACGGAGGTGCTGTCCTCCAACGGACCGAATCCGCTGGCTGGAAAACCTCCTGAGGACACAACTGCAGACAACTCCATCGATCAAGCTGGCTGAAACTTTCTCCCCCTCTTCTTCTCATGCTCCCTGTCACTCTCCTTTAACTCCTCCGGTGACTTTCTTTTATTTGAAGATAGTTTTTTGCCCGGCGCTTGGCCGGTTACCGCTGGTATTAAAAACATTTGGCGAATGGTTAGGTGGCGCGATAGTCTGTAGTGAAGGAGCGCGCTCCCGCTCACGGGAGCCTGCTCCCGCTGTGCTCCGCAGCAAACAGCTGTTTGCTTTTCACCCAACAACGACAACCGACTCACGGAACGCTATGTTGTAGCGTTGATAAACGAAACAATTTAACAAAATTGCTAGTCAAAATACCAATACCACAGGACAATTTTTTTAAAGCAATATTTTTAGTGGCCCGAGCGGGCAAGTGGAAAGTACGTTATGCTGCCCGGGGTGTCTAAATAGTGCTTCCGGGCCAGCGGGCCATTTAATGTCGAGCCCTGCCGGTTTCCGGCCGGCCCACATCGTCCGACCGGCCCACTTCAGTACCGGCCCATCGGGATTCGTCCCGAACGTCCCGATGGCCAGTCCGCCCCTGGCTCCACCTGTTGCTGCATGCGATCTGCGATTTACGGAGGCCTGCTCATCGCGAAGAGACGGAGCGGCTACACCTGTTGCTGCCTGCGATCTGCGATCTGCGAACTACGGAGGCCTGCTCCCACCTGTAGAATACGGCTGTACTGGAGAGGTTTTTACCCCGGAGTCGTCGAGGAGAGACGGAGTGGATCCACGCTTTGGGCTTGGCCTGCTTCCACCGGGCGTGTGCTGCTGTGCGGAGGAGGATTTTACCACCGCTGGGGCCTGCTTTCCACCTGTCCTGGTTCTGCTGTTGCAGAGGCCTGCTTTCACCCCGGGGATACCACGGAGGGACCGGAGCGCTTCCACGCTGCTGTTTTCGCCTGTCCTTTGCTGCTGTGCTGATTTTGCTCCAGGAACATCGCTGATACTGTGTGCTGGTCTGGGAAAATGGCCCATATCGGGATTCTGCTGTGCCTGTTAACTATTTTGGACTAGTACCTCATTCACACCAACGGTGTTTCGGGGCCGGTTCGGAGCTGGAGCTTGAAAAGCACCGGGTTTTCCTCTTCACACCGCAGCGGAGCAGCCTCTTAGCTTCGGAATCCGGTTCGTTTCGAGCACCAACAAATTGTCCGGCCAGAGCAAAAGCACCACATACGTCACGCTTACGTCGAGGCGGGGGCAGGGGCAGGGGCAGGGGCGGGATCAACTCCTGAACAACAACAAGAAGCCCGCGTTTTATCCAGCTTGTACACAACGATGGAGAAACGTAACAAGCAGCAGTGGTCCACTGAAGAGACCAGCTACCTACTGGGAATCTGGTCTTCCGAAGAGGTACAGAGGAAGCTGGAGCACAATCGGCCATTGTTGTTGTTGTCGGTGTCAGCTGTGAGGGATTTCCGCGCGGTTTGGCTTAATGAAGCAGGCACGCAAACGGTTACGTCATGACGCAAACGATGACGCAATGACGCAGCACCAGTCTGACTCTGGGCGGTGTGAAAAGAGCCTCCGCTAAACCGAAGAACCGGTTCTGAACCTGAAAAGCTCTAGCACGGAGCTTGAACCGGAGTTGCGTTGGTGTGAATGAGGTATAGGAGAAGATCTCTAATCATTCTGAGGAGTCTACTGGATTCAGGTCTGTTCTGCCACCCGCAGTGGGCATCCCCTGCAAAGGTTCGGATGTGTTGCTCAAACAATTACCGGTTGCCTTGTCACAGACAATCTGCTCGACAAAATATGTTTGTCTTTTTTGTTTGCCCACGTTGATGGTTCTTCAGGACTGCTTCTTAAGCTCAAATCACACTCTCGCAGACTTTTCCGGTGTTTCTAAAGTAGATGACAATGTATGTGTGTCGTTTAAGAGAAAAAGATGCCTGTTTTTTTGTTTGTTATTACTTTCAGGAAATGTACAACCTAACCCTGGTCCGCCCAGTAGTAGTAGTCAGATCGCTACTCCTGCTGATTTTAAAGCTAGGTCTGGGTTGGGTTTCATCCACTTGAATGTGCGCAGTCTGTTAGGTAAACTAGATTTTGTCCGTATCTGGGCGAGCTCGACTGACGCTGACGTCATTGTTTTATCAGAAACATGGCTAAACAAATCTATTTTGGCCTCTGACATTGCCTTAAATGGTTTTAATGTGTACCGACCGGCCTAATAAAGGTGGTGGCGTTGCCATTTATGTTAAGAATACGTTCAGTGTAACCACATTAGTTTCCAAATCGATCAGTAAGCAATTTGAATTTTTAGCCATAAATATAGAAGTGGCAAAGTGTCAACAGGTCATGGTAGTGAGTTGTTACAGACCCCCTCAGCTGTCAAAGACTCCTTGTCTTCGCTAGCAAATCTTTTATCACAACTAGACTACAAGGAAATAGTGCTACTTGGAGATTTTAACTGGGACTGGTTAACTGCAGTGTCAGAGGATTTTAAAAACCTTTGTATCTCTTTAAATGTTACTCAGATTGTTGACAGTCCTACTCGCCCTAACATTAAGTCCCCTAATAAATCCTCCCTAATTGATCTCATTTTAACTAATGTTCCCCATAAATATTCATCTGTGGGAGTATTTGCAAATGATCTGAGTGATCACTGTGTTGTAGCCACAATTAGGGACACTAAGGTCCAAAAGGTTAAACCTCGCATTATCATTAAGAGAGACAAAAAACATTTTGTGTAGCAGGGTTTTGTGCATGATCTGTTTGATTTTGATTGGGGTAAAATCGATCTGTGTGCTGATGTAGAAACCGCATGGTCTTATTTTTTATCTTGGTTTTATGGAGATCATTGATAGACATGCACCCCTGCGTAAATTTAGAGTAAAGGGACGAGACAATCCTTGGTTTTCTGCTGAACTGTCCAGTCTCCTTCATGAGAGAAACAAGGCCAGGGCAAAGGCTAGGAAATCAGGCTCAGAGGTAGAATGGCTGCGTTTTAGGCAGCTAAGGAATAGCTTCACTTCACATATCAAAAGTGCTAAATCAAAGTACTATCTGTCAGTAACCACAAAGAATCTGAATAATTCTGGAAAATTTTGGAAAGCCATTAATTCGTTATCCACCGGCGATATCCGTAATGAGCTACCTCCGTGCATTACCACAGCATCTGGCTCTATATCGGACAGGGCCACTATGTTAAATTGCTTTAATGAGCATTTTGTGTCCTGTGGTTCTCTATTTGATTCCGTCACTAACTCTGTTTCTGTGAACACTACAGTCTGTGACTCTGAAAAACGTGTGTTGGAAAACCCTTTTAGTTTTACCCCTTTTACTGTTGATGTTGTTCGTGAAGCTTTAACCAAGTTAGATCCTAAGAAACCGGCTGGCCCGGACAACGTAGAACCTTTCTTTTTAAAGATAGCTGCAGATTGTATTGCTCCACCTCTCACTACTCTTTTTAACCTCTCCCTCAGCACTAACACAATTCCAAAATTGTGGAAGTCAGCGTATGTCCTGCCTTTGCTAAAAGGAGGGGAGGCCACCTTATTAAATAACTATAGACCAATCTCTAAGTTGTCAGTTCTGGCTAAGGTTCTTGAACGCTTAGTGAGTGAACAGGTAAAGGTGTTTTTATGTACAAATGACATCCTGTCTAAACATCAGTCAGGCTTCAGAAAGCAACACAGCACCATCACTGCCACAATGAAAGTGGTGAATGACATTACGAGTATCTTAGATAATAAGCAGAGTTGTGCAGCTCTATTTATTGACCTTTCAAAAGCGTTTGACACCGTCGATCATCACATTTTAAAGCAGAGGCTAGCCAGTATAGGCATGTCCAGCCATGCTGTGGGGTGGTTTGTAAACTACCTCTCTGAAAGGTCCCAATGTGTTCATTTTGATGGGCTGTCTTCTGAGTGGTTGAACATTGCAAATGGTGTTCCCCAAGGTTCTGTTTTAGGTCCACTTTTATTCTCCATCTACATCAACAGTTTAGGTGAAAATGCGGATGATACCGTGATGTACTGTGCAGGTCCCTCCATTAAGGAGGCTGGTGTTAAATTACAGGCTGTTTTTAACATTATTCAGACTCAGCTCTCTGAACTAAAGCTTCTTTTAAATGTTGAGAAAACCAAGGTAATGCTCTTTTCTAAAGCTAAAAAGACACCAGAGCCTGTTTTAGATATTGTAACTACGCAAGGAATAAAACTTGAAGTGGTTACCTGTTACAAATACCTTGGTATCTGGCTTGATGATTGTCTCACTTTTAAACTTCATGTCAATAACCTGCTTAAAAAGCTGAGGGTTAGGCTAGGTTTCTTCTACAGGAACAAGTCCTGTTTCTCGCTTGAGGCCAGGAAAAGGCTAGTCACTGTGACCTTTTTACCTGTGCTGGACTATGGTGATTTGATGTATATGAATGCACCTGCCAATTGCCTGGTCAAGTTAGATGCTGCGTATCACAATGCACTAAGATTTGTGACAAACTGTAAAGCATTAACCCATCACTGTACCCTGTATGCAAGGGCTGGTTTGCTTTCACTAACTGTACGGAGGCTCAGTCACTGGTACATTTTTATATACAAAGCCATGTTAGGGAAACTTCCATCTTATATCTGCTCCCTGATCTCACGGAAAATTGTAAGTGGCTAATGCCTGAGATCGAATGCTGTGGTTTTATTAAATGTGCCAACTGCTAGGACTGTCTTAGGGAAGACAGCTTTTAGATGCGCAGCTCCTCTGTCTTGGAATAGTTTGCAAATTAAATGGAAACTGAACAATCTGGTGCCACTAAATGTTTTTAAAGCTCGGTTGGATGCTAGTCAATCGGAAGCTATTGGTACCTGTTTAATAATAATAATTCCTTACATTTATTATAGCGCTTTTCCAGATGCTCAAAGCGCTTTACAAATACACATTACACATATCAATGGTCATGTACTGTGGACAATACCCACAGGAGCAAGTTCAGGTGAAGTGTCTTGCCCAAGGACACACCGGCTTTACAGACGCAGCAGCGGCGGGTTTCACCCCTTGATCTGATGATCATTGCACAGCGCACTGCGCCACACCGTCCATCTTCACGCCTCTAAGTCATCGAGGCGCTTTTACAAGTACACATTAGTATCATACATGTACTGTGGACAATACCCACAGGAGCAAATCCGGGTGAAGTGTCTTGCCCAAGGACACAACGGCCTGACGCAGTGGCGGCAGGAGCGGGTTTCGAACTGGAGTTCCCCAGCACCCCCCTTGATCTGATGATCGGATGCACAGACCACTGCGCCACCCGTTTATGTGGATAATTATGTAAATGATGCTGTATGATGTCCCTTTGTTGTTCTATTTATGTTTTTATGTTTCATGTGGAACTACTAGAGCAGGTCTCCCTTGAAAAAGAGATCAGTGATCTCAATGGGATTTATCTGTATAAATAAAGGTTTGAAATGAAATGAAATGAGTGGCTCAGTCAGTAGGGGTTGGACCGGCAGCTGTAGGGTTGCCGGTTCAAGTCCCCGAACAGACTTAAAGTGTGGAGTGTGGACTGCTACTTGGAGAGGCCCCAGTTGGGCCCTGCCGTGGTGCCCTTGAGCATGGCACCGGACTACCCCAATCGTACTACCCCCCACTCCCATTGCTCCCCGGGCGCTGTACAATAGCTGCCCACTGCTCCTAGTAGACTCCTAGTACTAGGATGGATTAAAAGCAGAGAACAAATGTCACTGTGTGTGCTGTGTGCTCTGCATATGTGACCTTTAAAGAGGGTTTCATCCCTCCCAAATTAAATGATTTAGGATAGCGATTTTAGGGATTTTACGCAGAAAGTGTTTTATAAATGAAATACAGATTTGATTAGTCAAATCCAGGTAAGAGTAGGTATGAGAGTTCCACCTTTCACAGAGTAAAAGAGCTAATCTAAAAATGCTGATGGAGGAGGTATATCTTCTTCATGTGATGTGCAGTGTCTATTTTTTTATATTTTGGTATGGTCTGGTTTTCAAGTTTGCCCTGAAAGAACATGTCACAATGAAAAGGGTTAATCAGTATTTAGGAAAGTGTTTATTTTGTGTTTAGTTGTGTTGCAGCTGGTTTCTATTTGTGAGCTACCATTAATCGTCTACAGTAGATAGTCCCCTCAGACCCAACACGCTTGGACATATCTCCAATTACCTGGCAAGGCTTTTCAACACATAGCAAATGATACAATACCTTAGAAAATACGAAGGTGGAATCGGAAGTCAGTAACATTGTCAGCTTGGACTTCTAACGCTACAAAAAGATATTTAGCACAATGGCTAACTAGCTAGCTTGCATGCCAAGTGAGTGCACTTATTTCCTTTAACCCCGCCTACCAACTGCTTGGTCTCGTGTTTAGTCACATGAACCACAGTTTGTGTGCTTGTAGTAGCACCGCATGTTTAGGAGTTTGCAACTGACAGTAGTGCTAAAGCGTTGGATGTATCAATGAGACACATAAATGAACTGACCATCTTAAACAACCTTACCCAGCTTCATAATCAGGATCGTACAAATAAAGAAATAAAAAATGTCCCCATGTTTGTATAAAAGGCTGTGCCCTGGCTTTAGCACGCTTCTTGTTAATAGTTGATTGGGAGTTGTTAATACATCCATGGTACAGGCATAAGCAGACAGCCCATAGTATATATCACAACATTATAAAAATGAATAAAAGCCACAGCTAGAAGCTGGTAAAACTGGAGATGTTATAAGAGCATGCAGGTAAGCCCAATTAGGTGCAGGAAAACTGTGGCTAAATACATTTTACTGCTTTTAGGACCTCATGATCCAAACAAGGGCTATTTTAGAGTTTGTACTGGAAAGTTGATGTGCCTAAAAAAATGTAGTAGTTTAATTACAGACGTCTATTATACAATGTAAGTCTAAAGGAAAAGGTATTCTTGGGAACCAATGATATCACGTGACGGACCTGGTAGTTGTAATAACACGGTGTGAATTAAATTAAATGTGAATTCGGCTTCAAAGCCCAAAAATGTTCCTGTAGAGCAGGGGTGCCCACACTTTTTGGGCTGGTGAGCTACTTTTGAAATGACCAGCTCACCGAGGTCTACCAACCAAAAATAAAATCCCAAATTGCAAGGGTTGCTGAATAACACGTTTTATTTATACATGGGATAATAGGGCTGCAACAAACGACTAATTTGATAATCGATTAATCTATCGATTAATGAAACGACTAATCGACTATTCAGACTATTACTGTATGCCTTGCACAATTTCTCAAACGCTCTTATTTAGCCATCAACTTTTAGATTTAGCTTGAGGTTGTTTTAGGCATGTGGAAACTAACAATGAAGACAATAAAGATTAATACTTGATTCAAAAATACATATATTATTAAATTAACAAATTGTTTACTAAATTAACATTGCTTTTTATTTAAATAAAATAAATAATATTTCGCATCAAAAGAAACAACAATGTTTTAACAAATCGTATTAAATAATCTGATGACAGAACTGTAAACAGAATAGCTGAAACTTTAACAAAATAAAGAGTAACTCAGTTACCTCTAATCATTAACCCATGTTTGTATCATTGAGTTAACTCCGTGTGTTGCTGCTAGCATACATAATAAGACCTGACGTGGAAACGTTACTCGTGGATGGGGGGGCTACAGGGCTACTAGAAAGACAGTCGAGCCCGGTTCATTCCTCCGTCTGAATGTGGTGCACTTTTGATAAATGTTTAGATAAATTGCTCGTGTTACCGCCCTTACATGCTAAACACTCTTGGCAAGGAGCATTGTCCACCTCAAGACGGGTAACATTTAACCACACCTTGGAGCGCTTCTCTCCGCCATGTGTTGCTGCATGTAGCAGCTGCGTGTGTGTAAACTGCCCCGCCCCCTCGCACACAGACGGGGGAGAGAGAGATCTCGTCTGGATTGGAAAGGTCGAAAATACACCGACCATAGACGCATTTGTTTGTCTTTTTGCATGTTAGAAACGAGTTGGCGACACTAAGACTGCAAGATAATATTTGTGTAGCAATAATACATGACCTTTCTCAACTCGCTACTCGGAGGGAAGTCGCTGTCATATGCCTTGTGAACACTCCGATAATGCCTCTCCACGTTACCTTTCTTTGGCAGAGCGACGCTTGCTTTACAAATAAGGCAAATAACCTTTGAATGTGACATCACAAAACAATATTCTTCCTCCCATTCTGTGTGGAAGTGGTATGTCTTTAGCTTCTTGCTCGGTCCCGCACTCATTTGGTTGTTTGTCTCTTGTTAGTCTCTTTAATTTAATTTGAGTTTTCCCGGCACTTGACTGATTTTGTATCGCTTTGCATTCTGGGTTAACAGACTGGAAAGCGATAGGTCGCTTTTTCTGTCAATCAAGTAAACTCCTGAATTAAGTGGCAGGGAGGCCAAGGGAGGAGGGATCAAAACCTGTTTTGTCTATTTTAACGGAACTGGATTTTTTTTTAATGAATGATCTACCAGCATTGCCCCCGCGGGCGACGTACTGGGCACCTCTGCTGTAGAGCCATGGTATACACAGCATGCGTAGCAAAGGTAGCACATAGCAGTCTCAGGCTACACAGCATGTATTCAGGCATAGTGTAGGTCACCCATGGTATTTGCAAGCCATAATATGATGCTTAGACAGTTACACAAATTAAGTGGGTATCTTCTGCAGTTACAGTCAGTTGAGTACAACATTTCCCCTTCCTGTCAGACCTCTGTTCGAGCTCAGCAAAGACTTGCTGTGGAAACACAAGGGGACCTTATACAGCACTTAAAATATTGTACTTTTGGAGGTAATCAACTTACTTTTGTCTTTCAGACTGCTGAAGCCTCAACATTGGATTCTGCTTTTAACATAACAACAGTCTTGCTTGAGTTATAGATGGTGATGTTTGTCAGTTGATATAAGGAAGGAGGACGAGTTAGCTGGCTTCCATTTGTAATCCATGTAGTATTGACCCAATAATGTTGGAGCAGACTTTGCAGTTAAACATTCAAAGGGGAAAACAAAAGAGGTGGAACGCATGCTAAATTGCAATTTCTGGCTATCATGTGAGGACAATTTAGCTTTGTATTAGCATAAAGCCAGCCTATTACCTGGTAACTGGTGAAATATAAATCTAGTTTCTAGTGGTTTCACAACTCCAACTTGGTTCTGGCCTCACAGGTTGCTATCTTTCTGTAAAATACGACCAGTTTTTGGAAGATGAAGTCTTGAACCAGATATGTGCTGTGTACTCCCCAAAAGGAATCCCCTTGCACCAAAAGGCTAATCATTGTCAGAACGCTAGCCGATTGATTCTGACATTGCTTTGTTCTGGACATTGGTGATTTCTTCACATTTTCTTTTACATCATCCACCTTTCCACACAACGTTTTGATAGAACATGGTAAAACGTTTTTTTTAAAGCCCTATTATACTTTTTTTTTTGTTTCTTTCCTGTAGTGTGTTATATATGTTTTTGTGAATGTAAATGGTCTGTAAAGGCTAATATTCCAAAGTTCACGCCAGAGGGAGTCTTCGATTGGACTCCTTGGTTTACTTCCGTAACATTATGACATCACTATGTAACACTCTCGCTTCTATTGGCTAGCACTCCAACACATTGTATGTGATAGCTCTAAGAGGTTGACCAATCACAACAGAGCCGACCAGCTCACCAATCAGAGCAGACTGGGCTCTGATGGGTGAGGGTGAAAAGAGGTGCTGGAGCACAGGCAGTATGACAAAAATAAAGAGCTTTTTGAACATTAAAGCATGGAGACATATCGGAGTAAGAGCACAAAATACAAATATGAACCTGGAAATTAGCATAACATGTCCTCTTTAACTAAGTAACCTGTTTTAGTCTTGACATCTTTTAACAGGTTGAAAAATAAATATGGGTGTGGACAGCAAACAAGCAACTCCCCCCACTTCCTCACTAACTACCATCAGTGTGCCCTTGAGCAAGGTTGTCTCTCACATCCTTATGTCCTCCCTCCGCCTTTTGTTCCTCTATTTCTCACCCCTCCTCCTCCCTTCCATCCATCCAATCATGTGCCCTCCCTATGGCTCATCAATATATCAACCCCCCGGATTCTCTCTTTATCTCACTCTCAGAGGCAGTGCCGCAAACATTAAATATTTAGAGACGGTCTAGTGAAACAGCCCGGCAACCACTCCACTGGTAGAGAGAGAGTAGGCAGGGTCCTTGTCTCTCTCTTTCTCTGCCACTCCAGTGAGGGGAGTCTCCGGAAGAGCCCGAAGGGTGGGAGACCCCCGATCTCCCCCTGGGTATCACCGAGCGCGTGTCGGGGGTCATCACAGGGTGAACACTGCAGTCTGAATGTCAAAAACGCTGTGGAAGTTGATGTGGGGAGAGCAGAGGAAGACAGAAAAAGCCACATGATATGAGGAGAAGTCAGTGTGGGAGGAAATCCTCAAATTAGGTTAAGAACATTTCGTTATTTTTTCTTCCTTTGTGGTTGTTTGTGTTTGATTGGCTCTATGATGTAACAAAAAAGAGCAACACGCAGACGAACAGGTACACAGGCATGGTTGTTGGCCCTGAACACTCTCCGTCTTTGCACCTTTTGTGTAAACTCATTCTATATCTCCCACACTTGAAGTCGCGAGCAGACTCACCACTGGCACCCCCTAGCAGACAAACCGGCATGACGGTGAGAACATTTATATTTTTCTCCCTTGTTTGACAGTGAACAACAAATTATCTTTTGTGCCTTGTTGAAGTGCACAATGAAAAGGCAGAGCCGGGGAAAACAGCTATTAAAATAACTTAATAATCACTTTAACCTCTCAAAACAACACTTTAATAGGTATGACTGGTTAGCTACAAGTGTTAAAAGCCATATGCAGGACCGTTGTACCTTTTTACATTTCAGAGATAGTTCAGAATGGAGCTTTTTCACAGTAGGAAACCCATATATTACTCAACAATGGCTGTTTTGAAGTGAAAATACTTTTGGACACTCCTCCGCCTAAAATCCTGCAAACATCCACAACCACTTCTCCCTAAATGTCAGTACTGTCAACCAAGATGGTTGGAAAATAAAACCAAGTCACTTAAAAAAAAAATGTAAAAAAAGAAAAACATGTCAGTATGAGGCAAGAGCGAATGAGAGGAAACAGAAGACTTAGTGAAAATAGGTGAAAGTTATTGAGAATGTTGTTCATTTGGGCTGTGTGTGTGTGTGTGTGTGTGTGTGTGTGTGTGTGTGTGTGTGTGTGTGTGTGTGTGTGTGTGTGTGTGTGTGTGTGTGTGTGTGTGTGTGTGTGTGTGTGTGTGTGTGTGTGTGTTCGTGTAAGACAACATTCCATTCATTCCTGAAGCACTAAGCCGGCCAGGCAGCAGCAACCGGGGCACTGGTTACAGCCACACACACAAAAACACACACAAATCCAGTGGCACACAGCTCGATCTCTTTATCAAACTGTGCTTGTAGAGCTAGCTGGACTACGTGACGCAAAGAAGTAGTCATTGTTTGGGGTGCACAGGGGATTGGAAAAGGAAGTTACAGTGATAAGTCAGAGCAGGGTTGCCTGGAAACCAGATGTATCTGTGAGCATGCGTATTATTTGCTCTGGCAGATTTGCCTGGACTTGAGATCTGACAGGCTGATCACAACCCTTATAAGTTAATATCGGGCTGGTCTGAAACAAAGACTGAAAAGAGGAGCACTGATGAGGCGGATATGGTTCTTTCAGTTGCAGCCACTATCGCGTGGCCTGACATTGGCAGAGCAAATAAAGCTCCAACTTGCAGTTTGTCCGCAAGTCAAAGTAAAAACACCTTTTATCTTCTTATTCTGACAGGAGAAAGGGACATTGTGATGCTACACAACCGCAGCTAACCTCTTCATTTTCTGTTTCTTCAGTCTGTTAAAATGTCATGCTTTTCTGGTTATTACCCGTCCCCTTGTGTGTTATGAAGGTTTTTATGCATGTAAACGGTCTGCAAAGTCACAAACCCTCAAAGTACACCCTGTAGCGAGTTAAACTCTAACACAGAAAATACCTGTATGCTGCCCCAAAACGCCTCGTTGGAGATTTCTCATTTTCCATTGTTTTCTTCCTGGGTACAGTGACGTGCCCATACCCAAATGGACCCATTGGTCCAATCCGTGGAGCTCCTCACACACACACTCTCTCAGCGGCAAAACTGTGACGTGCTGTGTACTGCGCCACATTTGGGGGTGCGGGGGGGAGGGTTGCGGGTGCTAGTGGAGCCTCGCAGATGGGGGTGCTGCAGTCCCCTCAGCATCCCCCCCTTCCCGCGTCTATTCGCGATAGACCCCACGCAGCAAGCAGGAAATGAACCCAGCTCACACTGTCCGCTCCTCGCAGCAGCGAGCCGCGCAACGTCCCGCGCAACGTCCCGCCACCACGGCACCCAGACCCCACGCAGCATTATCATCTGTTTGTCCTTACTGGTGTCATTTTCTGGTTGATAACGCCATTGTAACACATAATCACTGATGTTCCGCTGTAACGGTGGTAGACCATAATGGTAGATTTATCAGAACAGAATGGGCGAGCTGACCAATCAGAGCACAGTGGGCTTACAGGGAGGGGGGGGCAGAACTCCAACAAGCACCAGTAGTTCACCAGTAGTTTTCCATTCACCTATCTCACCTGTTTTCCACACCCACTCGTTAGCTCACTCTCTTTCTCTTCTGCACCCATTAGCTTCTGCCAGTATTTAAACCCGCACCTTACATACACTCTTTGCCAGATTGTACTTTGCCTCATGCTTGTCTTTTCCGCGTTTCATACCAGATTGCCTACCCGTTTCAGACCCTGCCTGTCCTCGATCTGCCTGCTCTGCCTGTTCCCTGATCCTGCCTGTCCCTCGACTATCCTGTCTGGCCTGTTATCCGACCCTGCCTGTATCTACGCTGACCGCCTCGCTTACTCCCTGACTCTCTGCCTGTCCCTGACTCACCTTCTGCCCGCTGTCCTCCGGTGCGTTAAACTGCTCGGTTGGTATTCCTCAGATCCAGTGGAATCTCCAATAAAGTGTATTACCAATTCTCCTTGGTTTCTCGAGTGCTGCATTTGGGTTCTCCTTAAGATTGTGACAGAACAATCTGGCCAGAACATGGACCCAGCGCACTCCTCTTCACCTAGAGACCGTTTCGAGAGAGTTGATGACGCTCTCCAGAGGCAGGAAGCCTCGATATCCGCCCTGGCCACCGAGGCTCATCATGCTAACTCTTCATATGACCAGACGCTAACCTATTTATCTGCGCAGCTACAGCAGCTAACGGCTACTGTGCAGCAGCTAGTGGCAGGAGTGGCCGCTCCAGCGCATCTTCCTATGCCGTCGACACCCGCTTCTGCATCACCTCTGATGGGATTTACCCCGGAGCCTCGGGTGGGAACTCCGGAGCGCTACCCCGGGGAACCGGAGGGCTGCAGCACGTTTCTTACGAACTGTTCTATCCTGTTTGCGCTGCGCTGCAGCCACACACTTTTGCTTCTGAAGCTGCTCGTGTGGCATTCATGGTCAATCATTTGACTGGGAAAGCCCGACTGTGGGGCACAGCGGAATGGGAGCAACAAACACCCGCCTGCTCTTCGTTCCCCGCTTTTTCTGCGGAGCTGCGCAAGGTGTTTGGACCCGTGTCTGTGGGTCCAGACGCTGCAGGAGG
The DNA here is from genome assembly GCF_902827175.1 of Gymnodraco acuticeps. Classification (NCBI taxonomy): domain Eukaryota; kingdom Metazoa; phylum Chordata; class Actinopteri; order Perciformes; family Bathydraconidae; genus Gymnodraco; species Gymnodraco acuticeps. Next base: position 315,349 of record NW_022991123.1, read on the forward strand.
ACTACTGAACCTGAGCCAGGGTAATGGATCTGTGGTGGATTATGCCATTGAGTTTCGCACCCAGAGCCGCCTCAGCAACTGGAATTATGCAGCCCAGTGTGACGCCTATCTGCGTGGTTTGGCGGATTACATTAAAGACGAGCTGGTGTCGTTTGATCTGCCCAGTTCACTGGATGGGTTGATTGAACTGACTTCCCGCATGGATCGGCGCATCCAGACACGGAGACGGGAGCGACGATCGGAGGGAGTTCAACATGCCTGGGCGCCCCGACGTCCGAGTTTGGCTGCGACTCCTCACCTCACTCCAGAGCCGCAACCAGGGGGGGATGAGCCCATGCAGGTGGGTCACACCAACCTCACTTTGGAGGAACATGAGCATCGCAGACGTCGTAACCTGTGTCTCTACTGCGGCCGGGCCGGCCATTTTGTTTCTCACTGCCCGGTAAAAGGCTCAGCAGTAATGGGGAACATACTGGTGAGCCAAACCCCTGGATTTGTTCCCACTCAGACCATTGAGCCACGCCAGGTTGCTATTACCGGATAGCTCTCAGGCTCTTGCTGTTTTTATTGACTCTGGTTCGGACGCGAATATTATGGACGAGAAGCTTATGCTGCAGTTGGGGATAGACCGGGTTATTTTGTCTCGCCCAGTTCCAGCCAACGCCTTAGACGGTCACCTGCTGGGGACAGTGACTCATCAGACTGTACCCGTTCACATGCTCCTGTCTGGGAACCATCACGAAACTATTCAGTTTCATGTTCTCCGGTCTCCACATATTCCGCTGATCCTGGGTTATCCATGGCTCCGCCGCCACAACCCTAACCTTGACTGGGAGACTGGAGCCATTTTGGGTTGGAGTCCTTCTTGTTATCTGATCTGCCTGAAACAGGCTGCCGCGCCTCAGCGTTCGGTGAACCCCAGCCAAGTTCCAGATGTTACAGGGGTTCCACCGGAATATCTGGACTTCAAGGAAGTATTCAGCAAGTCGAGGGCTACTTCCTTACCACCACACCGGCCCTACGACTGTGCCATCGACCTGCATCCCGGCCAGGCGTGCCGGATTCATTTTAGAAGTGGGGGGGCCAAAAAAAGTGCGTGTGTTTGGCCAAATCCCAAACCACGCCCTACACACTCCCCCTCCGTGACGGAGTGAACTCCGTGGAGTGACACATGAGGCTCCCTCCTGTCAGATGGAGGGAGTAAATACAGCAGCAAGCTTTGGGACAAACTCCCCTCTCTCCGGCAGAAACACGAAATGCCGTAACTGTATGTAGGCCTAACAACGGTTTCAAATCAGCATCTCTTTGACAACAAATGTATATAACTTATATAACTCAAATAAAACTCCAAACATCTTTAATTGTGTTACTTTTTTGTAAAGCTCTTTTAGTTTTAAACCTGATGTTTATAAGCTTCTTAGTTTTTGCAATAGTCTGTAAATATACACAACTTTATAATAAAATGCACACATTTACCTTTTTCTAGACTAAACACAGGTATGATCCTAAGTTAAAAACATAGCCTATGAGGTTATCATGAGGTTGTTAACATCGCAATTTATCACTATCGTTTAGTGGTTTTGCAAAGAATTAACCACTCTCTGTTTTTGTACCATTCTGCGTTGAAGTAGGCTACCTTTCTCTTTGCTCAAATAATCTACTAGCAGTCTCCTTTTTTCCGACAGTTAGCTGTACAGCTTTACCCGCCTCAATGTCCCGACAACAAACCTCCATGCAGTCGGAACCAGCCTGTTTCGGTTCAACAACGGCGGCGGTGGGGGCGGCGGTGGGGGCGGCGGCGGTTTTGACAGTTTCTGCGGCCGCAGAGCTGCTGCTTTTGGGTTCATCTGGCTTCGCTGTTTCTATGATTGATGAAGGTCCAGGCTCCGGAGACCTTCCAGTTGTTAAATTTAAGTTTAGATTGACTGTATTTAGTTTTCTTCTGCGCTGGTTCTTCTGACATGTTTGCAAGTGTATATATTATTTCTAGGTTAACGGCTGACACACACAGAACAACGTAACAAATAAAGTAAACAAGGTAACAAATAAACAAATCTAAGCTTTTTTTATTGGTTGTAATTTACATGGATACATTTGAATGGTGTGACAATGTCCTATTTGATTGGGTTCAAATGTACATATTCTTCCTGTTATGTCTGCCTGCTTTATTTTACCTAATGCAAAGTGACCTCTGCATTCCACCTTTGAGTTCCATGCCGTCACAGTAACCCATCCTATACAGTTAACCATTGTTGTTCTCTACCGTCCACCAGGCGCCTTGGGGGACTTCTTGGAGGAATTAGATCATCTCCTCTCACACATCCCTGAAACTGGCCCTCCCGCTGTACTTCTCGGAGACTTCAACCTCCAGATGGGGAAGATAGACGAACTAACATCTCTGTTAACCGCCTTTGCTTTCTCACTCTCTCCGTCCCCACCGACTCATAAAGCTGGCAATGTCCTTGATCTCATATTCTCAAGGAACTGCGCTACTTCTAACCTCTCTGTAAACCCGCTCCACACATCCGATCACTTCTTCATTTCATTCTCTCTATCCCTTTCCAAACATAACAAACTAATCTCTTCCCATCCTACACTTGTCCGCCGTAACCTTCGCTCCCTCTCTCCCTCTACCTTTGCCTCGTCGGTGCTCTCAGCCCTCCCTTCCTCTGATTCGTTCCAACTACTGCCTCCAAACTCTGCTGCAGAAACTCTCCTCTCTACTCTCTCATCCACTCTGGACTCGCTCTGTCCTCTGACATCTCGGCAGGCTCGTCAGTCCCCTCCGGCTCCCTGGCTAAATGATGCACTGCGTGCTAATAGAACCGTCCTTAGGGCAGCAGAGCGGAAATGGTGGAAATCCAAACACCGTGACGACCTCCTAACCTATCAAGCTCTCCTCTCCTCTTTCTCTGCTTCGATCTCTCAGGCAAAAAGCACTTTCTTTCAAGATAAGATCCAATCTTCCTATTCCAATCCTAAAAAACTATTTTCCATCTTCTCCACCCTCTTGGACCCTCCAAAAGCTCCTCCCCCCTCCTCACTTCTGTCAAGCGACTTTGTTACCCACTTTGAAAAAAGGTTAATGATATTCGCTCTTCTTTTTCTGACTCACCTTTACTCACCGCTGGGTCACCAGACCTTCCTTCCACCAACACACTAACCTCCTTTTCCCCTCTCTCTCCAAGTGAGGTTCTTACCCTCATTACCTCTGCCCGCCCTACCACCTGTCCTCTGGACCCTATCCCTTCAAACCTCCTTCAGACTATCGCTCCTGATATTCTACCGTTTCTCACCCATTTCATCAACACTTCTCTAACTTCTGGTCACTTTCCAAACAGTCTCAAGGAGGCAAGAGTAAACCCTCTCCTAAAGAAACCCACTCTCAACCCGTCTGATGTTATAAACTACAGGCCTGTCTCTCTCCTCCCGTTCCTGTCTAAATCACTTGAACGCGCTGTCTTTAAACAACTCTCCTGTTATCTCAATCAGAACAACCTTCTGGATCCGCACCAGTCTGGTTTCAAGGCAGGTCACTCCACAGAAACTGCTCTCATTGCTGTCACGGAGGAACTGCACACTGCCAAAACTGCATCCCTCTCCTCTGTCATCATCCTGTTGGACCTGTCTGCTGCATTCGACACGGTGAATCATCAGATCCTCCTTCGCACTCTCCAAAAACTTGGAGTTTCTGGCTCTGCACTTTCCCTCCTCACCTCATACCTGAAAGACCGTACCTACAGGGTGACTTGGAGAGGGTCTGAGTCCGACCCTTGTCAATTAACTACGGGGGTCCCTCAGGGCTCTGTTCTTGGTCCCCTCCTCTTCTCCTTGTACACAAACTCGCTCGGATCAGTCATTAGCCCGCATGGTTTTTCTTACCACTGCTACGCTGACGACACCCAATTAATTCTGTCCTTTCCCCGCTCAGAGACCCAGGTTGTCGCACGCATCTCTGCTTGTCTAGCTGACATCTCTCAGTGGATGTCTGCTCACCACCTCAAGCTCAACCTTGACAAGACTGAGCTGCTCTTCCTCCCGGGAAAAGATTGTCCAACTCTTGACCTGACAATCAACATCGGCACCTCAGTTGTTTCCCCGACTCAGACTGCAAGGAATCTGGGTGTGACCCTAGATAACAACCTGTCCTTCACTGCAAACATCGCTGCTACAACCCATTGCTGCAGATACACGCTTTACAACATCAGGAAGATACGTCCCCAGCTGACTCAGAAAGCGACTCAGGTTCTGGTCCAGGCTCTCGTCATCTCACGCCTAGACTACTGCAACTCCCTCCTGGCTGGTCTACCTGCATGTGCCATCCGACCTCTGCAGCTCATCCAGAATGCAGCGGCTCGTCTGGTTTTCAACCTTCCTAAATTCTCCCACACCACTCCGCTCCTCCGCTCCCTTCACTGGCTTCCGGTAACTGCTAGAATCCACTTCAAGACACTGGTACTTGCTTACCGTGCTGCGAATGGATCTGGCCCTTCCTACATCCAGGACATGGTTAAACCGTACACCCCAGCGCGTGCACTACGCTCTGCATCAGCCAAACGACTCGTTGCGCCCTCGCTGCGAGGGGGACCCAAGTTCCCATCGGCGAAAACACGTGGGTTTGCTATCCTGGCTCCAAGATGGTGGAATGAGCTCCCCATTGACATCAGGACGGCAGATAGCTTGCACATCTTCCGGCGCAAACTGAAAACTCATCTCTTTCGACTCCACTTCGAGCGTTAGAACGATTAACGAAGCACTTTTATACCAATAAAGGATTACCTAAAGCCAGTTGAGTAGCACTTGAAATGTTTGGCTCTATGAAACCTGATATACTTATATGATTCTGTTTTCTTCAAGGTTGTGTCTTCCTGGTCGAATGTACTTATTGTAAGTCGCTTTGGACAAAAGCGTCAGCTAAATGCAATGTAATGTAATGTAATGTAATGACCTGCTCCATCGAAATCAGTCGCATTGACCCGAAGACACATTTTGATTCCTAGCTTTCTAATGATATCAGGATTGTTTTTGTACTCCAAATATTAAGCAAAATATGTCACATTATATAATGACTGTTACAGAGTCATCATTTTGAGAAAAAGGCCTTTAAAGTTTTCTCTTCTCTGGAATCCATCATTTCTCATCATCAATCATCATGATTGATTATTAGCGGAGCAAATGATCAAAATACTACGGAGGGAAGATATTTTCGTTTGGATTACTGCACTCACGAGAAACACCGGCTGTTGTTAAGCTACTCCGTTCTCCGCTTGTAATTATGCCGAAGCTTCAAAGTTGTATTTATCATCTGAATTTGCCGAAACAAGTTTAATATTCTGAAAGCCAAGACTTTGTTTATTTGAAATTAGATGAAAACAAACTGTAACGGACCCTGCCGTGTTATCTTTACTTCACGCCTTACATTCATAATTTCAGCCGGAGGGAGGGGGAGCGGCGCTGCGGAAGAGCAGAGTGGCCAGTGAGAGGCGAGCTGTGGTCTTCCCTTTACAAGCTTAAACAATAAAAAATTAAAAAATATACACAGCTAGATCAGATCGCGTTTTAGATGCGACTTTAGAGTAGAAGGGAATTATTGAAACGGGATTTGTACAGTGTTCCGCGCCGCGTGTATATACATGTGTGTTTGTGTATTTTTGCGTTTGTGTATATTGTGTTTGTTTCCTGGAGAAAACACTCACGAGAAACACCAGCTGTTGTTATGCCTGCTGTGACGTTAAATTACTCCGTTCTCCGCTTGTAATTATGCCGAAGCTTCAAAGCTGTATTTATCATCTGAATTTGCCGAAACAAGTTTAATATTCTGAAAGCCAAGACTTTGCTTATTTGAAATCAGATAAAAAACAAACTGTAACGGACCCTGCCGTGTTATCTATGATTACTATACACCTTACATTCATAATTTCAGCGGGAGGGAGGGGGGGGGGGGCGGCGCTGAGGAACAGCAGAGTGGCGAGAGCTGTCATCTTCCCTTTACAAGCTTCAAACATGCCTGTAGCTAGTAAGATTGAATATAACAATAAAAAATAACAAAATATACACAGCTAGATCAGATCACGTTTTAGATGCGACTTTAGAGTAGAGGGGAATTATTTAAACGGGATTTGTACAGTTTTCCGCGGCACAGTTTCATGGAAACACATCAGCTTTTGGACGACAGTCAATATGGATTCAGGAAAGATAGATCAACATCTATGGCACTAATGGAATTAAGTGAGGAAATAGCAAACTGCATGGACAATAAAAAAGTGGGGGGGCCAATGGCCCCCTGGCCCCCCCGCTTCCGGCGCCCTTGATCCCGGCACCAGCCCTCCCAGGGGTCGATTGTTATCCCTGTCTGCTCCGGAAAGAGTTTCCATGGAGACTTATATCAATGACTCTCTGGCGGCTGGGATTATTCGCCCGTCCTCATCACCTGCTGGCGCAGGGTTCTTCTTTGTGGAGAAGAAGGACAAGACCCTAAGGCCCTGTATCGACTTTCGGGGTCTTAATGACATTACGATCAAGAATCGATACCCACTGCCTCTTATCTCTTCTGCATTCGAGTTGCTGCAGGGAGCAACCATATTCACAAAGCTGGACTTGCGTAACGCGTACCACTTGGTACGTATTCGCGAGGGGGATGAGTGGAAGACCGCCTTCAACACCACCTCGGGGCACTACGAGTACCTAGTCATGCCTTTTGGGCTTACCAACGCCCCTGCAGTATTCCAGGCGTTGGTAAATGACGTGCTCCGAGACATGTTGGACCGACACGTGTTTGTGTACTTGGATGACATCCTGATCTTTTCCAAGACGCTGAAAGAACACGTGCACCACGTCCAGGCGGTTCTCAGGAGATTGCTCGAGAATTCGCTGTTTGTTAAAACGGAGAAGTGCGAGTTTCACACATCCTCCGTCTCTTTTCTGGGATACATCGTGGGACAGGGGAGCATCGAGATGGATCCTTCCAAGGTTGATGCAGTCACTTCCTGGCCGGTTCCAGAATCCCGGAAGCGGCTACAACAGTTCCTCGGGTTCGCCAACTTCTACCGGAGGTTCATTCGTGGATACAGTACCTTGGCCGCTCCTCTCACAGCCCTGACCTCCTCTAAGGTTATGTTCCATTGGTCCTCCTCGGCTGAGGAGGCGTTCCAGAACCTTAAGGCCAGTTTCACCTCCGCCCCCATCCTCCGAGTACCCGATCCTGTAAGACAGTTTGTTTTGGAGGTGGATGCTTCTGATATGGGGGTGGGAGCCATCCTGTCTCAGCGAGCAATGAACAGCCAAAAACTCCATCCCTGTGCTTTCTTTTCAAGGCGTTTGACTCCAGCGGAGAGAAATTATGATGTGGGAAACCGGGAGCTGCTAGCAGTGAAGTTGGCTCTGGAGGAGTGGCGTCACTGGCTCGAGGGGACCAGTCAACCTTTCCTGGTGTGGACCGACCACAAGAATTTGGAGTACATCCGGTCGGCCCGCAGACTGAATTCCCGACAGGCTAGATGGGCCCTTTTCTTCACTAGGTTCAATTTCTCCCTCTCCTACCGCCCTGGTTCTCGGAACATTAAGGCTGACGCTCTTTCTCGTCAGTTTGGAGAGGGAGGTAACATTCCCAGGGGCTTGGACACCATCCTTCCGACTCCTCAGCTCGTCGCCGCCCTCATCTGGGAGGTGGAGGAGAGGGTCAAGGCCGCCCAGCAGGACCAGCCGGGACCCAGTGCCTGTCCTCCGAACCGCCTGTTCGTTCCGCAGACGTTGAGGTCTGATGTTATCCAGTTGGCTCATAACTCCAGACTCACCTGCCATCCTGGGATCCAACGTACATGGGAGGTAGTCCAGCAAAGGTTCTGGTGGGCAACACTTAAGGAGGACACCAGGGAATTTGTTAATGCCTGCCCTGTTTGCAATCAAAACAAGTCTTCTCACCAAGCTCCTGCTGGTCTCCTACGACCTTTGCCTATCCCTCATCGCCCCTGGTCTCACATTTCTCTGGACTTTGTTACTGGTCTGCCACCGTCCAATGGACACACTGCCATCTTGACGGTGGTAGACCGATTCAGTAAGATGGCTCATTTTGTGCCGATACCCAAGCTCCCCTCAGCTAAAGAGACGGCGGAGCTGGTCCTGCTCCATGTGTTCCGGCTCCATGGGCTGCCTACTGATGTGGTTTCCGATCGTGGTCCTCAATTTACCTCGGTGTTCTGGAGGGAATTCTGCACGCTCCTTGGGGCCACGGTCAGTCTGTCATCCGGTTTCCATCCGCAATCCAACGGTCAGACAGAAAGAAAGAACCAGGAGATGGAGACGACCTTACGCTGTATAGTCTCCAAGCACCCTGCGGCCTGGGCTAAACAACTGCTCTGGGTCGAGTACGCCCAAAACACGCTGGTCAGTTCGGTCACCAAGCTGTCCCCATTTCAGTGTGCTTACGGGTTTCAACCACCTCTGTTTCGGGCCCTGGAGAGGGAGGTTACCTGTCCGTCCGTCCAGGCTTTCATCCGTCGTTGTCGACGGACCTGGAATCAAGCCCGGAGAACTCTCGTTTGTTCGGCCAACCGGTACGCCTCCTCTGCCAACCGCCGACGTTCCAAAGCACCTGTCTACCAGGTGGGCCAAAAAGGTATGGCTTTCCTCCCGGGATATTCCTTTACGGGTGGATTCGAAGAAGCTTGCACCTAGATTCATTGGACCTTTTGAGATTGTCAGGATAATCAATCCCGGAGCAGTAAGGCTAAGACTGCCTCGGACTCTGCGGATCCATTCCACCTTCCACGTTTCCAGGATCAAACCTGTCCGAGAGAGTGCCTTGGTTCCTGCGGTCCCTCCCCCACCCCCCCCCCGGATGATTGACGGCGGGCCTACGTACACTCTCCGACGACTTCTTCGTTCCCGTCGCAGAGGAAGAGGAGTCCAGTACCTGGTGGACTGGAAGGGTTACGGCCCTGAGGAGAGGGCTTGGGTTCCAGCTCGTCATGTGTTGGACCCCCGGCTCATCAGGGAGTTCCATTGGCGTAATCCCGAGCAACCGTCTAAGACCGTCACGTCGACGGGCAGAGACACAGGGAGAGTCTCTCCTCTTACCGTCAGCTCTTCAGAGGAGGACAGCGAGGGGCCGGCTTCTGATGAGGACGCAGATTCCCACAGGGGGCAGGAGAGGGAGGCCGAAAGAACTTTTTCAGATGAGTATTAATCCCACCTCCCACCCTCCTCTGTAGATTAGCATTTAGGGACGTCAGGAGCCGTCCATTAAGGGGGGGGGGGGGTACTGTCATAGTCTGCTCCATCATTCACCAGTAGTTTTCCATTCACCTGTCTCACCTGTTTTCCACACCCACTCGTTAGCTCACTCTCTTTCTCTTCTGCACCCATTAGCTTCTGCCAGTATTTAAACCCGCACCTTACACACACTCTTTGCCAGATTGTACTTTGCCTCATGCTTGTCTTTCCCGCGTTTGATACCAGATTGCCTACCCGGTTCCGACCCTGCCTGTCCTCGATCTGCCTGCTCTGCCTGTTCCCTGATCCTGCCTGTCCCTCGACTATCCTGTCTGGCCTGTTATCCGACCCTGCCTGTATCTACGCTGACCGCCTCGCTTACTCCCTGACTCTCTGCCTGTCCCTGACTCACCTTCTGCCCGCTGTCCTCTGGTGCGTTAAACTGCTCGGTTGGTATTCCTCAGATCCAGTGGAATCTCCAATAAGGTTTATTACTAATTCTCCTTGGTTTCTCGAGTGCTGCATTTGGGTTCTCCTTAAGATTGTGACAGGTTGTAGGTCTATCAGAGGTCTATACCCTTTGATAATGCCATTTGGACTTAAATACAAAAATTAAGTGAGAGGTTCCAGACTAACCTGCATTTGCTAATTGGTCTGCTAGCTAAGAACAATGCCAAATATTTGCAGAAAGCTTTTATTTTGCCTAAAATCTGAGCAGAATGAAAAGCAAACAAGGACAATCTCAATGTCTAATAATATTTTGTATTACACAGCTTAGTTGAATACTTGGTTCTGATTTGGACATTTCGAGTTTGTAAATTCTTGCTAAGGACAACGGACCCTAGCCAAGGAGGATCAAGGGACTTCTCATCGTGATCCTGATGACAGTGTTATTTTTCATTAATGAAACGCTTGCTTTATTTTTAAGGAAGTTGTTGTCATTGTCCAACCACGCAAACATGACTTACAAATTCTGGTTTAATATCCAAAACGTATTGGGTTAAATGTAGACATTCTCATTGTGCAATTAGATAGAATTCACTTAGGAAAACATGGGGTTTGCCCAAGGGGAGGCCAAGGTATGGCATCTCTTATACTAGGGAATTGACTAGAGCTGACATGATCAAATAAAAAACAATGGTTAACCAATACAAATACCCAGAATATGCGATGTTAAATCTCCACCATGCTAGCGATGTGGTTCTTAGAAGGTTAATGCTTTTGGAGGAAGGTTAGTCTTCCCATCACTTTGTTCTGGATGGACATTTCTCAACAACTATTGGATGGATTGCCATGAATTTGGGTACCGACATTCTTGGTCCTCCAAAGATGTACCCTACAGACCAATGTTTTTCCTCTTTGTCCAACACTTTGGCCTATGACCGTATAAGTAATTCCAATCAGCTTGAGCTGTACATTTTGCTTGGTGCTAATCAGCACATAATAGCATGCTAACATTCTAAATTAAGCTATTGCCAATTGTAAACATTGTTACCTCAATATCAGCATGGTATCATTGACACTTCAAGCATTTTATTATGCCCAGATAGTGATATTGTATGCCACTTCGCAGACGAAAATCTAATCCTAGGTCCAAACCCTTTTCCAATTTTTTTTTTTATATGTCAAGAGCAAAATATGAAGATTACGTCCTCTTGCATTTATGTCCACTTCTGATATGCTGTCTAAAGTCCAACCCTCTTAATTTAACCCAATATTTGAGAAGCAAGACACAGGAACTTTCCATGAGGAGCATCAGTGTTAATCAATGATGTGCAGGGCTACATCAATTAATTGGACATTTTTCTAGATTTGGTACATTGTGTTTGTAAATGACAATAAAATAAGAATTGTTGTTGGATGAATCCACTGTTGAACTCCACAATAGCTGGCTGAAATCTGTTAGGTACTTTCTAAGTCAAAGCATCACTCTCTCCTAGGGTGTAGTGCAATAAAAACATGTAAAAACAGTTATTTGAGCCCTTTATTTCGCCCAGGGTGAGTGAAGCCATCTCTTCGCTCAACCCGGAACATCAACACGTGAACCAAAGCCTTGTCTCCGTCTACAAAGCAAAGTGAAAGCCAAGATGTTCTAAGAAAATCCTCAAGGCTTCAGGTCTGGCAGATGGGGAATGATGAAACAGTCAGAAACAATGTAGTAATCTTTTTTATTTTGCCACTGTTTTTCTGCATGCCATTGTAATGTCTTGTACAAAAAGGAACGTTTTACATTTTGGTTTTATACTCTGTTTTTTGCTGTTGTGGTACATTGGACGGATCACAGTTTACTCTGTGCTCAAACACTGTCTTAAGTAATATTAATCATATTTCTATGGATGTTCAGTTGATGAACACTGCTTTTCATGAGAATCATTAATGATTCTCATGAAAACAGAATTCTGTTTCGTTGAAATATGCTCCTATTGGCTCCTCTTCTGTTAACTCCAGACAAATCCAATGCTTTTTTTGCCCTTACTGTGCTCTATTGTTTTTACAATGGAAAGACTGCTAAAGCTTGGCCATACCACTGTAAAACAACAAATGTTAAGCTTCATGAACAATGGCAGATTACAGTTCAATTCAGTTGACAGAACCTGAGAAGAATAGTGTTTGCATAATAGAAAGGTTTAGAAAACCCAATTGAAAATCCTGAAAATTGTAAAAAAATCGAAATGTCGAGAATAACTTTTAAACGTTTGGCTAATGTGGATGTATAAATAAAACCGAAATGTGACACAGTGCAATTAAAGCAGACTGAGAATGAACTAATCATGACAACTGACCAGTGCATTTTGGCATCATCTTCTTACACAGTAAAATCCGGAGTGTTAATTTAACACTTAAAGAGTCCATTTTAACACTGAGCCAGTGAACATATGGTCCTACAGAGTGTAAAAGTTACACTGAACATAGAGTCACATTTTCCGAGTTAAATCAACTCTAGTAAGAGTTAATAATTAACACTACACTACACTGAAAAGTGTTACTCCAGTTTTACACTCTGATTGAATAACACCCATAGTGTTATTATGTTTTGACACTAAGAGTTGTAGAGTTAATCTGAATTTACTCTTGTTAATTCACTCTTCATTAGTGTTAAACATACTTAACACTGAGTGTTGCTTAAGAAATTACTCCCCACAGTGTTGATATTTAAGTGACTCCTGCCAGTGTTAAACATATGTATGTATGTATGTATGTATGTATGTATGTATGTATGTATGTATGTATGTATGTATGTATGTATGTATGTATGTATGTATGTATGTATGTATGTATGTATGTATGTATGTATGTATGTATGTATGTATGTATGTATCTAGAACTGTTATTCTTACCAAAGATGTTGTTAGTTTTAATTAACTGAAGTAGAGCAGGTCTTGAACATTAAACACCTTAAGTGTCTGGAATGGCTTAAACAAAATATTGAATGCATGGTAATGTTCATCAAAACAAATGGTTTTTACACCCGAGCAAGTGAGTATAACTTGTAAATTATATATATAGAATAATTATGATGATGAATGCATTTTTTTACCACTAAAATACAGCAACACATCTTTGATTAATGTCGTTATAACTGGAATATTACAATAATTATGAACTTTGTCTGTACAAAGTAGCCTGTCCAGAAAATATGCCCATATCAACAAAAACTGCTAAATAAACTAATAATTGTAATATTCCAGTTATAAACGACATGAATCAAAGATGTGTTGCTGTATTTTAGTGGTAGAAAAATGCATTCATCATCATAATTATTTTATATATAATTTACACAGTGCCTGTAAACCGGAGGAGAACGCTGGCATTTCTCCTCGAAGACTACGGAGGGATAGGGTCTGCAAAATGTGTTTATTTTGGGGATGGGCCGGATGTTCTGACCGTTCCACTTCCTGCCCGGCGCCTCTGCAACGCCTCACGTCAGAAAAACCATATTATGCGTTTTCATCAATAAATAAATGGCCACATTTTTTTTAGCATGCGCGCTAACGCACTCTTGCATGGATTGGGGGCCCACAAATAGATTATTTCATGGGGCCCAGAATTTCCAGCTATGCCCCTGCCCACAGCACCCCAAAATAAATATCTGGCGCCACCACTGAGCCTGACTATTTGTGACCTGCTCCATCGAAATCAGTCGCATTGACCCGAAGACACATTTTGAGTTGTATACACTGCTGGAAAGAGGATATTCCTAGCTTTCTAATGATATCAGGATTGTTGTTGTACTCCAAATAGTCGAAATATGTCACATTATATAATGACTGTCACCGAGTCATCATTTTGAGAAAAAGGCCTTCAAAGTTTTCTCTTTTCTGGAATCCATCGATCTGATTGATTATTAGCGGAGCAAATGATCAAAATACTACGGAGGGAAGATATTTTCGTTTGGATTACTGGTCTGAGGGAAGCTCGCGAGTGTGTGTGTGAGTGTGTGTGTGTGTGTGTATGTGTGTGTGTGTGTGTGTGGTGTGTGTGTGTGTGTGTGTGTGTGTGTGTGTGTGTGTGTGTGTGTGTGTGTGTGTGTGTGTGTGTGTGTGTGTGTGTGTGTGTGTGTTGTGTGTGTGTGTGTGTGTGTGTGTGTGTGTGTGTGTGTGTGTGTGTGTGGGTTTTGTGTAATTTTGCATTTGTGTGTATTGTGTTTGTTTCCCAGGGAAAACACTCACGAGAAACACCGGCTGTTGTTATGCCTGCTGTGACGTTAAGTTACTCAGTTCTCCGCTTGTAATTATGCCGTTACAAGCTTCAAAGTTGTATTTATCATCTGAATTTGCCGAAACAAGTTTAATATTCTGAAAGCCAAGACTTTGTTTAATTGAAATCAGATGAAAACAAACTGTAACGGACCCTGCCGTGTTATCTATGATTACTATACTCTGACATTCATAATTTCAGCCGGAGGGAGGGGGGCGGCGCTAAGGTGATGAATTGGAAATGGGGGACCCTGATGTAAACAAGACGAAAGTCTTTCTCTGGTCTGCATCCCCTTAACAATTGTATGTTTTGAGCTGTACTGTACTGTACCTAATATACAAGCTGTTAATAAACTTTTCAATCAATCAATCAATCAAGGAAGAGCAGATTGCGAGTGAGAGGTGCCTGTCATCTTCCCTTTACAAGCTTCAAAAATGTATTTATCGTGTGATTTTGGAAATAAAAGTTTCATATTCTGAAAGCCAAGACTTTGTTTGTTTAAAATCAAACAAAACACCCGAACCCCGAAAAAATAGTTTTTTACGTAAATCCACGTTTATTTTGAAATGAGCCGTTGCGACTTCCGACTGATTTCGATAGAGCGGGTCACATTTGTGTTGAGGGGGCCCGACTTGTTTTTTTCTCCAAAGGGGGGGCCTGACAGAAAAAAGTTTGAGAACCACTGTCCTAACCTATCAGGCTCTCCTCTCCTCTTTCTCTGCTTCGATCTCTCAGGCAAAAAGCACTTTCTTTCAAGATAAGATCCATTCTTCCTATTCCAATCCCAAACAACTATTTTCCATCTTTTCCACCCTCTTAGAACCCCCCAAAGCTCCTTCCCCCTCCTCCCTTCTGTCAAGCGACTTTGTTAACTACTTTAAAAAAAAGGTTGATGATATTCGCTCTTCTTTTTCCGACTCACCTTTACTCACCGCTGGGTCACCAGACCCACCGTTCACCCACACACTTACTAACCTCCTTTTCCCCTCTCTCTCCAATTGAGGTTCTTACCCACAATTACCACTTGTCCTCTGGACCCTATCCCCTCAAACCTCCTTCAGACTCTCGCTCCTGATATTCTACCGTTTCTCACCCATTTCATCAACACTTCTCTAACTTCTGGTCACTTTCCAAACAGTCTCAAGGAGGCAAGAGTAAACCCTCTCCTAAAGAAACCCACTCTCAACCCGTCTGATGTTATAAACTACAGGCCTGTCTCTCTCCTCCCGTTCCTGTCTAAAACACTTGAACGCGCTGTCTTTAAACAACTCTCCTGTTATCTCCATCAGAACAACCTTCTGGATCCGCACCAGTCTGGTTTCAAGGCAGGTCACTCAACAGAAACTGCCCTCCTCGCTGTCTCTGAGGAACTGCACACGGCTAAAGCAGCCTCCCTCTCCTCTGTCATCATCCTTTTGGACCTGTTTGCTGCATTCAACACGGTGAACCATCAGATCCTCCTTCGCACTCTCCAAGAACTTGGAGTTTCAGGCTCTGCACTATCCCTCCTCACCTCATACCTCAAAGACCGTACCTACAGGTTAACTTGGGGAGGGTCCGAGTCCGAACCTTGTCAATTAACTACAGGGGTCCCTCAGGGCTCCGTTCTTAGTCCCCTCCTCTTCTCCTTGTACACAAACTCGCTCGGATCTGTCATTAGCCCGCATGGTTTTTCATACCACTGCTACGCTGACGACACCCAATTAATTCTATCCTTTCCCCGCTCAGAACCAGTTCGTTGCACGCATCTCTGCTTGTCTAACTGACACCTCTCAGTGGATGTCTGCTCACCACCTCAAGCTCAACCTTGACGAGACTGAACTGCTTTTCCTTCCGGGAAAAGACTGTCCCACTCTTGACCTAACAATTTACATCGGCACCTCTGTTGTTTCCCCGACTCAGACTGCAAGGAATCTGGGTGTGACCCTAGATAACAAACTGTCCTTCACTGCAAACATTGCTGCTACAATCCGCTGCTGCAGATACACTCTTTACAACATCAGGAGGATACGTCCCCTCCTGACCCAGAAAGCAACACAAATTCTGGTCCAGGCTCTCGTCATCTCACGCCTTGACTACTGCAACTCACTCCTGGCTGTTCTACCTGCATGTGCCACCCGACCTCTGCAGCTCATCCAGAATGCAGCGTCTCGTCTGGTCTTCAACCTTCCTAAATGTTCCCACACCACTCCGCTCACTTCACTGGCTTCCAGTAACTGCTAGAATCCACTTCAAGACAATGGTACTTGCGTACCATGCTGCGAATGGATCTGGCTCTTCCTACATCCAGGACATGGTTAAACTGTACACCCCAGCACGTGCACTCCGCTCTGCATCGGCCAAACGGCTCGCTGCACCAGCACTGGGGGGACCCAAGTTCAAACAAGTCCTCCAACTCATATGACCAAATGGGCCGATTGTTCAGGCCCTTATTACGACCAAATATGTTGTTTGTTCAAGCGCTTAATACGTCCTATGATTACATTTTAAAGTTTTCGCCCTCTAGTGCTCCCGTTGAATGCAAACGTTACAGATGGTCGTTTATTCACAAATAACCATTAAAACGCTTTTTGATTAGATTTCTAGCGAGAAGTGTATATTGTACTTTTAGAATCCACGTCCAGTCGATATGTAGGATCTATAGTTTGATAGATATTCCGAAGATGATTTGAGGTATGCGGCAGCCTCCATGTAAAGTTACGGGTTGAAAACAGTATTTCCGGTCTCAACGTTTTCATAATAAAACCAATGATCAAATGATTTAACAGTGATATCTGCAGTACTCATCAACTAAAAAACATCAGTTTATCCTTGTTAATTATACAACATTTATTGGTTTAAATTGTGTACAATGCTTTTGTGTTTTTCCCATAGGTTTTTCTCCTTCGATTCTGAGAGACACTTTCTTTTTTCAGAGGTTTTGATAGGCTAAAACATTGATTGTTTTAGCCGCAATGCATTTCGGGATATGGTGTTTATATGATATGAAATCGGAAACACATTTTTTTAAAATAAAATAATACTTTATTCCGAGTGTTCTTGCTTTTCTCTTTGGAAGTCATCACATAACGGCATTGTAATACACGGTTCGGCTGCATTAAATATTACATATCTGCCGTAGATATTTATTTATAGAGCCCTGATCAGAAGACCTTTTGACAAACTGTAAGAAATGCCGCCAAAACTGAATACGTGACGTGAATCATAAATATATTAGCAATTAAACAACATCTTCCATTTCTTTTCACACAATACGTCTCCTTGCAGTATCAACACTAATTCGGCTGACTTTTATATTTGATCCAATTGGTAGATAGGCTATATTTACACCATAACGGTGCACAGCTGATGAAAGGGATTTTTTTGTAGTTTTTAAAGATATTATTTACTACCTTTCCAACTCCTCACGTTGACTGTTACGGGTCTATCCAGGTTCATGGTACAATGCATAAGCTTCAAATCGAGAGACTGAAACTGTATTTTCCTTTACCATTCTGTTATAATTTCACAATAAAGTTAATAGTCATATTATGTTTTTATTTTATTATGTTTTATTAACTACACCACTGGTTTTTTAACCCGCACCGCCTAGTGGTTAAAGCACATTATTGCATTTTGTTGTTGAATAATTTTTATTTTATGAAAACATTTAAATATTAGGAGTAGCCTACATACAAAATTGGGGGAAAGTAGAAGGCATGATAGAAATATAGAATAGAAAATATCAAGAAGATACTGTAGTGATATCTACAATAAAACAGTTTAGTGCAGGACGTCCAAAGATATTAACAGGAGGATGTGCAAAACAGACAAACTAATAAGGCTTTATTTAAACATTAAAGAAGTTAAGGTCTGCTTTTGAATAAGAAAAAAACGTTGGGGTTATCCACAGATAAATATGAAGTCTGACAAAGTACTTGAGTCAGGTGCGCATAATTTTACGTAATTAATCATATATTTTCGATTATAAGGAGTAGAAATATGATTCAGATATCCGCGGAATCACTGGAAGAGTAGCTTTCCAGCGGTATCTCCTGTGAGACTGTAACCAGGGCACAGTAGCCAATATGGCCGCTCAAAGCAGCTTGACTTTACACTGTGGATTGGTGGATTCGTGTGTCCGTCAAGGAAATCTTGGCCGGCAGCCATCATGGTCTGAAATGACCAATGGACATCGAGAAATCACTAAGGACCTACCCACCAAGTAAACAAAACATAAACCACGTGTCTCCCATCAGTTTACGTATTTGAGGAGAGAGAGAGAGACAGAGAAAATGGCTAAAAAAAAACTTTACAGTTGCCGACTTCGCTAGAGATTTTTTTCGCTAGCAGCAGTGAAGATAGAGCCTCAGAACGTGAAGTCTTCGACTCTTCTGAAGAAGAAGAATACAAAGACAACAACAAGGATCCATTTGGGCATGGGTAAGTGTAAATATTACAGTAATAGTGTACTGGCAATGTGTGGGGAATACCGCGAAAATGAACAATAGGTTTATTGATATATATTTTTTATCGATAGTCATGAACTTTTTATTGGACAAAATAGACTCTCCATTAGCAAATGTTTACTCTGTGTTAACGTTATTTTGGTGTGTAAAAGTGAGATTACATGTGTAGAGGATTAAATTAATCATTTATTCGTCCCACAACGGAGACATTTACAGTGACATGTTTTGATTATTTTATCATACTGTTCTGTACAGATGAGACTTTGTCATAGATTTATTTATATGTGTGCCTGTTATTATTTTACCGTCCTGTACAGATGAGACTTTGTAATCAGATGAGACTTTGTAATCAGATGTAGCCTATGTATATGTGTGTCTGTGATTGTATACTGAATGTAAAGTAACTGGTAACACACCTAGTAACACACCTGTGTGTGTGCCTAGTGGTTAAAGCACGTTATTGCATTTTGTTGTTGAATAATTTTTATTTTATGAAAACATTTAAATATTAGGAGTAGCCTACATACAAAATTGGGGGAAAGTAGAAGGCATGATAGAAATATAGAATAGAAAATATCAAGAAGATACTGTAGTGATCTCTCCAATAAAACAGTTTAGTGCAGGACGTCCAAAGATATGAACAGGAGGATGTGCAAAACAGACAAACTAATAAGGCTTTATTTAAACATTAAAGAAGTTAAGGTCTGCTTTTGAATAAGAAAAAAACGTTGGGGTTATCCACAGATAAATATGAAGTCTGACAAAGTACTTAACCCTCTGGAGTCAGGTGTGCATAATTTTACGTAATTAATCATATATTTTCGATTATAAGGAGTAGAAATATGATTCAGATATCCGCGGAATCACTGGAAGAGTAGCTTTCCAGCGGTATCTCCTGTGAGACTGTAACCAGGGCACAGTAGCCAATATGGCCGCTCAAAGCAGCTTGACTTTACACTGTGGATTGGTGGATTCGTGTGTCCGTCAAGGAAATCTCGGCCGGCAGCCATCATGGTCTGAAATGACCAATGGACATCGAGAAATCACTAAGGACCTACCCACCAAGTAAACAAAACATAAACCACGTGTCTCCCATCAGTTTACGTCTTTGAGGAGAGAGAGAGAGACAGAGAAAATGGCTAAAAAAAACGTTACAGTTGCCGACTTCGCTAGAGATTTTTTTCGCTAGCAGCAGTGAAGATAGAGCCTCAGAACGTGAAGTCTTCGACTCTTCTGAAGAAGAAGAATACAAAGACAACAACAAGGATCCATTTGGGCATGGGTAAGTGTAAATATTACAGTAATAGTGTACTGGCAATGTGTGGGGAATACCGCGAAAATGAACAATAGGTTTATTGATATATATTTTTTATCAATAGTCATGAACTTTTTATTGGACAAAATAAATCAGATGTAGCCTATGTATATGTGTGTCTGTGATTTTATACTGAATGTAAAGTAACTGGTAACACACCTAGTAACACACCTGTGTGTGTGTCTGTGTGTGTGTCTGTTCCTTCTCCAACCTCCCAAACTTTATTTTTATGTGTGCATTGTTATTTGTGCTTGAGCAACATTTTACTTGAACTTTATTTCAATGAAATTAGTTGTAATTATTGTCCTACATTTAACTTGTTTTACAGAGAGGTTTCACAGCTGTCTGGGCCTAGTGGCCCACAGGCGGCGTTTATCCAGCAGCCAGAACATCCATCTGTGCCGGCCCCCAGGTCAAGATCTACCGTCCAATATATATGGAGCCGGGGTGGGCCAATTCCAGTTTTGGAAAGTCTGCCGTGGTTCCATTCCATTTCATAGAGCTGTTGACGCTCAGCGTAACCTTGTCGCACTCAGAGCCCTAGAGAGATAGGGCTCTGGTCGCACTGCCACTCCAACATCCAATCACAGGGCTTGATGACTAATCACAGGGTTTGTAAAGCAAGGTGGATGTTGTAGTCCCAAACGATAGCTGGGGATTCTGGGTAGTGTAGTGTCTTCGGAAACTGTAGTGTCTTAACTCTGTAGTGTCTTTGTTTCTCTGAATCGAAGGTTAAAAACACAAAAGCATTGTACACAATTTAAACCAATCAATATTATGTAATTAACAAGGATAAACTGATGTTTTTTAGTGGATGAGTAATGCAGATATCACTGTGTAATCATGTGACAGTGAGGGGAATATATCCGGTTTATTATGAAAACTTCAAGACCGGAAATACTGTTTTCACCCACGCTAACTTTACATGGAAGCTGCATACACGTTATCCTGGCGAGACCTAAAATCATCTTCGTAATATCTATCAAACTATAGATCCTACACATCGACTGGACGTGGATTCTAAGAGTACAATATACACTTCTCGCCAGAAATCGAATCAAAAAGCATTTTAATGGCCAAACTATTCCACAATTTAGGATTTTCCAGAGAGGGTTATTTGTGAATAAACGTCCCTCCGGAGCGTTTGCAATGAACGGGCCGGGAGCATGTTGTTGCTTACTAGAGGTTCTCTAGTGGTCGTGTAAGAAACAACATACACTTTAAAACGTGTCTCTGGGTCGTAATAAGGGCATGAACAATCGGCCTATATGCTCGTTTTTTGTAGGAGGACAGGCTGCCAAGTTCCCATCAGCAAAAACATGTCGGTTTGCTATCCTGGCTCCAAAATGGTGGAGTGAGCTCCCCATTGAAATCAGGACAGCAGATAGCCTACACATCTTCCGGCGCAGACTGAAAACTCATCTCTTTCGACTCCACTTGAATTGCAACTAATCTATATCTACTGCCAGTTTTCACATTGAACATGTGCTCTTTTATTAAATAAACTAAACACTTTCATTTTAAGTTGTGAGTTTAGTGTTTTTGACCCTAAGAAACACTGATACACTAAACAATAACAATAATCCACAGCTCCTCTCTCTGCTCCAGAGGATTTAAAACAAAATATATCGCCTCCCTACGCCTGCGGGTTATGGGGGGGGAAACTCTGACTGTTGTGTGTGCTTATGCACCAAACAGCAGTTCAGAGTATACAGCCTTCTTGGAGAACCTGGAAAGAGTCCTGTATGGGGCTCCTCTTGCTGGGAGACTTTAATGCACATGTGGGCAATGATGGAGACACTTGGAGGGGCGTGATTGGGAGGAACGGCACCCCTGATCTGAACCGGAGTGGTTGTAAGGGAAACTTCTGTGTAGCAATGCAGTGGGAGTCACCGACTCAGGAAGGAGACACGGTGGAGCAGGAGCTTTGATGTCAAACACTGATGGTTTATTTGGAGTTTCGGCCGGAGAGATTCACATCACAAGTCCAAGAGCCAGAGGTTCTGACTTCACGGTAGAGTTGCCACGTCAATTCTAGCGCGCCTCTCTCTTGTTAGCCCATTTAACTGGTTTCACAGAGAGTAATCAACATATTTTGATAAGATAGCTTTAGACAGTTTGGGCACACTGAGTTACTTGCGTCCGTCATTTATGGCCTCGAAGATGTCATACCTTGAAGTCCACAAACAACAAAGAAGGAAATGTCCCAGTGCACCCACAACAACAGACCATCTGTTACCTAGTGTTGACCGGTCACAGAATGGGAACAATAACATTATGGCTGAAGCAGCCAATGTCCTTAAAGGAGATAAACAGACGTCAGGGTTGGTCCTGTACGTCATATCTAGGAGTCTAGGACAATTATTTCCCTAACAGTGGTGGTTTATTACTGGACTTCTCTGTTAGTCATGGATTGGCCATAACAAACACCATGTTCGAACATAAGGATGCTCATAAGTGTACTTGGTACCAGAGCACCCTAGGCAGAAGGTCCATGATCGATTTCGTTATCGTATCATCGGACCTGAGGCCGTATGTTTTGGACACTCGGGTAAAGAGAGGGGCGGAGTTGTGAACTGATCACTATCTGGTGGTGAGTTGGGTCGAGTGGCGGGGGAAGCCTCTGCACTTTAGGGTGGGCCTGTAAAAAATAGGGTGGGCCAGATTTTTCTTCTGCGCATCAGAAGCTAACAACAATCCCGCCGGTACCGGTGGCAGATTACTTTTAGAATTATTTTTGGAATACTTTATTTTTCCATAACAGATGTATTGGTGAACAGGAGACATGTATTTTACTGTTTTAATGGCTTATCAAGAGCACAAACACAACATCTTGGTGTCATTCTGGACAGCTCTCTCATCTGCACCCCACATAAAAAACATCACCCGGACTGCATTATTTTTACTGTCTTAAAACCTTCTTAGAATATGTTATGAATTGTAAGGTGTCCTTGGGTGCTTTGAAAGGCGCCCCTAAATAGAATGAATTATCATTATTATGTATTATTTGTAAGGGAAACTTCTGCAGCAATGGAGAATCAGGACTCAGAGAGACACGAGGAGAGTTGGAGCTTTGATGTCAAACACTGATGTTTACTTACAAGTATCGGCCGGAGAATTCATATCACAAGTCACAGAGCAGCCAGAGATTCTGACTGCCCTGGTGGGTTGCCATGTCAAATCTCCCAAGCCTCTCTCTAGATAGACATTTTAACTAGTTTACAGAGAGGTAATCCACATATTTGGGGATGGTGCATAAACACCTAGGAACACTGGAGATATTGCCAACATCTGTAAATACTGAATCACTTATCTGTGGTGCTTAGAAGCCAGCGTTCTCACAGTCCTAAAACCCTCTGAGACCGATAGGTCAGGGCCGTCAGGCCATAAAACTGGTAATGTCAAAAATAGCTGAGACTTCCCATTCCTTAAGACAGATACCAGATTCAGGGTTGGTCGTAAACGTCAACACACAGAAAAGGTTAAATATCTAGCGTAAAAACAGAAATATTCTTTGACATTATTATTATCTGAAACGATGTAATAACTTTTTTAACTTTTTCCAGTCACTTGCCCCATGCATTCAGCAGCAGCAGGCCATTCACTTTGATTTTATCCCGTTATAAATGTCATCATTTCGACAATAAAGAAATGCTACATAAATGTTATCTTGCACATGTTATCTAACCATCTCCGTTTCTAACTTTCAATATATTTTGAAAAAGATCTCTCTCATCTGTGTGCGGGGGCGGGGCCTCACAGACACACTGCATCTCTCTCGCTCAGACCAACACACTCTCACTCCCTAAGCGTCCAGGAGCGACGTTTGGTCAGTGTCCGTGGCGTCCAGTTGTGACGCTCCTAGGCTCCTTCAGCGTCATAAAGGGACGCAAATAGCTTTCAACTGATTGCAATGTATTCCCATCTGCGGCGGGATTTGACGCTCATGGAAGCACGGCATTCGTTTGTGTCGGCTGCCCTTAAAGGCAATGTGAGCGTCCATTCCCATTGAATAACGGAGAATTGTACACCCGGAAGTAAGTATTCCTCTTACTGTCGATTGATTTTACAGTGATATCTGCACTACTCATCGACTAAAAAACACCAGATTATCCTTGTTAATTACACAACATTGATTGGTTTAAATTGTGTGCAATGCTTTTGTATTTTTCCCCTTCGATTCGGAGAAACAAATGTTTTTTCTGAGTAAAGGATGGCAGAAGACACTACACTACCCAGAATCCCCAGCTATCGTTTGGACTACACCATGTGCTCTGTTTGCCAAACCCATGATAGTCCTCAAGCTCTGTGATTGGAGAGTGTGCTCCGAGGGTTACGCCGATTCTCGAACAGCACTTGAAATGGGATGGAACCAAGCACGGCAGACTGTCCAAAACTGGATTTGAACGGGTCCACCGCGTCCCCCCCTCCCCCACCCCATCCCCAGAACTACACATGCTGGCTATTCTGTTTCGCAACATGTTCTCTATCTATGGCACGTCTCTACTGGGAGTTGTAGTTTTAAAAGACGTTTTCGTATTTCCCATAATAAGAAGTTGCCAGTATTAAACTGTGCACATCCCTGGAGGTTTAGGGGATAGGAAACACTCACATTTAAAACATATAATTAATAAATGGATGAAAATTGCTTGTGCCCATAATGGGCAGCATTAATATATATACACACATGCCAGCTAAGGTCAGAAGAGCTTTATTTAACAGCTGGTCTTATGTTTGTGACCCCTGTTGTTAATTGATAACATTACATTACATTAATTGATAAGCCTGAAACATGCACTTGTCAAGGTTCAGAGGCAAATTTTGCAAATATGGCAGTAGCCATCGATCAGCTTAAGATAAGATATACTTTATTGATCCCAAGTTGGAACATTTGCGTTACATCAGCATGTGTAACAGTTGTAAATATGCAGTGGTGTTTATTTGTAAATCATTTAGTATAATCACACAAATTCTGTGTTTTATATTTAACAATTCTGTGTTCTTTATTTATTGATTGTTCAATACCTGACAAGGCCGGAGATGAAATATCTACATACATCTTATAAGAGTATAATACATTATGTATAATATCAGTTAAAATAAGTGCTTCAACATAGTTAACATTGCTGGAGGTATGCACAAATATTGATAGATGTCTTGTAATGCACTATTGAGGAACCTGCGACCCAAGTTTTTCATTCAATGCAGAACTACACCATAGTTGTGTAGGTCTATATGATATGTCAATAAACCTTAGAAAATCTTGAAAGGGATGTGCAAAATAGTCATTATATACAGTCTTTAATTAACTATTAGTAGAGAATAACGAGTAATGAATATACTTTATAGGGATCCTATTAATATCTAATAATAAAAATAATGAAATTCAATAACATGCTTTAACCACTAGGTGTCCCTTTATATCAGCTGTGCACCTTTATGGTGTAAATACAGCCTATCTACCAATTGGATCAAATATAAAAGTCAGCCGAATTAGTGTTGATACTGCAAGGAGACTTATTGTGTGAAAAGAAATGTAAGATGTTGTTTAATGGCTGATATATTTATGATCCACGTCACGTTTTCAGTTCCTCATGTTTGTCTAGAAGTCTTCTCATCAGGGCTCTATAAATACAGAACTACGGCAGATATGTAATATTTAATGCAGCCGAACCGTGTATTACAATGCCGTTATGTGATGACTTTCAAAGAGAAAAGCAAGCACACTCGGAATAAAGTATTATTTTATTTAAAAAAAAGTTTTCGGTCTGTTTCCGGTATTTGTTAATGACGATGTGCTGTGAGATGTGAGACTGAAATTGCACAGGGGAAAATAACATAGGCTATCTTTAGATGCGGATTTTGTTAAACTAATATGTTTGCGCTGTGGACCAACACTATACATTGACGGGGAAGGGGGTAGCAATAAAGATAACACCATTAAACAGTTACACAACATAACAGAAATAATATCGATAGCAGCGTCCCTAGCAACCACCTTGGTAACAATGAAAACGTCGCGATTTCCTGAAGTAATCTTCGTAATAACTAGCAAACTAAAGATCATGGACATCCACTGCACACATAATCTGAAATAACAACTCATATTTCTCGCATCAAATGACATCAAAACGCATTTTAATGGCCAAACTAACTTTAAAATTGGCATTTTCCACCGAGAATAAAACGAAGTTCGGCCATGTTTTCTTTTTCTGCAGGGAGAATTTTGAAGATCACGTGACATAGACGCCAGCCATTGGAATGAATAGTGAAAAAAACGGGGTTTGTCAAACAGAGCACATGGTGTAGTCCAAACGATAGCTGGGGATTCTGGGTAGTGTAGTGTCTTCTGCCATCCTTTACTCAGAAAAAATATTTGTTTCTCCGAATCGAAGGGGAAAAATACAAAAGCATTGCACACAATTTAAACCAATCAATGTTGTGTAATTAACAAGGATAATCTGGTGTTTTTTAGTCGATGAGTAGTGCACACATCACTGTAAAATCAATCGACAATAAGGGGAATACTTACTTCCAGGTGTACAATTCTCCGTTATCCAATGGGAATGGACGCTCACATTGCCTTTAAGGGCAGCCGACACAAACGAATGCCGTGCTTCCATGAGCGTCAAATCCCGCCGCAGATGGGAATACATTGCAATCAGTTGAAAGCTATTTGCGTCCCTTTATGACGCTGAATGAGCCTAGGAGCGTCACAACTGGACGCCATGGACACTAACCAAACGTCGCTCCTGGACGCTTAGGGAGTGAGAGTGTGTTGCTCAGACATGCTGCAGCGCTGTGCAGTGTGCACACAGTTCTGCCGTTAATGAATATTACATTTTTTGAGGAAACTTTTTCACCAATAATTCCAATAAGTATTCCAAAATGTATTCACTTCAGGTTTACGAAAGTAACTGTAATCAGATTACTCATTTTTCAAATGTAACGCCAGCTAAATACACTTGATTTTTGTATTCTGATTACGTAACGCCGTTACATGTATTCCGTTACAACCCAACCCTGTGTATATCTCTCCGGACTGTCCACCAGCAGATGAAAAACACCCACCTCTCCGCCTCTTCTAAGGGACGAGGGAACCGTGCGGCAGAGTTTCCGTTAACATGTTTTTCTTCTGACAGCCCAGCAGCAGGAGAGGTGGGGAGAGGGAGACGTGGGGAGAGGGAGGCGGGGCTATTTCATCGTTATCAGAAAATGATCGTATAGATCGCTGCTAGATAAGGGCAGTGGGGGCTCTTCTCGGAGTCTGGCTTTTAAAAAAAAAAAAAAAGTTCATTAGTGAACTTTGAGCCATAATTTATTTTGCAGGCAGCTCTCTGCCTCTCTCACGTTATTATGGCGCGCTGGAACCAACAATCAGTTTTTACCGTAAATGAGTTCGGTTCAGAGGATAAAACACATACAACATTAATTAAACTCGATATTTGTTCACTTGAATTTCACTTTGAATGCTTGGATATTCTCAATGGGTGAATACATTGTTTTATAATAATAATTTTAAAAAAAAGTTTTTAAATGACACCGAAGCTTTCTCAGGGTGGGCCAATGAGTAAACTGGGTGGGCCTGGGCCCTATGGTGGCTACGCCACTGCTCTGGACAGACCTGGTAAGCCCAAACGTGTAGTTCGGGTGAACTGGGAACGTCTGGAGGAGGCTCAAGTTCAGGAGGCCTTCAACTCACACCTCCGGCGGAGCTTTTGGGGCATCCCTGTGGAGGTTGGGGACATTGAACCAGAGGGGGCGGTGTTCAAAGCCTCTATTGCCGAAGCCGCGGCGGGGAGCTGTGGTCTCAAGGTCTTAGGTGCCTCAAGGGGCCGTAACCCTCGAACCTCCTGGTGGACACCTGTGGTCAGGGAAGCCGTCCGACTCAAGAAGGAGGCTGTCACGGAGGTGATCTCTGGGCCCATAGATCTCGGCCTCCGTTACGGATTGTGCAGCTTTGTTGGTGGCGAAATGTGTGTGCATCTGTCTGTGTTTTAGTTTGTCTGTCTCTGTTTGCTGGTTTTATGTTGAAAAGTGTTCCCCTTTCCCCATGTCTGTTGCTGTTGATTGTGTGCACCTGGTGCCCTGTGTTGTCTCCTCCCCCACACCTGTGTCTAATTGCTGATTAGTGTGTGTGTGTATTTAGGCTCTGTTTCCCTGTCTGTGAGGAGGCAGGTAGTGTGTGTGAGATCCTTGTGGCTGGTGACTGTGCTCACGGGAACAGCAAGATTGAGGCTGTGTCCTGTGCTCGAGTTTAATAAATGCCCACACCGGGTTATATTTTTGGACGTTCTGCCTCTGCCTCCTTGCTTGGTCGGGCCGCTCAATTGTCGGCTTCACAGAGGCCTTCAGGGATCTGTTATCCCGGGGGACGCCCGAGGCAGTTGCAAGGTACCGACAGGCCTGAAGGGCAGCAGCCTCAGCCGTGGCCGAGGCAAAGCAGCGGGTGTGGGAGAAGTTCGGAGAAGACATGGAAAAGAAAACTCCGCCCTCTGTGTTAGAGGCAGAGCTGGAGTATGACGGGGGATCAACACCAATCTCCCGGGGGGAGGTCACTGAGGTCGTCGAAAAACTCCACAGTGGCAAAGCCCCGGGGGTGGATGAGATCTGCCCAGAAATGCTGAAGGCTCTGGGTGTTGAGGGACTGTCATGGTTGACACGTCTCATCAACGTTGCGTGGAAGTTGGAAACAATACTGAAGGAGTGGCAGACCGGGGTGGTGGTTCCCCTTTTCAAAAAGGGGGATCAGAGGGTGTGTGCCAA
This sequence comes from Gymnodraco acuticeps, assembly GCF_902827175.1. Classification (NCBI taxonomy): domain Eukaryota; kingdom Metazoa; phylum Chordata; class Actinopteri; order Perciformes; family Bathydraconidae; genus Gymnodraco; species Gymnodraco acuticeps. Next base: position 343,786 of record NW_022991123.1, read on the forward strand.
TTACAGAGGCATCACACTACTCAACCAAAGTAAAGTTTACTCTAAGGTACTCGAAAGGAGGATCAGCTTTTTACTCTTGCAAGGATCCTGGAGGGGGCCTGGGATAGAGATGTCCCGATCCCGATCCCCGGATCGGATCGGCCCCCGATACTGGGTTTTAAGGTGGATCGGGATCGGCAGATCCAATTAAATGTCATGGCCGATCCATAGTTAATATTTCCCATGATTCCATTGTTACGTTGTTACGTTGTTACGTGGTTTGTCGTTGTTGTTCTATTGCATCAGCCGCCATTATCGAGTTGGAAAAGTGGAACGGACACATATCGTTAGCTAGTTAAAATGTCTGCAGTTTGGCATCATTTTAAAATAACTACAAGTGAGTCGCCGACTGCGACATGCAAAGTCTGTGGTGTGGAAGTCTCACGAGGTGGTGCTAACAGGGTCTCCTACAACACCACAAACCTAATAAAACATCTTAAAAAGCACCACCCCGACGAACACGCTGCCTACTATAAAGCGACAGCGTCTGCGACTGATGGACTCCATCAACAAACACTGCGGGACAGCTTGAAACGAAAGGCTTTACTTCCTCGAGACTCCGAGAGATTTCGCAAGATTACTGAGCTGATTGTGGAGTGCATAGCAGAGGACGACCAGCCAATTTCACTTGTGGAAAACTCCGGTTTTTGTCGTCTAATAAATTATTTGGGTGCCTGTCTATTTATTAATGTATACGAAATTAAATGCTGTTTGCCAACACAAAAAGTGATATCGGAAATCGGTATCGGAAAACCGGTATTGGGAAATATCGGGATCGGATCGGAACCTATATGAAAATATCGGAATCGGATCGGAAGCTAAAAAATTAGATCGGGACATCCCTAGCCTGGGAGTATGCTTATCCGGTCTACACGTAGACTTGGAGAAGGCGTATGACCAAGTTTCCAGGGAGTTACTGTGAGAGGTGCTGCGGGAGTATGGGGTGAGGGGGTCTCTACTCAGGGCCATCCAATCTCTGTACTCCCAAAGCGAGAGCTGTGTCCGGGTCCTCGGCAGTAAGTCGGACCCATTTCCGGTGAGGGTTGGCCTCCGCCAGGGCTGCGCTTTGTCACCAATCCTGTTTGTAATATACATGGATCGGATTTTGAGGCATAGTCGTGGGCAGTTCGGTGGACTAAGGATTGCACCACTGCTTTTTCCAGATGATGTGGTTCTAATGGCTTCAGCGGTCTGCGATCTTCAGCACTCACTGGATCGGTTCGCAACCGAGTGTGAAGCGGCTGGGATGAGGATCAGCACCTCCAAATCTGAGGCCATGGTTCTCAGCAGGAAACCGATGGACTGTCCACTCCAAGTAGGGAATGAGTCCTTACCCCAAGTGAAGGAGTTCAAGTATCTCGGGGTCTTGTTCTCGAGTGAGGGAACAATGGAGCGGGAGATGGGCTGGAGAATCGGAGCAGCGGGAGCGGTACTGCAGTTTATTGACCTGTCCAAAGCGTTTGATACCGTCGATCATTGCATTTTGAAGCAGAGGCTGGTCAGTATAGGCATATCCAGCCATGCAATGGGGTGGTTTGTGAACTACCTCTCTGAAAGGTCCCAATGTGTTCATTTTGATGTGCTGTCTTCTGAGTGGTTAAACATTACTAATGGTGTTCCTCAAGGTTCTGTTTTAGGTCCACTTTTATTCTCCATCTACATCAGGGGTGGCCAACCAGTCAGAGGTTAAGAGCCACATTTTTTCTATGTTACTGCAAAGAGCCACATCAAACACACAGTCACTGATAACGCTTGTTTCAGTTTTTTGTTTTCTGGAGACAAGATTTCAACCACGTCACTGATGCATCTTTGTGGCATTGGGATATATATTTTTTAAATCCTCTGGAGCAGAGAGAGGAGCTGTGGATTATTGTTATTGATTATTGCATCAGTGTTTCTTAGGGTCAAAAACACTAAACTCACAACTTAAAATGAAAGCGTTTAGTTTATTTAATAAAAGAGCACATGTTCAATGTGAAAAGTGACAGTAGTTATAGATTATTTGCAATTTGGTGCTATATATATATTTAAAAAATATATATTATATATATTTTTGAAACACCTTGAATTTCAGGGGGGGGCGCGGGGCTCCGTTGGCGGGGCGCAGCGCCCCTCCAACACAATGGTAGGGGAAACACTGGATAGTGTTTAATCAACGATAGGTTTTCCCCCCCTCAAAGGTGATTGGTTCACTGCATCGCAGGTATTATTGTGATTGGCTCTTGGGTCACATCAAAATTAGACGCGCTGTCATCCTCTCATACTGACACCTGACACCACACATACACACGTAGGGAGAGCCGGGACGAAAGTAACACGGGACGAAAGTAACGGAGCGATTTTATCCGAGCCCAAACAACTTTGACCGGCCAAATTACGTCAGAATTATCAGCATTCAATACTTAACAGACCTACTAAATATCAGGTTTAACTGTCAGGAGTAGCTAGTGTTGTCACGGTACCAACATTTTGGTTTCGATACCAAGTCAAGAATTGCGATTCCGATTCTTTTTCGATACTTTTCTTAAAAAAAGGGAAACAGTCTTAAATGTAATTATTGTGCTTTATTTCACACCAGAACCATAACCATAACACAAACTTTTAAACAATGAGAACAATAAATAAAATAAATGACAAGAATTCGTATTAAATAAAATTAATACATGTCTCACAGACAGGCCTCGTGGTGTCCGTAGGCTTGCCCTCACTGTCAGAGATATAGCTCAAATACTTCCAAATTTCGCTTCTGGCGTCTTTTTTGTCAACAAGCCGAGGCGCAGCGGCAGCTGCACTCCCACTTGCAGCCATGCTTCTCGTTTTCTCACATGCTCTGGCAGCTAGCGCGTGCACGAGAGAGGGGAGGCACTTAGAGCGTGCTTGAGAGGGGAGGGACTTAGAGCGTGCTTGAGAGGGGAGGGACTTAGAGCGTGCTTGAGAGGGAGGGACTGCAGGCAAGGCTGCAGAGCAGGGAGTGGAAGCAGAGCGCTGAACACACACGGCTCTTATTAAAACGGCGCTTTCTCACCGGAGTACTTTTCCCCGTCATTCTTAAAGTACCGATACTAATGAAACGGCGGAATCGTAACGTTTTTAACGGCAGGGTATCGCGGTACCTTTCAAGTATCGGTACACCGTGCAACACTAGTCAGGAGTCAATGTCTCTCCCCCAAACTCACACATATACAATTCGATATGAACTGAAGAGCCGCATGAAACTAGGCAAAGAGCCGCATGCGGCTCGAGAGCCGCGGGTTGGCCACCCCTGATCTACATCAATAGTTTAGGTGAAAATGTCGATGGAGCAACCTTAAATTTTGATGCGGACGATACCGTTATGTATTGTGCAGGTCCCTCCATTGTTGTTGAATTGCAAGCTGTTTTTAACATTATTCAGACTCAGCTCTCTGAGCTTAAGCTTCTTTTAAATGTTGATACAACCAAGCAGGGCCGTATCCAGGATTTCCTAAATACCGAGGTCCAAACATGCTAGGGGGGTTCGGGGGATACCCCCCGAGATTTTTGGGATTTTCATGATCTAGTTAGGTGCTTTTTAAGTCCTGTGGGGGGTCACAAAATGGATAATATATCGATTTCAAATCATGTCAGTGGGCTGACAATGTCAGCATAAATTATTTTTGAAAGTGTAATGCATAAGAATCAGTTGATTGTTACTATTAATGATCTGCACATGCAGAAGAGGCTAAAATGATCACAAAACATTGTCAACATTCATTTTCCATGTCTCTCTCCTTTCCATAACCTGCAGCCTCTCTTCCATCTTCATTAGTCTCTCTGTCTTCTTCCTGTTCATTACTCTCTCTGTCCTCTACGCTTTCTCTTTGTTCAATCTCTCCCTCGTTGTTCACTTTTTGCTCCTCCTCACTTGTCGCTCCTGCCAGTTAATTAAAAGCTATTCAGCCATTTAGTTAATTTCACTTGTTTGTTTGCATTTTTTTTTTTTAAATCTGTTTTGTTTGATTCTCAAAAGAGAACAAAGATGTAAGCAAATTGTGTTTTATACAATTGTATGTTATTATGACATCATAACTGCAATAGATATATGTTGTTTTGCAATTATGCCTATTGTAAATGAAGACTATTGTTATAGATATATAGATAGATGGATAGATAGATGGATGGATGGATATATAGATAGATAGGGTTATTAAGCCTACATTCTTTTGTGTGACTGTACCTGCAGTTCCTTCCTGACTTACATCACTTTCTCTCTCTCTCTTTCTTTTTGCCTGTCCTGTCTCTTCCTTACCAAAGCTGAGCTTCGACTGACGTAGTCTTTTCATTATATCTGAGTCAATGTAAAAAGAAAACAGTACAATGTTATATCTTCAATGTTTTACTCAAATTGAAATGAAAGAAAAGCATTACAACGTTTGTTAAAAGGTAATCCTTCTGACATTGGATGAATCGAATTAACTGTAGCTCTCTAGCTAGTTTATTCACGCAATTTAAACCAAAGTATAGCCTATAGCTGCAATATAAGTTAGTGTGCATGTTGTCGGACGTCCACTGACTAACGTAGAGCGTTCACACAGGATCTGCTGCTCATATGATGTCCTGATGAACAGAAACACAAGCAGCCCGCTGGACTCAGATCTCTAGATACCTCATCACTCCTTCGCTGATCCAAGTCCGGGCTGCGGTGGTTTGTTGATACATGTCTTCTTCTTCTGTTTGCTTTAACAGAGGCTACGTAGTTATGCAGCGCCTCCATCGTCAGTAAATGGAAGTACTACAAAGAACCCCGTTTAGTGCAATTATTTCACAAGTTTTGTTATAGACACAGCTCGGAAAAAATTACCGAGGTCCGGACCTCGGTGATCTCAATGGTGGATACGGCCATGCAACCAAGGAAATGCTCTTTTCAAAAGCTAAAAAGACACCAGAGCCTGTTTTATATATTGTAACTACGCAAGGAATACAACTTGAAGTGGTTACCTGTTACAAATACCTTGGGTATCTGGCTTGATGATTGTCTCACTTTTAAACTTCATGTCAATAGCCTGCTTAAAAAGCTGAGGGTTAGGCTAGGTTTCTTCTCGCAGTGCTTCTCAAAGTGTGGTCCGCGGACCACTGGTGGTCCGTGAGCGCCCCCTAGTTGTCCGTGAGTATATTGGTAAAATTTCACATTTGAAATAAATAAATACATTTAAGTTTTCCGCACTCTCGCGGGAATATCTCCTCAATGGAGCGTACTTAAGTTTCACTTTTGATTGCATGATATAGCCCAGATAAACACCTTCATCACACATGTGGCCACTTGTTTGTACCATTTTCAGGCGATTTATAAAAAACGATGTGTTTTTGGATATTTGTGGAGTTAGTTTTTTTATTGGTTAAGTGGTCCTTGGTATGAAAAAGTTTGAGAAACACTGTTCTACAGGAACAAGTCCTGTTTCTCGCTTGAGGCCAGGAAAAGGCTAGTCACTGTGATCTTTTTACCTGTGCTGGACTATGGTGATTTGATTTATATGAATGCACCTGCCAATTGCCTGGTCAAGTTAGATGCTGTGTATCACAGTGCACTGAGATTTGTGACAAACTGTAAAGCATTAACCCATCACTGTACCCTGTATGCAAGGGCTGGTTTGCCTTCGCTAACTGTACGGAGGCTCAGTCACTGGTACATTTTTATATACAAAGCCATGTTAGGGAAACTTCCATCCTACATCTGCTCCCTGATCTCACGGCAAATTGTAAGTGGCTACTGCCTGAGATCGCATGCTGTGTTTTTATTATATGTGCCAACTGCTAGGACTGTCTTAGGGAAGATGGCATTTAGATGCGCAGCTCCACTGTCTTGGAATAGTCTGCAATTGAAATGGAAACTGAGCAATCTGGTGCCACTAAATGTTTTTAAAGCTTGGTTGGATGCTACTCAATCGGAAGCTGTTGGTACCTGTTCATGTGGATAGTTATGTAAATTCTAAATCCCTGTAATGATGCTGTATGATGTCCTTTTTGTTGTTCTGTTTATGTTTTTATGTTTCATGTGGAACCTACTTGAGCAGGTCTCCCTTGAAAAAGAGATCAATGATCTCAATGGGATACACCTGGATAAATAAAGGTTTGAAATGAAATGACGTCGCTTTACCGCACCGTTGTGACAAAATAGAGCTGAGCCAGAAGGCAAAGCTCTCTGTCTACTGGGCCATTTTCGTTCCTACCCTCACCTATGGTCATGAAGGATGGGTCCTGACCAAAAGAACGAGATCGCGGATACAAGCGGCCGAGATGGGTTTTCTCCGCAGGGTGGCTGGTGTCTCCCTTAGGGATAAGGTGAGAAGTTCAGTCATCCAGGAGGGACTCAGAGTTGAACCTCTCCTCTTTCGTGTCGAAAGGAGCGGTTTGGGGTGGTTCGGGCACCTAGTAAGGATGCCACCTGGGTGCCTCCCTAGGGAGGTGTTCCAGGCACGTCCAGCTGGGAAGAGACCAAGGGGTAGACCTAGGACCAGGTGGAGGGATTATATCTCTTCGCTGGCCTGGGAGCGCCTTGGTATCCCCCAGTCAGAGCTGGTTGATTTGGCCAGGGAAAAGAAAGTTTGGGGCTCTCTGCTGGAACTGCTACCCCCGCGACCCGACCACGGATAAGCGGGAGAAGATGGATGGATGGATATCTTGCGATTATAATTGTTGATGTATTAAAATGTTTACCAAAGCTGGTAAAGGTGCAGCTACTTTTAATGACTTTGTATACTGCAGGGTAGCTTGTGAATTTACTCCAGGTGGAACTAAAGTCTGATTTAAGTTGCAAAATCTGTAAAGTAACTAAAGATATAAACTAAATATAGTGGAGTAAAAGTACAATATTGACCTCTGAATTGTATTGGGGTAAAGGTACAACGTATGAGAAAATTACCAAGTAAAGTACAAGTACTTCAACTGATTTCATGGAAATGTATATAAAAATTGCTCTAAATATAGAGGAAAACTTGGCTTGGAACAATGGTTACCAACCTAAACTCATTAGAAAAAGAACATAAAACGAATTTCTGATAAGCAGAACTATATTTTTTCAAACTACCTTCTAATATTAGCTTCTTTCTTGAGAAATTATACAGTTTTGCTCTTTCAGCCTTTTTAAATGTATTATAATTTCAGTATGTACGGGAAAATTATTGAACCTATGAGGAAGGATCGCATGTATTTCTTCATTTTAAAGGTACCCTAGCCTGAAAGATATGCAATCACTGGTGTATACTATCAATGTGAGAGGGATATCAAAATGTTATATATATTTAACTGGCTGTAGAAGTTCTGATGCACAAAAAGGAAAAAGAAGATTCTCTGGGTAAAGCTTACGAATACTAACTGCTATCGCACGTACAAATTTGTGCTTCACATGTTATTTTGATCACTGGTGGTGCTCATACAATTTCACTTCATTGATAATATGTTATTACTGAAGAAATATATAAATAACACCCAATGAAGAAGCAGATGCTGTTTTGATTGTAGATTGTGTGAGGGTGTGTTTCTGAGTGTGCAGGTCCATGTCTCTGTTGGTTTACAGTATGTGTGTGTCTTGGTGGGATGGTTAACAACAGACCAGAGAGCACATATGGCCTGAACAGTCGGGGATGGAACTCAGAAATCCCTCATGACATGGCAGATAAAAATAAAAACGGGGAAGAGACACACTAAGAGATGTGGAAGATAGAGAATGTGTTCTACTGCGACATAGCAATAAAATATAAATTTTTGAGGATAATATTCAAAGAATTGTCCGTTTGTGTGTGTGCATGCATGACTGGGGAGAGGAGTGACATGTAATGTAAAAATGCCTGTGATTCACAACACAACTTAATATTACAAGAAATCATCAGTTACGAGTGCATTCAAGAGCATGTGACAATATTATTCAAATATTAGATCCTGCAAGTTGATTGGAGGATGCGAATCATTTTGTTGTCATAAAAAAAAGAAGAACTTTAGAAGTGCTAAAACAAAAAACAATTCCTTTTCTTTTTTCTTGCGCTGTTCTGTAGCAGGAGTATTTTTAACAGCTATTGAAGCACACTGATTTGTTACTTCTCCTTATTTTTGGGGTCTTTGAATGGAACTGAAACTTACAGTTGCACCTTTACGCGATCATGTTTAAAATAAAAATCACCTAGTACCCTGAAGTGTGAAATGTGAAACTCTACGTTGTTCAAAAATAGTTTTTTTCTGGAGTTAAAGCAACTGTGGCCCCTTACATTTTTGATTCTGAGATTTAGCTGCACACGAGGGATTTTAACATCCATTTTCCCTCCACCTGTATATTTTAATATATGAATTGAAAATTGAGTTTTGCCATTTTCATCGATTTGTACGTTTAAAAATAATTATTTCTGATATTTCAGTTGGATGTGTTTAGTTTTGTTATACTTTCACTTCATTTTGGTTATTTCTAACAGGAAATATATGATAACACAAATATAAAACCTGAAACGTTATTATTTTTTATAAGTTTGTGGTGATCATTAATGTGTTACTTAACTTTTTTTGTTTTTCTTTTGATGATTGTATGTGATCGTATGACTAACGTATCACTTTGCTTCCTTCTTGGTCAGATCACTACTGCTTAAATTGTTATCATTCATGAGCCACAGAAAATGACGTAATTGATTCCTCACATGACATCCTTCCAATTGATTTGTTTCGGTAATGGTATCCTGCAAATCACTACAACATTTTAAAGTTATGCTACTAAAACTGCCAGCTTTCCAAAAGTTTGCTCTGTAATCAGTTTATAATGTATGCATATGTGCAGAACAATGATGAGACTTTATTTGGTAACTATTGAAAATGTTTATCCTAGTGTAAATCAAGGCCCTATTTCCTTGCTCAACAGATCTGGTAGTAATAATTTATGATTCCAATTACTTTATTTACAATATAATATATAGCCTAACAATTTCCTTAGCTGCATGTGTTTGAATGCATCTCTGGATATGTTGATTGCAAATGTATTTGTTTTTATTTATTTATAGAGTAAAACAAAACAAAAACAATCCTTGTAAGTCAGACCAGTAAGGTTGAAGCCTAATGAAGAAAATAGCCAGTCAACGGCAACATATTTATTTATTTGGGTTGGTGGAAATAGGGTGTTATGAACACCACACAGGACGGGTTGCAGGTAGTACCAGTCCCGTCCTGACCGGGATACACTCCAAAATCCACTCCGGGTTTCCCCTCTGTTTCTCAGCGGGCTCCTCACAGCCTCTAGCTGGTTTTTACTCAACTCCTGTCCTGATATCACTCCGCTGGCATGGTGGAGAAGCGGACCTGATTATTGTGATGGTGGCAGGCGGCAGCAGCCAGTGACTACAGACTTCCGCCACTGCTTCCCATATCCGCGTTTTACGCCGTCTGGGCTACTCTAGTTGCTTCACAACCTGACTACCGAGGGCGCTTTTACTCTTTCACCCAACTAAGCAACATCTTCACCGGGATTTCTTTCAAACCAAAACCATATGAGATGCAAGTTCACTGGGAAACTCCGGAGCCCGTTCGTTTCAGGCAGCAAAACTTTTTCTCAAAGGACAACACCGTAACACGGCGGGTGGACTGTTGCTGCTGCTCCGCGGGACGGTGTGTGTGTATATCACCGTAGAGTGCCTGCAAACCTCCATACCTTTGCGGTATTGTTGTTATTTTCAGCGGAGTTGTTGTTAGCAGCGTGGCAGCAGCTTTATTGTTCAGTTTGGGGCTTGCTCTCGGCTCACTCCGGCTGGGTGTTATTTGTGTTTTCGGGAGCGGTTTGTTTGGAAACATTGTCGAGGAGGGAAGAAGAGACGGTCATTCTCCTAAACATATGACTGCTCGGCTCAAAGCCCTTTAAACCTTCCCGGTTGGTGTTCGCTTCGGCGGCTCTTGTCGGTTCCACATTCCGTCCGCTGTCCGGCTGCTTGGGACCCTTCAGGGGGAGGACAGAGCGGGACACTCGGTAGTGGAGGTGGAGGAGGAGGTGTCCGGAGGAGGAGGTGGCGGTGGTGGCTTGACGGGGAGAAAAAGTTCTTCCAAAATAGCAGCCATTCGGCCTAGTGATGGGGGACTTCGCCTCCCCCGCTGCCGGACCCAACGGCAGTATCTGCATCAACAACAGCATGAACCCGGGCGCCGGGAACGTGGTGCCCGCCGGAGCGGTGGGCATACCTAAGCACAGCACGGTGGTGGAGAGGCTGAGGCAGCGGATAGAGGGCTGTCGGAGACACCACGTTACCTGCGAGAGCAGGTACCAGCAAGCGCACGCAGAGCAGCTGGAGATAGAGCGGAGGGAGACGGTCAGTCTGTACCAGCGGAGTCTGGAGCAGAGGGCCAAGAAGTCGGCCGGCGGCAGCAGCAAGCAGCCGCAGAGCAAGCAGCAGGACCCGGACTCTGCCTCCTCCACGGAACAGAGGAATAACACGCTCATAGCGGTAAGGACGAGCTCTCAATCACGGCCAAGAATGTCTTATGACACCCTTCACTCACACATAAACATAAGTATACACTCTGTCTTTCATTGCCCCTCCATCTCTCTGTCCCCTAAAATCTTTGACCCCCAATAAGCTGCACTACTCCTACTACTTGTTCACCACTGTGAAAACTTGTTGAAAACACGTTCACTGAGCGCTGGCAATTGCTTTGGAAACACACTTCACCTTTTCAAACCTGAGTGCCAACTAGTGCTTTTGTTTACAAAGGAATCCAGCCCCTCGCAGAACAAAACAGGCTTCTGAGGCTTGAATGCTGCAGGACTTGGAACATGACAAGCCTGACAGCTGATATTTGATATTTTGCAAGATCAGTGCTGGTTTGTGCTCAAAGGCAGAGCGTTTGGAAGGAAATGCTAATTGTCAAGTTTTCACCTTAGAAACTTCTAACTTACTTCTGGAGGCTGGCTGCTTCTTTTTGCATGAAAACAACTTTGTTGTGTATTTGGTGCAAATTGTTCTGCAAATGCAACAATGCAGGTTGCTGCATTGTTACTGAACATATTCACAACTTTTTGGGATTCATTCATAATTAACTGTGGAGCTTCACCATAATAAAACAGTGATCACATGACCCATTTCACAAGGAGGCTTCTCTTCTACAAATCTGCATGTCCTTGTAAAAAAAAAATGCAGCTTTAGCTAAAATAAATAGAATAACTCTCACTATCAGCTCAGTAGGTTTTACAGGCATGATTTCCTGTTGGTAGGGGGCAGTGGTAACATATGGAGGATTGTTCAGTTTCTTATTTGGATCTTGGTGAGAAGTCATTTTTTTAAATTCATGGGCAGCTCTTAAAATGTTGTAGACAGAGATGAGGACAGACACCTGCAAACTGTGCCTACCCCCCCTGTTTACTCCACATCTCTTGTAGAAAAGACCAAAGGATACATGTCGGGAATGTCAACATTGTTGTCCCTTTTGTTGCTGCAATGAGCCTAGTTCCTCCCCTTTTTGAAATGCTAAATCAGAACAACTTTTCATTTCTGAGACTGCCTCAGTTGCTTTTTAGGAGCAACGCAAGCCTGACCAGCTACAGCCGGAGAGAGCAGCAGATTGTAAGCGAGCAGGACCTCTCTGTGGAACCTTGTGGACATTATACCGAACCGCCCATTAGATGGCCGGCAACAAATGCTCAGAGAATGAAGGGATTACTGCTTAAAGACACAGTGGCCCCCCCTCTGCTCGGCTCTGCTCCCTGTTAATGATGGTGACACCTCAAATGCACACACACACACCATTCAATAGCTTGGTATTGGTACGCTTTTAAGTTATTTAGGCGTGAATTGTAAAGGAGATGAAAGGAAATGAGATAAAAAGCCTCCCGGTCTTTTCCTCTGAGGAACCGAGCTGCAGCTAGATGGCTGCATGTAGTCACTACAGAAGCAGGCATTCTAGGAAAGCCAAGTGTGTTGGCATTGTAACTACACACACACCACATACTCATGCACCCCCCTCCCCAAACCTGTGGGTGTTGTGTTACACACTGCTTTAGGAAGTAACTGTTGAGAAGGTGCACTTGAAGGCTGTTCCATTGAAGTTGTGTATGAAGATTTCAGTGTGCTCGGCTAAAATGACACCGATGACTCCTTGGGTGTGTGTTCTGTTGGTTTCCAGTGTCAATATGTGTCACTTTATTAAATGTCAGGAATGTTTACAATACAAAAATAAATAAATACATGAAAATCAATGTGTTTCTTGGAGATAAAAGCAGCAGGACAGTGTTTGATAAATAGTTTTTTCACCTATGGCAGATTGTAGTTATACATCGGAGATAATATACTTGTAATTCCGTGGTTTACACTTCCTTCCAAGTGATTTTCTTTAGCATTTGGTATTGTCTTCTGCTTGGTCCCAGTACGCTGCGCTCTGGTCTAATAGTTCTCAGACACACCCACATGGTGGCAGGGGCAAGCCTATAATTATAGAAAGCGTGTGTTTGTTTTTATAGGATAACTATTATTGAGAAAGGAAGAAAGACACTCGGAGCTTCTCCCTTCTTTCCCACCATTTCTTTGACAACCTTCATAGTATATTAGCATACTACAAAACATTAGATGCTTTCTGCCAGAGACCCTATGACACAGCGCTGGGATAGTCAATGATTCATTTACAAATTAAGAAGTGATGCACTCTTGACACTGTGTATACTCTGGATTTGTTGTCCACAAAATGCAGTAAATTATTGCAAGAAGCAAAGAAGTTGTCCAACTTTGGCACATTGCAAAAGCCCATAATTACAGTGACCGTGGGGGATACTGAAGCCGTGTTGTCCATGGCACGTACACACAAACAAACCTCATACTTACAAAGTGATGCTCAACAGTGTCTTCCACATGAACACAAGATTCACACAAGGCTTATTAATGACCGTACTAATTTAGTAGTTTAGTACATATTACACACTAACTTTGAAAATTGGTACAGTCAATTATTAAAAAAACGATGGAGTGTAAAGTGTGCAGGGGGATGTGCAGGGTTCACAGAATTATAAGGACAAAACAAATATCATACAAACGTTGGATGTTAAAGTTTTATGTGCACTGGAAAACATTTCAAGTAAAAATGGGCACATTGTCCTACACTATATAACTTAATTATTACAATTGATACAGTGCTGTATTGGTATTAATAAGATATTAATGCTGAATTGCACAGTTTAAGTGTTTGGCTGGTGGTGGTTGAGTCAAATAAAAGAAAATGTTTCTTCTTGCCTACACGATGAACAAGGAATCCAAAAACGGAAAAAACAAGAAAATGGGGGTTCATTTAACAATGACAAAACTATATCAAAATATCCGATTTTGAACTAACTAACTCGTGCAGTATCATCCAAGTATCATGTGTCCAATCGTATGCTTACTACTTCCCAAACACATGTATTTAAAAAAACGTGCTGTTTAAAACACTCAAGTGCATTACTTGTCCATGTAAGTACTGTTAATGCACGATTAATGATGATACGCATGGATGGCGGGCCAATCTCAGTCATTAAATCACACAACATAAAAAGAGATATTACTAGGTATTGTCCATCTGTGATGACCATTGCACTCTTGCACTGTTGTTGGAGAGATTTGTGTGTGTTGTTGTTATTTATTTTCTGTTATATAATTGCTAGATGCCAGCACAACATTCTAGTCTAAGTACTAATACTGATTGACTGTCACAAATCTGATACATCTGAAAAAACGTTTTCTATCGCTTAAACAAGTTATTTTGTGAAACTTCATTGTGGCTGTATCCAACACGTTATTGTGATGTAACTTTGTCTACATTTGGCTAGTTCCCTAAGGGCAAAGACAAACTACAGAACATGTTCTAGTACCTGTCATGTTTTCCTCGAGATACTGATGGAAGATCGAACTTGTGACCTTTTCGGTTACATACACGTGGCTCTGGGGCAAAATGGGTTAAATAAAGTGCAAAGCTAATCATACTAGCAATAAATAAATGTTTTCTGTCATACACACACATACAAAATATTTAGTCTACCTGTTATGAAAGTTGTATTTGCAAGAGGGTATGGCAGAAGGCATGGTTCATGTTGAAGTCTTTAAATATTTGCTCAACCAGTTTTCACCACAACATCGACTTGGGGCTAGTTGCCTAAGGGCATAGACAAACTACAGAACATGTCCTAGTAGCAGTCGTGTTTTCACTGAGATCCTGACGGAACACCAAACTCGTGACCTTTTAGTTAAAGGCACGTGGCTCTGCAGCAACGGGCTACGGTGTTGCTTAAAGAACGAGATGTGACCTGTACTTTCTGACAAAACATCCAGTCAGATGTGGTTACCTAATCGCTAACAAGTTTCGAGCTGAGGGGCCGAGGTGCACAGCGAGGGGCTCGTTAGTTCCTCTAAAACACAGTAGCTCAGGACAGTCTGTCTTCAGCTCTGCTCGCTCTTTGGCATCCACCTCGCCGAGGAATGTCACACACACACACACACACGCACACGCGCACACACACACACACACACACACACACACACACACACACACACACACACACTGGTGTCCTGCTCCACTCTTGGCAGCAGAGGCCGGAGTGTGGGCGGCTGAGTTTTCATGATTCCGAGGCCTTCCCCTCTCCCTCCCTTCCTCTGCTCTCCTCCCCTCCCTCTGTTCACTGCTTCTCCGGTTTCACCCGTTAGCACAGCGTTAATGTAGCGTAGATGGCTCTTGGTGGCTATAACATTGTTAGCGTCAACTGGGTCTGTCGCCCAAGTGCTATACATAAACCTCTGAGCTGGCATGGAGCTGACACTCACCAGTATGCACACGCAGAGTAGTGACGTCGATACACACTCGTGACATCACAGTCATGCTGTTTTCGACTCATGACACCGTGCCTTTCAAGCTCTCCCCTTTTGTCTTTAGCCTCGTGTGAGCTTTGTTCAATTTTTGCCACTTTTTTCTTTGTGCTCCTTGTAACCCTTGACCCTCAGTCCCTACACACACGCTACAAACTCTGGATGTTTTTGATTTGAGTGCTGCGGCCACATTCCCTTCCACCCACGCTTGTTCACATGTTCTGCAGGAACTCACGCACGTTCAGCACGGATCCTTGAATAATCAGGGGAGCAGCAGTCCTTGTGTTTCAGCTGTGATAAATGGTGTTTTTTTGTGATTTGAGAAAAAAAAACGTATACACCTGTCAGTGAGTTGTGGGGTTCAGAGGGTTAAATAAATCTCAACGCTTATCACACTAGTTCCAAATACTGGGTTTCTGTCATGTACACATTATTACTTACATGCGTAGTCTACCTGTCAAGAAGTCGATATTTGTATAATCGGTAATAGCTCAATAGCGTAGAGCAGAAGGCCATGTTTCAGTCTTCAAATATTTGCTCAACTAGTTTATGTGCCTTTTCAGTTTTCTCTCCTCCTGACAACTGCAATGAATTTTCCTTCTTAACACGTCATTTCTTAAGCTTCTAGGTTGTCTTGAGAGGTCGCATCCATTCATGTTTGGGGCTATTAATTATCCTTTTTCTTTTAACTTGAGTTTTTCATTCACTCTTAGCTGTGCCCAGTAATGCCAATGCTCTTGTACACAGAACATCTTGCCTTGTGGAAGAAGTGAAGAATGCTACAAAGTCACTTTCCCCATTAAGAATTCTCCAGACATATCCAACAATATCATTTATTTGAAAGGGTATTAATGTTTAACATAGAGTAGTGGCCAAGCTGTGAATGAGCTATTATTCATTTTAATATTAGATGTTCATTGAAATAATATTGGTTGCTGTGATGGATAATGGTGGTTCTGCTGTAGAGGCTAAACTTATTGTAGCCAACTGCTTATAATATGTGAAAAACATACAAAAGCACACGTCAAATATAGTAATGATGAAGATAACCCGCAGTTGTCGTCCTTTTCAGGTTTTTGTTCTTTTTTTAGAATTTTGTTCAGCTGCTAGCTTGCAGCACCACTGCATATATGTGTGTCATAGTATTAAAGAATCATCTGCAGTTACATTATTGAAACTAAAATGGTGGGAACCCATCTTCACCTCTTGTGTACTCTCACACAGACACTCAAACAGCAAAATAAAATATAGATGAGGTTGTTATCAGATGTTATCAGTGATCCAATTCAAGCTAATGCACATATGTGCGTTGTATTCTTAGAGTAGAGTAAATGTATTGTGCTTGAAGATGTTTGAGTGTGTGTACAGATTTTTGCCCTCAGTCTTCACTGAACAACCTTCTGTTTCATCGTCTAACATAGCATATGACATTTTCCTTTAATCATATAACACACACAAACAAACAGTTAACTGTTACATTTGGCTGTTTTTTGTGTGTGACCACCAATTAGGAATCTGTTCGACAACCAAGTACAACCAATGACCTTGTTAAGAGAATTCCGAAGTTGACCACCCACTGTCAAAAAAAGCTTTTTGCCTTACCCCTAGTTTCCACCGGGCCCGTCTGCGGCTTGTTACGGCTGCGCCGCGGTTTTGGTCCGGCCTCCTCCGGCGTCATACCCTACCGGACGCGTTTCAGAAGCATTTCAGAAGCGGAGCGTCTTGCCTGCCGGCTCGCAGTTTTTTTTTCTGGACAGGCTACTTTGTACAGACAAAGTTAATAATAATTGTAATATTCCAATTATAAACGACATGAATCAAAGATGTGTTGCTGTATTTTAGTGGTAAAAAAATGCATTCATCATCATAATTATTCTATATAATTTACACAGTGCCTGTAAACCGGAGGAAAACGCTGGCATTTCTCCTCCTACTTGAAAGACTACGGAGGGATAGGGTCTGCAAATGAGTTTATTTTGGGGATGGGCCGGATGCTGTCACCGGTCCACTTCCTGCCCGCTGCCTCTGCAACGCCTCGCGTCGCGTAGAAAAATAGACTTGAATCCTACTTCGAGCGGAGCCCAGCGGCGAGACGCTTCTGGGACGCTTCTGACCTGTAACGCGGCGCGTCTGGTGGAATAGCACCCATTGACTAGAGTGGCCGCGATCTCGCCGTAACGCGACTCAGACGGACCCGGTGGAATCTAGGGGTTCTACCTCTTATGCCAAGTAAATGTAAGATATAAAATAGATTATTATGTCTTAACCTGTTAAACCCTCAGCCTGTTTTTCAGGTCTCAGGCTCGAAAATGACATGCCCAGAACAAATGACTATATCTTCGCTTCTAAAAGGGGTAAATTAATAATTTATTTTCTCAAAGCAATGATACACCTGTGAGTTGGATGTAGAAAAGTCAGAATCAATATAGATGTTTTTATTTTAAAGTGCACGTATCATGTTTTTTTTAGGCACTGTCATTGTCTCAGATATATCAGATATATCAAAAATATATAAAAACATGTCTATGATGTGTTTTTCTCAAAATACAAAGAGATCATGCATTTTAGACATCCCTCATATCTCTCTATTCCAGCCCTGTTAGAGAAACGCGGATTTTGGGTCCTTAGCTTAATTTTTTTTTTAATGGAGGCGGAGCTAATGCCTGATCAGAATTCTACCGGAGAGAAAGTAAAATTCTGCTGTGATAAAACGCCATCCTGTTCTAAATCACATTAAGGATTATTTCTGAAACAGTATGGAGCTCAAATGCTTTTTCTCTTGCGGGTTTATCACAAGGTGAGCTCCTTTTTTTTATTTCCTGCTATTTAAACACATGTGCTCACTGACTGTTAGTGAGGCTTGCTAATGTAAACACAGACGAGAGTACATCCAAAACACGTCTGGCATTGTTGATAGCAACTTTCTGTGGGTCCACCATCCGAAATTACGTCATATCGGCAGCAAATCTGTATCCGCTCGTTGTGCCCCCGTTTTTAAAAGATGTGGGTATGGAGGCAAAGAGAAAGGGTTTTATTTTCTGACGCTGCGTGAGTTCCCTGACACACCGGGGACACATATGTATGTATAACAGACATCAACAAGTGCATTTAGCATGATAGGTCCCCTTTAAAGTAAATTCAGATTGAACATAGTAAAACATTTTAAATTGTAGTTTCCGTCCAAAGAAAATCCATTACTTATAGTGAAAACCACCCTTGAATGATGGGGATAGTAGACTAAAAGCTTTAGGAATCCAAACTATATAATAATATAAACATATAATAAGCACCCTGTATCGAGATTGATGCAAAACAAGTGAAATTTGACCTTTTTTTAGAGAGGTTTAAAAAAACAAAAAACACCTCTGGGGTCATTTGGGTGTATTTGCCATATCTCTGCAACCCATCGGTCGATTTTGGTGATTGACACCTTTTGAACTGTTAGAGCTAATAGAATCGAGGGGAAGTTCCTAAATCCATCTAAACATTACCATTGGTGAATGAGTGATGCGTAGCCAGAATGCCCAAAACCGGAAGCTGGGTTACAGCTCTCATACACTCTATATGAAAACTACTGTTATTGACATAAATGTTATGATGGATTATCAGTAATAATTTCAGAGTGACACAGAGACATTGGATTAACCTTCAGCAGCGTTTATATGCGTTTTAATACCATTGAACACAACTTTTGATCAGAAAACAGCAAAGGTAAGACGTATTTGCCGTTTTGGCCCCATAAAGTGAAGTTGTGTGTTGTCTTTGCTTGCCTTTGCTGCCGTGAGTTTTGGTCGCACAGTGATGCTACTTATACCAGTGGAATCTCAGCTTCCATATGATATCTAGTTTGTGCAGATCCGATGAAGTATAAAATATTGCTACCGTGAGTCATGTGCTAAGTGCGCTAGCACTCTTTCGCTTAGTGCTAATTCAGACGCTCGGCGTTAGAGTTTTGTTTTGGAAAAATTGTTCATAAATTTGTTGTTCAGTGGGTATGACACATTAATAGGTTGTTAAATGTTAAGAAGCCCTGAGATACAGTTTTGCGAATATTGTTGTGTTTTGCCCCCGGGGGCGGAGGCATGGGGTTTAACAGGTTAATGGATTACATGCATACACCGTCAGCGCACTGTGAAACACACTGTAAGGAGCAGGATTCTAAAGACGACCTGAGTTGTTAAACAGAAACTTGTGTGTCTACAGCAGATGGGACTACCGTTTGTGCGTTTGTACGTTAGTATATTTGCTCGATGTTGCAGTCAAGTGGCAGAAAGTAGCCAGCATTAGCTAATTTCTACTTCCACTGTTGGACATCAGACATTTCGATCAATAACATGCTTGTTGTGGCAGTTCCGTGTATCTTACTCTGGCATAAAAGCAGCCAAACTTCTTGTTTAAATGTGTCTGTTAGGGTAAGTCAGAAGGGTCACAAAAATGTATCAGAAAATATGCACACTATTAGATTGGAAATGTGGATTGGGTCTGGTTCTTTTGTCACGGCAACCTAATTGTAATGAAGGTCTTGGTTTAACCATTTTAGCCGACACCATCCTGTTATTGTGGTCTTCTGTTACTAAGGAATTCAGAATAATATTAACACTTCAGTGGTAATAACATGTTCAGTAATTTTTTTTAACCAAGTGTTGCCAATGTTAATCTGGTCTGCTTTTATTTCCGTCATCATGAGTGGTTCTAATCACCCAACTCCCTCCTTTTCTCACTCATGTGATTAGTTTTTCCCAAGATAATGCTAGAACACACACATCCTTAGCAAATTAGTAACAATATGTAAGTAGAAATTTACTGTTGTAGCTTGTGGAGGTGGAGTTAGTTTTAACTGCATTGTACAGTTTGGTAGAAAAGTGGTTGTGGTTTTGTTATACTTAGTATTAGAATATTTGATCTGCTTGGGGCTCTTAATCAAACCATATTGGAAATGTATCCTTGGTGCAATTTCTTACAACTCAAAGACATCTGAAACATGACATGGGTTCCCAAAAACATTGGAAACTGATGATTCTACCTTCACAATGCAATTTATAATTTTATAATCTCCGCCAAATAGGTTATTTTGTTGTTTGTTTTATGTTTGTTAGCAGGGTTATGAAAAAAACCACTGGCCTGATTTTCATGAAACTGGGTGGAATCGTCAAGCATGGTCGAAAGGAAGAACCAAATAAAATGTTCGATCTAAATGACTAATACACATTATTTTTCATTCACTTATGGCAATGGGACCAAGTGTATCCTTCTAGTATTGGGTAACACAGATCACTTCCCTCTCAAATGTTCTGGAGGAGCAGCAGAATATTGGAGAAAGTAGCATTAAAATGATACTTATGTACAGTACTTGGTTATACAGATTGTGGTGTTGTGGTTTCATGGGGAAAACCCAATTACGCGTTTTTGATCTATCTGACTTCCTTCTCTTCTCAGACTGAAGCCCTTTTAGTTTGTGATCCATACAAACAAAACCTATTCACCTCTCATCAACATGATTTCTCATCTCCCTTATGCACGCATGGTTAAAGAACACTTAGTCAGTGGTGACTGCTGAGGAAATATCACCTCCTCCTCTTTGACAGACACTTTTCATCTTCCTGCTTTGTGCCAGGCAACAACTCAGTGACCTTCCTGTTACCTTCCTGTTTGTCTGTTTTGAAAAAATTATTTTCTTGAACCAAATCATATGACCCTCTTCCATCCCCTTTTATTTCTACATCCACCAGTCACACAGCTCCTACCTCTGTTTGACCTTTTATATTTTCCTCGTTCCTCCCTCCCTACTTTCCTTTCCATCATTCACACCCCGGCCACCTGCGCCTTTCTTTCTCCATCCCTCCCTCCATCTCGTTGCCCCTTGTCTCCAGTGATCCCTGCTTCAGTCTCAGCTAGCAGGCTTAGCGCTCTAAAGCTCTCCAAACGCAGGTCGGTGGCAGGGAGAAATCCAGCGCTAAGAGGGAATTACCTAACACACAGACTCAAGCAACACACACAGACACAGGCTGTTACTGTATACCCACTGATCTGTACACACACACAAACACACACACACACACGTATCTGTTCAATAATCGTTAACAGGTCTGTTTTAAAGTAAGCCTGACGATTCTTCATTCAGGCACACTTTTACCCGTATTCGTTTGAGTTTTCTGTCATTGCGCGAAATGTTGGAGACCGGTATCAGTCGCCTCTTCTCTCCTTTGTTGACAATGACATTTGTTGTTCTTTTGAGGGCTGGCCAGACCCCCTGCACCTTCCTATTGAGCTAGTGTCATGAATTCTTTATGAATGTTTGCGTGTGCAAGTGTGTGTGTGCGTGTGTGTGGGGCCCTCAGTTGCATCAATAGCCATTAGTGCAGCAGCCGGGGTAATTGTGGCTGCAGTGCAGGAGGAAAGAAAAAACCGACATTATCTGATCATACTGCAGAGGGCAATACGGAGAGAAAAGATGGAGCGAGGACACGACGAAGCAGAGCAGGACAGTGTGAGGGAGGATATTAAATTAAGTGGTCAGACAGTTATGGCTGACATGGTTGCTATGCCGATGTCTGCTAACTGATTTATAAAAGGTGATTTCAGAGTGTGAGTCCTATTGTACTGCAATGGTGGGACCTACAAATATGACAGTGATTGACTGATGGCTTCTCATATTGCCTGAAACCACACCTGGAGCCAACACATGTGGTTGAAAAAAAGCCGAGCTAGATGTTGTCAGTGTCAGCTGATTTATTTAGCCTCACACCGGCCTGAATCTATTTATGCAGTTCATTAAATCACAGTTTTTGAAACAATGTTTTGCGTGTTGTTCTCCATTTTTGGCCTGGGAAACAGTAGTTAAAGCTCACTTAACTCTGGGTCCACTTAGCTACTTTGATTTAATCTTGAGATAAGCAAATTGTCTGTTTAGTGAGAGGCAGTTAAAAATGCAAATGTGACCTGAATTAAGATTTGTTTTGACTAACAGTACGAATGTTGGTAGAGTATTACCAATCCTGTTGTCTGCTCCTATCTGACACCTGAATTCAATACTAGACCACTAATCACATAAAATCGACATTTAATTTTTATTTGCAATGAATTGAAATGTATTGCAATCTATTTGAAGTTCAGGTTGAGTCCTCCTCACATATAAACAAGTGTAGGAGTCTAGATAGCTAAAACGATTCTTTAAATGTTTCGAAAAACTACTAAAAGTAAATTTTTATAATGGACGACTGTGGCTACGAGTTCTTCAATGGGAAGGTTGTGGGTTCGATCCCAGCCCTTGCAGTCAACATGTCGATGTATCCTTGGACAAGATACTTAACCCCAATTTGTTCCCGATGGCATGGCCAACGGTGTGTGAATGTGTGTGAATGTTAGCTTACTTCAGCAAATGGCACATTGCTTTGTATGAATGGGGTGTCAATGGGTGAATGATGACTTGTAGAATGTACATCGCTTTAGGGGTTGTAAAGACTGGATTGTGCTATATAAAATACAGTACCATACACATGATCATAAGATAATTTCAAAATGATGTGGCAATGGCAAATTGACCACTTTACCATCAAAGCTATAATAGGCGCGTTCACACCGGAGTACTTTTCCCATTTAGTTCCGTAAAAGCCCTGACACACCAACCCGATTTTGGGAGTCAGAGGCCGTCAGAGGCATTCGCGGCGACCTACTCAGGTTGGTGTGTCCCGCACCGTCGTCGCTTTACGGCAAATGTTCACACCTCCAGCGGCCGATTCAACTTGTAATTCGGTAGACAGTTGGCCAAAGAAAGTCGGCCAAAGAAATCATTCTGATTGGCTGTTCAGCTAGCGAATCAGTGCATGAGAAGCGAAGCGGAAGTGAGGGACCAAAACAAAGGATTAAGAAGGCACACACAGACAGAGCTACTGTCTACCACTGTTCATTGTTCATTTACCTATTGTGAGTATCACATGGAAATGTACATTTGGCAAGAAGTGGCCATTATTCAGATGGGTGTTTCTGTCTGCCCCTCTATTATTTCTCCCATTATCCTCCACAATCTGCCTAGAAGTATTTTAACGTTGTAGCTGTTCAAGATGGTCATTTTAAAATGTGTTAAAAATATACTGTTGGTAGTTAAAGTTAAGTTGTGTAGGCACATTTTTAATTTTTTATTAACGCTGTGTGATTAAAAGAATAAACACAAATAGCAGGATAGGCAATACAAAACTTTATTTCGTACCTTGATACTACAGCCATTGATAACACAGCATTAGACATATTTGGCTATTTTTTTTAAATTGTATTACACACTATTTTATTTTTATCGTATTGTATTTTTGTCGATTGTTTACATTGTACCGTTCTTTAGACATATTTGCTATATCTTATCCCACTGAAAAGGCACTGCACCGACACCATTAAAATATTGGCATAGTTCATCCCTGTGCTGCTTGGCTCGAGATGGAATATTGGTGCAGGGTGGCCTGCCGTAGTTCAGGGTCTTGTCTCCATCTTCCTGGGACAGCTCTCGACACAGGTTCGGGAAAGCCCCCTAAGCTTCTCGCTGTAGTATCCATGTTTTCACCCATTTAGTGTGGTTTCTCCTGATTTTTTCTTAATCTCTGCAGCCGCAAGCAACACTCCAATTGCTGATAACGCCAGTACCGTACGATACATGTTTTCGATCGACAAGAGAGAGTGAAAATGGAACCGAGACGCTATTTGTTGTTTGTTTATATCACGCAGTCTGTTCTTCTTCTCTCAGTTATCACGCAGTCTGTCTTCCGGTTGTTGCTTCTTTTGAATGACGAATACACACTACCGCTGCCTGCTGGTAAGGACAGTTATTGCCCTTCGGTACACATTCTTTGGTCTCAGGTTGGTGTTTAGCGGCCTTAAGTGCCTGGAATTTTGCGTTCACACCAAAAAGAGTACTTAGATCCGAGGACTTTTACCCCCTTTTCAGTCCCTGCTAGAGAGGTGGTACTATCCTGGGGAGAAAAAAGTACCAATTTCGATTGGCTGGGCGAATTGCAAACCACGCCCCGTAAAACTCTGAAAAGTTTTGTGAAGCCGCCATTCTATTTGCTGGCATTAGCATTATTAGCATTAGCCCTGCGCACCAACGGAGAGAGAATAACTTATGGCAACACAAAAAAAAACATGGGGAGCGGTGGAGTGATGAGGAGGTGTCGGCGTTCTGGCGATTTACTCGGAAGGCTTCAATAGAAGCTGCCGGGAGTCTACTGAAGCCAGTCCCCAACTCCGGGGACTTCCGGCAGCAGAATACGCCGTGAAGTTGTTTGCGGCCTGCCAATAAACCCAAAGCAGAAGAAGAAGAAGTGACGTCAGCGGCTTCATTTGAGTAATCTTCCCTCAGGGAATTTATTCCGGTGTGAACACGATCTGTACTTAGTTCCATGGCACTAAGTACGGCAAAGTACTTTGTGTGAAAGCGGCTCTTGCCTTGTGCTTTTCCCAAGTAATTTTTAAACAAACGTAGTATATTAGTTGAGGATTAACGTAGATGTGAAGCCGGAGTGTTCAAAACCTAAGATGTATATCAGATTGTATCTTTTAGAACTTCTTGAAGTTGTTGTGGGGAGAAAAGGTAACATTTGTAAAATTGAAGCCAAGAATAACATTTCAGATTTTTACTGAAACTGGAGCAAATAGAGTACATGTTCTGTGATTGAAACTTCAGAATAAAAAGAGATGTAAAATGTCTGACATATGTACAACTCTTCTTTAGTTCTTCTGTTCTCTGTGGGCACTTTCTGTTCCATTCAGTTGTACTTGTTTTGGTTGGTGATGCATTGAGCCGTGTTTGGTTATGCTGAATACTCCGTCAGCAGCCTGCCTGCAGATCACTTCCTGAATGGTTCCTAAAATAGCAGCAACAACGATCACAACCAAGGAAACACGCCAGCTGCTCTCTTCAAAATCACACTCACTTTCTGCTCACTCCTTAGTCTGGGTTACAAGGATTACCATTAGCTACTTTTAAACACTTTCAGCAATAAATTAATCCAAGCCGTATTTGTAGCAGCAATTCTTCTACGCTTAAAATGATAACAGATATGAATAACAAGTTCAATTTTTTTTATGTCTAGCACAATGTCTTAAATTAATTAAACACAAATTGATCTTTCCAAAACAAAAATGGAATGCAGGAATCATATCAGGAAATGTAATACAGAGGTATATGAAAATGAGAAGTTTCAGCTAAAATAAGTCAACTACTAGTTACACAGATTATCAATAGCATTAGCTAATACTAAATACATAGAAGATCAATACTACTCTAATTTCTGTATGGTTAATATGAAGCTAGAGCTAGCAAACATGAGCGTTAGCTTAGCTCATAGAGCTGCAACGGGTATTCAATTGATCAATTAGTTAACCAACAAAAATATAATCACCAATTATTTTTTGATAATCATTTAAATGATATCAGAAAGTAGCAGTTATTATGGGCATTTTCAATTTTTATTTGTTTTCTATCATATACAAATTATTATCTTTGGGTTTTGGACTGGGTTTTATTTTATTGAAAATAAATATTGTAAAGATGCTCCGATCGATCGCCTGCCGATCGATCGGAGCATCCCTATAAATAGTTTCAGCCCTATTAGCTTAGCGTAGACACTGGATGCATCTAGCTTGGCTCTCTCCAAAGTGGAAAATGTGCCCTGCGAACACCCCTTTTCCAATCAAATTATTCGAATTCAACTATCATGTTGCTATTCTTGTGCTTACCCAGTAGAAAAAGCGCTATGAAAACGTGTGAGCATCAGAGGTGCTTGTAGGCTGAATTGTATTAGTCTTAAACAGAGACAAGCTACATGTTTCCAGTCTTTATGGCAAGTAAAGCTAACAGGCTAATGGCTGTAGCTTCATATTTAAACAGCAGACATTAATTGAATAGAAAGCCCACACAAAGTATGTGCAGCTGGAGTTATTTATCTTGCGCTCCCAATTTTCTATTTAATATTGATCACATTTGCCTTATCTATGTTGCCCAATCCTGCTTTGTCATGATTGCGATGCAGTGAATGTAAACAGAGCGCTGACGGTTGCGTCTGCATTCCTGCTAGAAATGGTGACCATGCTGGACCGTAGTTGGGATACCCAACATGTTATTGTGTGGTTATGACATATGACCTCGTAGTTGTATGTTTTTTGTTTCCGTTTGAAGATTTGGTAACTACGTCACTGAGAACCTTTCTTTTGTCTCGGCGTCTTCTAGTCTGTCTCTGTTATCTCTACCACTTTCTTCCTCAGCTCAGTGCCAGCCTTTGCACATCACAGTAACTCCTCAACCTCTGCTTTCTGTACTAGTCCTCCTTCTTTCCTATCTATCTGGACTCTACTGAGAAGACAACACCAGCAGATGTTTCCCCTACTCTGTCACAATTCATTTCAGTGTGTCACACGAAGCACTGGAACTCACAAGATCAGTGCAAGGTAGCAGAAATAGCCAAGAAAAAAAAAAATGTCCCTGAAGAGTTTGAGCAGATTTGGGTCAGACGCTGTATGTGTTTTGTCAAGTGAGCTTTGTGGAGTTAGCAGCCGAAACCCTTTAGTTTTAAAGCCCGAAAAAGTCTTTCATTTTGGCAAAAGTTTCAAAATGCAAAACTTCCTTGAACATAGTGAAAAGAAGTGATTATACTCCTTTCAAGCTTTGTAATAGTCACTTTTCCCTCTTCTTGACAATGGCAAGTGTGGGATTCTTGCTTTATTTTTGGCTTGTTGACAGTTAAGGAGCCATTGGGTTTTTTAATGGATGCTTAATGACTGCTGCACAACACATAACAAAGAAAGCCCCTCGAGGATCCGTACTGTCAGCCAATGAAGGCCCCTGGAGAGACGGAAAAGTCCTAATCTTTGTCATGCACATATGCTTAATATTTTGGTACATTAACAGTGTATTTTCCACACCATTGCTTTTCCAGCTCATTACACCTATGTGCTTTGCAAAAAACAACAGCATGGTCTTTGCAAATACAAGCTGCTCTCAGTATGCAGACAGACAAAGATTCTCTTACTTCAAATGTCTTACGCAGTGCTGGAATCAGAGTCTGGAAATAGAACATATAGGTGACAGGACTGATCAACACCTACCCAGTGAGGGCCGGTCAGAATAAATACTACATTTCAGTGGGTTTCAGACATAACAATGGATAGAAGTAACAAATATAAGCAGCTTATGAAGAGGATCATTGTACATCCTACTAATACCTTACTAGAACATCGCAGCCTTTTTGTGATGACGGTTGGTATCAGTCCAGACTGAAATAACTGTTAGGTCGATTGGGATAGACATTCATAGTACCTTGAGGATAATCCCTACTGTTTTGCACAGTGAAAAAAGTTAAGTTTCGATTCTATTGTGACATTCCCTGCTAGCTTGTGCCGCTTCATACTGCCGTCTTCTGATTGGTGGCGTGTCTCAAGGTCAGCGGTAACGAGGTCAAAGTTGAAATAATTGACTTTAATGCATTGAAATAGTTCCGAGTAGTGCGCAACGTAGAGGATAGCTCTTCCACTGCTCTCTCCATAAAAACACAATGCCAGCACAGAGCGTTTTTGCCGCTTGTCGCTGCTTTAGGGTGCGTTATGACCACACGCAATATCCGTTTCCGTCTTGGGCAAATACATTTTTTATGAATTTCTTTAACATTTTTTGCAACTTGTTCACCCTTAACCCCCAAGGGAATTACTTCTTCAGCAAAGGAAGTTGGGCCTACCTACAAATGGACCACATATATTTATGTTTTTTTTGTGGAAATCTACCATGGCCAAAGAAACGACTTTTACCTATTGTGGAAGTCCCAGAGACGACTGAAACACTGTTGTACCAAGTTGAAATATTGCAACTACAGGGGATGCCTTTTAGTTTTTTCTATTGACTTTGTAATACATTGCCTCACATTTGGTATTACCTTTAGTCTTTTTTCATTCAATAAGTTCCCAATTGATTTCCATAAAGTAGACTTAATAACAGCATATTATAGGTTGGTATTGCAATATATAATTCCACTTGTCATGATTGAGACTTATCCATATTTCCCACTCACCAACTGTGGTGTATTATCTCTCAGGTTCTTTCTCATCCTGCTCCTTTTGACTCTTGCCAGCATCATGCTCAGGTTTCAGTTTGGACAAAGCCTGAATTATACATCAGTGTTGAGGTGTTGCTGTGGCTGATTCATACTTACCTAAGCTTTACCTGTTCTCCGTAAAAGCATCACTGCAAAGCTAGATTTATTCTATTAGTAATCACATGCACATGGTGTTGTGGAGAGAAAAAGACACTGTTAACGGACTGCCATGGAAGTGCCGCTTTGCTAGAAAGGAAAAAGTTAATGCATTTAGACTTATAGGAAACAAAATCGTACCATGACACTTTGTTCAGCCTTAGTTGTGCCAAGTAACATTCTGAACATTTCAAAGACTCAGATCAGCTTTAACTGCCTTGGACCTGAGTGGGCAAGACAGCCTCAGTCTCTTGTTCGGGAGCCTTTTAACTCTGCAGCGTAATCTGCCCTGATTATCGGACCTGAATGCCCTGAGAATCAAAATGATCCTGTCGGGGGTTTTAAGAATGTTTTGTACAAAATGCGACCTAATCTTCCAGCCTCCTGTGTGTGCCTCAGAAGCAGTGTTGTGCTAGTTACTGAAAACCAGTAACTAGTTACCATTACTAGTTACTTCATTTCAAAAGTAACTCCGTTACTGTACTAGTAACTTTTGCGTTATTTAGAAAAAGGGCTCCCATTAATGCCCTTATAGCCTTCATTTCAGTAGTGTTATTGCATTGGAGAATAATACAATCTGTTGATCAACTTGACATGCATTATATGCAATCTGGATTGCATCGATATTAGCTGGCTTTCCATTTTTGTATATTCTTTCTCCAGGTAGTTGGAAAAAGTTTTCCGTCCCATATGCCGTGTGCCGCCCGGACATGCTATCATGCTAACTAGCTCCCTGAAAGCGGGTGACTCCACTGTAGCAATAGCGTGCATGTGTTCTACTACAACATACCGTGCAATGGCTTTATCGACTTTTCCCTGGCTAGCAGTCCCTTGGTTAAAATCCAGCCGCTGTTGCTTAGGTGGAGGTGGAGTGGCGTCGGCTGAGTCTGGGTCTGTGCCAGTGTTATGCCGTAGGTTGAAGCCCTGCCGTTGATTGAAGCCCTGTTCGCGGGGACGCGCAAAGGTGACGTAATCGCCTGTATTGAGTTTTTGCCGTTTTTTCACCCTTTTCAAAGCTTTTTTCTCTCTTTTGAATGATATATCAGATTAAACAGCAAACGGCTGAATAAATAATGTGCATACAATTGCGAGGAGGCTCGTTTTAAGGACACGTTTCTCAGATCTGTCACAATCTTCGTATTGGAATACACTTACGTTTTTGAGTGTATAGTCCCACTCTGTTATATTCCTCCTTCCTACAGAACAGACAATGACGGGATAATATGTGATTTGTCAATAGTCCTATTTCTTAAAAACTTCTCTGTTGTTTAAGTGTCTGATAACCACGAATCACATGATCATGTCAGACAGACACTGTGTTATTTTCAATCAAGTCTACAAGATAATGTGTTCAAACTGGCTTCACTCACTTGAATTGTTCTTTTGAATATCATTTTTATATATTCCTACTCAACACATGTTTGCATTGTAATGCCACTCCTATTTTTTTTTAAATTGTATTTTAAGGTTACATTGAATGCTTTGAAAGGTGCCCTAAAATAAAGTGTATTATTGATCTTATATCTGTGCCTCTATTACATTACATTTCATTTTCTATCACACTATTAATGTTCCTTATTTTAGACTAGGTTAATCCTGGTGTCAATAGGGAAGATCTGCACTGTTCTCTACATAACATGTTCAGAGCAGGTATTTCTCCTGCCGGATTTGGAATCCCCCCTATATCTTTCTCCAGGATAGTCACAGACTCACCAAAATCACACTGGTGCTTGCTGTTCCCCTCTAGTTTGTGCTCACAAAAGCATTTCACTCTGGGCCCTGCAGGTGAAAAACTAAAGAGGGGCTTCAAAATCCGGCAGTGCAGTTGTTAGAGCTGCCGGATTTTGAAGCCCCTCTTTAGATATGGGGGGGTTCCAAATCCGGCAGGAGAAATACCTGCTCTGAACATGTTATGTAGAGAACAGTGCAGATCTTCCCTATTGACACCAGGATTAACCTAGTCTAAAATAAGGAACATTAATAGTGTGATAGAAAATGAAATGTAATGTAATAGAGGCACAGATATAAGATCAATAATACACTTTATTTTAGGGCACCTTTCAAAGCATTCAATGTAACCTTAAAATACAATTTAAAAAAAAATAGGAGTGGCATTACAATGCAAACATGTGTTGAGTAGGAATATATAAAAATGATATTCAAAAGAGCAATTCAAGTGAGTGAAGCCAGTTTGAACACATTATCTTGTAGGCTTGATTGAAAATAACACAGTGTCTGTCTGACATGATCATGTGATATCATTACGGTTATATCATTGCTTACTATTCGTGGTTATCAGACACTTAAACAACAGAGAAGTTTTTAAGAAATAGGACTATTGACAAATCACATATTATCCCGTCATTGTCTGTTCTGTAGGAAGGAGGATTATAACAGAGTGGGACTATACACTCAAAAACGTAAGTGTATTCCAATACGAAGATTGTGACAGATCTGAGAAACGTGTCCTTAAAACGAGCCTCCTCGCAATTGTATGCACATTATTTATTCAGCCGTTTGCTGTTTAATCTGATATATCATTCAAAAGAGAGAAAAAAGCTTTGAAAAGGGTGAAAAAACGGCAAAAGCTCAATACAGGCGATTACGTCACCTTTGCGCGTCCCCGCGAACAGGGCTTCAATCAACGGCAGGGCTTCAACCTACGGCATAACACCGGTCTTAGTTACTAGCTTCGTCCCAGCATGTTGTTTTTGCAGATATTTTAAGAGATTTGAATTGACTGGTTTGGGCAGTAGATAGGATCTTTGACCCGCCAGGACACAACTTACATTTAACAGAAACTTTCTTTTCTTTGTGCTCGACAAAAGTGAAATAGTGAGAATATCTCCAGGTGGAGAAACTAGACTTGAGCTCCGCCGCCGCCATGATAGTCTTGTTAGTAAACAACACAAACACGCCCACAGCGCGTCTCCGCATGTGACCCAGGAAGTATCTAAGTACATTTACTCAAGTACTGTACTTAAGTACAGTTCTCATCTCTGTTCGCCTGGCTGTTGACTATATAAAAAAACTAACGCAGTAACGGAGTAACACACCATGTAGTAACGGTAACTGAGTTACTGAATTTAAAAAGTAATGCGTTAGAGTACTAGTTACTGCCAAAAATAACGGCGTTACAGTAACGCGTGTTACTTTGTAACACTGCTCAGACGTCATGGAAAAAAAGGAAAATGAAATGAGACTTTTTGTGAGAATTTCCTCTCCTGAAGAGGGCAGGTAAAGGAAACAGACTTGGGGATACGGCAAAGAAATGGCACGGAGCCCGATTTAGTACAGCTGCACGTACACATGAGCTTCCCATTAGCCCCCCCCCTTTTTTTTCTCTGTCTGTCTCTCTCTCTTTGTCTTTCTCCCTCTCTCTTTCTGTCTCTCGCTCTGTCCGTCTCTCTGTGTCTTTCTCTTTGTGTGTCCGTCCCCCTCCACCTCCCCTTCTCCCGAGTGGCTGTTTTTGTGGATTGTTCTCCCGCCGTTGTCATAGCGACTGTGATGCAGACCGCCCGAACAGGCTGCCTGTCTGCTTGGATATGTCAAGTGTGTGTGTGTGTGTGTGTGTGTGTGTGTCTGATAAAACGGCAGAGTGCTCTCGGCTTAGAGAGGAAGTGTTTGGAGAATTATGTAATGTTCTCTTTTTTTAAAGGGGGAAAAGTTAAGAAGAAGAAGGAAAACATCTCTGTCTTTGTCTGCATATTGCTCAGTATACCAGGGCAGGGGTTATGAGTGCCCCACACCTAAAGGAATGGGTGTTTTAGTAGCTATGTGTAGATATTTAGTATTTTTGTAAGTAGGATACAGATTTGACACACACATCATGCTGCATGTTGACGCGAGGCTCTTTCCTGTGTGTAAAGTTTCCATGAAGCCCTTGGGCTCCGTGCCAGCAGCCACCTTGTATAGAAGAGAGAGGGGAACGGGGCAGAAAGGAGGAGGAGAACAGTTGGATGGGATGGGAGGGGAGAGCAAAAAAAAAGGGTGGTAAGAAT
The DNA here is from genome assembly GCF_902827175.1 of Gymnodraco acuticeps. Lineage (NCBI taxonomy): Eukaryota > Metazoa > Chordata > Actinopteri > Perciformes > Bathydraconidae > Gymnodraco > Gymnodraco acuticeps. The sequence goes on from NW_022991123.1 coordinate 375,847, forward strand.
TTGGGCTTTGTGCCAAGTGGGAGGTGTGTGAATCCTTGTGACGCTGCCATTCTCCCGCAGAGAGCCCTCTTATTGGACAACATAAGGGGGTCTATAAATAGGCTCCTAATCTGCAAAAGTGAGAGCTAAAAATAGAGAGAGATGCAAACAGACAGACAGAGGGGGATCAAGAGAGGTAGTGATGAGCAGTGTGATGAAGTACAGTTGTAAAGAATAGTGAACAGCAAAAAAGTTGGGCAAAGTGTGAAAAAAAAAGTGAAATTTAGAACTGAACCAAGGACATCACATTAATAAATAATGAGTCCTGATTCACTTCAGACCTACTGTCACCTTAAGAGACCATCTCAGTGTTTGTTAAAGTTTGAACCCATTTTCTACGAAGTCAAATCCTTATATCGTTCTTTGAAAACTCCTCATACACTGAACAAAAATATAAACGCAACACTTTTGTTTTTGCTCCCATTTTTCATGAGATGAACTCAAAGATCTAAAACATTTTCTATTTACACAAAATAACCATTTCTCTCAAATATTGTTCACAAATCTGAAACAATCTGTGATAGTGAGCACTTCTCCTTTGCCGAGATAATCCATCCCACCTCACAGATGTGGCATATCAAGATGCTGATTAGACAGCATGATTATTGCACAGGTGTGCCTTAGGCTGGCCACAATAAAAGGCCACTCTGAAACGTGCAGTTTTGCTTTATTGGGGGGGTCTGGGGGGGTCCGAAAACCAGTCAGTATCTGGTGTGACCACCATTTGCCTCACGCAGTGCAACACATCTCCTTCGCATAGAGTTGATCAGGTTGTTGATTGTGGCCTGTGGAATGTTGGTCCACTCCTCTTCAATGGCTGTGCCAAGTTGCTGGATATTGGCAGGAACTGGAACACGCTGTCGTATACGCCGATCCAGAGCATCCCAAACATGCTCAATGGGTGACATGTCCGGTGAGTATGCTGGCCATGCAAGAACTGGGATGTTTTCAGCCTCCAGGAATTGTGTACAGATCCTTGCAACATGGGGCCGTGCATTATCATGCTGCAACATGAGGTGATGGTCGTGGATGAATGGCACAACAATGGGCCTCAGGATCTCCTCACGGGTATCTCTGTGCATTCACAATGCCATCAATAAAATGCACCTGTGTTCGTCGTCCATAACATACGCCTGCCCATACCATAACCCCACCACCACCATGGGCCACTCGATTCACAACATTGACATCAGAAAACCGCTCACCCACACGACGCCACACACGCTGTCTGCCATCTGCCCTGAACAGTGAAAACAGGGATTCATCCGTGAAGAGAACACCTCTCCAACGTGCCAGACGCCATCGAATGTGAGCATTTGCCCACTCAAGTCGGTTACGACGACGAAACCGGAGTCAGGTCGAGACCCCGATGAGGACGACGAGCATGCAGATGAGCTTCCCTGAGACGGTTTCTGACAGTTTGTGCAGAAATTCTTTGGTTATGCAAACCGATTGTTGCAGCAGCTGTCCGAGTGGCTGGTCTCAGACGATCTTGGAGGTGCACATGCTGGATGTGGAGGTCCTGGCTGTGTGGTTACACGTGGTCTGCGGTTGTGAGGCCGGTTGGATGTACTGCCAAATTCTCTGAAACGCCTTTGGAGACGGCTTATGGTAGAGAAATGAACATTCAATTCACGGGGCAACAGCTCTGGTGGACATTCCTGCTGTCAGCATGCCAATTGCACGCTCCCTCAAAACTTGGGACATCTGTGGCATTGTGCTGTGTGATAAAACTGAACATTTTAGAGTGGCCTTTTATTGTGGCCAGCCTAAGGCACACCTGTGCAATAATCATGCTGTCTAATCAGCATCTTGATATGCCACATCTGTGAGGTGGGATGGATTATTTCGGCAAAGGAGAAGTGCTCACTATCACAGATTTTTTCAGATTTGTGAACAATATTTGAGAGAAATGGTTATTTTGTGTATATAGAAAATGTTTTAGATCTTTGAGTTCATCTCATGAAAAATGGGAGCAAAAACAAAAGTGTTGCATTTATATTTTTGTTCAGTGTATGTTTTCTAAATAAAAGGGTAACCTTGTTTGGCTGCACAGAATAGTTTTAAATTGTATTTATTTATTTTGCCATGTTGATTAATTTTGATTCAATGCAGTTTTTTCTGCAAAGTTGCAGTTAAAGTTGAGGTTACACTAATATTATCATTTGTATAGATTTCCATTCCAGTGGTGGCTGTGTATGAATTATCCAAACATGTCCAAGAAATCCAGAGTATTCTAAAGCTCTGTTGTGACTGGTCTACCGCTTAAAGATGTCCCGACCCTTAGCGGGACAATGTGTTGGAGCGCTAGCCAATAGAAGCACGGGTGTATAGTGTTGTCACGTTAGGGAAGTGAACAAAGGCGTCCAATGGAGGCGCTTCATTAAGTGGTGGGAAGACTGTGGGAGGGAAACTCCCTCTGGCGGAAACTTTGGGATTATAGCCTTTGCTGACCATTTACATGCACACAAACATATATACCTTACTACAGGAAAGGGAATACTAAAAAAATAGATCCCCTTTAAGAACAAACACGTTTTAGGGACTTCCTATTAATCTCCATATGGTGTTACAGATACTGTGTATTGTTTTTATTACCTACATTTGGCCTTGCACCGCTGAAGTCTACAACCTTTAATTTATTTTATTTTGTGTAAGTCCCAAATTGTGACTAAAAGGAAGTAAATGAAAGAAAAAAAAACAGCAATTGTATGCCTGAAAAATAAGTACTGCAGTCAAGGCAATAATGAGTTATCTAGTCATCTTGATAAACAAACATGGATGTTGTGTAATGCCAGTGCTGTGATTATTTGTATTGAAAGGTTGCTAATGTCTTTCTGTGAAACATACAGTATACACACATTTTATTTTGCATATTTATCACTGGCCTGACGCTCCCTTTATCTGTTTGAGTAAAAGCTTGAACTCCAAAAATCTGTGCGGTAAAAGCACAAGAGTAAGAGCTCTGTTGAAGTTCCTCCTCGATCTTTTACTCCTAAAATCGACTTTTTCATGTCTTCTAATCTCCTCTTTTCTCCAACCTCCCCTTCGCCCCACTCATTCATAGCTTTCTCAAGTCTCTAATTATGTTCACTTGCAGAGTGAGTTGGGAGGGTGGGAGTGTGCGTCAGTGTGTGTGTGTGTGTACCCTACAGTCGCCCGCATTTTTAAGCCTGTAATTAGAGCTCTTTAAGATGACAAAAATTCTGAGAAAATGTTTAAAAGAGCAGGCCTTGGCATATGCGTGGACGTGCACACTGGGGCCACGGAGAGAAGTGAAAAGCAGAGAGGGGGTGGGATGCTTCTTTTAAAAATAATCTTTTCTCTCAGAGCTTTGCGAGACGGGTCATGGAGATGTAGTGGTGGTAATCATTTGTTGTGAACTAGGACAAGTCTTTGTGTTGGTCAGGACTTTAAAGAGGCCCTATTATTCTTTTTTTCCCTTTCATGTTGTGTGTTATATAGGTTTTAGTGCATGTAAATGGTCTGCAAAGACTAAAAACCCAAAGTTCCCTCCAGATGGATTTCTTCCCACTGGACTCCTGTGTTAACATAGTGACATCACTATGTAACACTCACATTTCTATTGGCTAGCGCTCCAACACAATGTTCATGATAGGCTTGGCGGGACATTTGTGAAAGATCTCTAAGCGGTTAACCAATAGTAACAGAGCCAGCCAGCTAACCAATCAGAGCAGACTGGGCTCTGGTTTCAGACAGAGGGTGAAAAGAGGTGCTGCAGCACAGGTAGTATGAGAAAAATAAAGAGCTTTTTGAACATTAGAGCATGGAGACATTTCACGGTAGAGGCACTAAATACAAACATGAACCTATATATGAGCATTATGTGGCCCCTATAGTGGCTGGTAACAGAGAGAGTGGTGGACTTGAGTATAATGAGTCTATATTTAAAGCTGTGTGTGAGCCTGTGCCTGTGTGTTTTTAGAAAGTGACTCATCATTTGTATTTTTGCACATACAGTAACCCAACACTCGACCCAACCCAGCCAAGGACTAGAGAAACACTTATTATTCACTCTTCTTCTCACTGGGCCTGCCATTTTTCACTCTGGCATATTAATGTTCAGTTATTGGCATTTTGAGTCTATCTTTTCATCTTAATACGTCTTTCCTTCGCTCCAATGCCAAACTTTCTGGATGTTTAAGCCTCTGTCAGTGCAGCTTCTGTTGCAGTCGTGTGCTCTTAACACCAAAAGTATCATGTCTCAGTGAAACCACTTCCTCACTTCCCCCTGAGCTCTGGGTCACGTGAGGTCACATCGGCCTCCATTGTGGCTCCAATACACTTGCACTCAATGTGAGGCTGCAGTCCACACAACTGGCTGCAATCTGTAGATAAATCGTTTTGGTTTTAGAAGTGAAATACCTTGTGGTTTCGATTTTCACACTAGTTGCTTTTCTGTTGTTTTTTTAAGCAGGTGGATGTTATCACTGTCAAGCAAGGTTGATTGAATTCATTTGAATCCATTCATGACTGCAAATCATGTATTAGATTAGAACTGAGCTTGGAAAACGAGGGTAGAAAAAAAGCTGTGAAATATAGGTTCCCTTATTCTGGCTGTTTATGCATTGATCAAGTGTGTATCATTTCATGATATTTTAACTGTATGTTGGAAGTTAAAGGTAGAACTGCATACATGCCAACCTTTCCAAATCCAAAAGAGGTAGGTTTGCGCGCGGCAAATGTGCACGCCCAAATTAGGTAATCAGAAGAAATGGAATCCCAGTAATTACATGTATAAACCATGTCTTTAACATATATTGCATCATTTTATGCATTTTTCAGAAAAAGTGGTAGTTTGGTAAACAGTGACATCAACGACATGTCTGGTCTGTAAAATGCCCGAAATTTAAAAGAATGGGAGATAAATATCCCAAAGTCTCCACATTTTATTATATTTTTAATGTGTTTCCGGTCCTCTTTCAGTTGAGACAGTGTAGATGAAGGATGTGTCAGGATGTAGAACTCTTGTGTGAACATTGGATAAAGCCAGGTTCATATTCTTGTTTCATGTTGTTGAGAGTCAAAGGTTTGCACAGAGCGAAATATCTTTGTGTTGTGCCATAAATCAGAAAATACTGCATTAAAAAAAGTCATTTCCTGCATGTTTCTACTGATAAAGTGTGATATAAATAATGTACAGGCTTTCAGATTGCTGTAGTTCACTAAACAGAGACATTAACGACATGTTTGGTGTTGAAAAAGTGAAAGAATGGGAGATAAATATCTCAAAATGGTATTATATTTTGTGTGTGTTTGTGGTCATCTTTCAGTTGAGACACTGTAGGTGAAGGATGCTTCAGGACGAGACCAAACACTGGATGTCTTTCAGTCGCCAACATGTGTTTTCGAGACACTGATATTAACGGGGAAATCCTGCAGGACTCAAATGCCTCGTCTCTGTTCCCTTAAACTCATTTGGGAGTGATTACCCATCAGCCCCGGGGGTGCAGAGGAAAGGCAGCGTTACCCCCGGTCTGCACGTTGTTTCTCTTTTAGAAACACTGTTTGTATGATGCGATCACAGACACGCTGCAAACGGTGTCCGCCAAAAGTCGAGTCCAGTGTGTATGTAGTGTCATTTTTATTTGTTCTAGTTTGGGAAGATTGAAAATCGGTAGGGAAAGCCAGCTAAGTCGGTAGGCGGTAGAAACATGTCAAAAGCGCTAGACTACCGCCCAAATCGGTAGGGTTGGCAGGTATGGAACTGGTTATAAAATGTCGAAACGTTTATGGTCTTGATTAGAGATTTTACAAAGATGCCCAAATTCTGAAATCATGAGGGTTTCTCTAAAGTGTTGCTGGTACTGAGGTTCTTGAAGCTAGCAGCATCCTGTTGTTCTGGGAAAGATAGACATTTTGTTGGGAAAAAGGACAATATTCCTAAATTGTCCAAATTAACCCTACTCTTTTCCTGATAATGCTACATACACACCAAAGACTCTTTGTTATACTCAGCTGAAGGATAGCTCGCTAATGTTAGCTGTTAGCAGAGAGTGGGCAGCACAATACTAATGGCTAATGTTAGCTGTTAGCAGAGAGTGGGCAGCACAATACTAATGGCTAATGTTAGCTGTTAGCAGAGAGTGGGCAGCACAATACTAATGGCTAATGTTAGCTGTTAGCAGACAGTGGGCAGCACAATACTAATGGCTAATGTTACAGTCAAATTCTGATGTGTGTAAGTTTGGTTCAGTAAAGACCCGCTTGTGCTGGGGTAAACTTTGACATAGATTTGCTCAAACCTTGCAAAATGATTATTTATGGTCAAAACTTGAATAAATACAGTTTTGAGACGTTTTCAAAGTAATATGAAATGGATATTAGAGAGGGGATTATGATTTCTAATGACAAATAAAATCACAAATAAGTAAGCAAATGCTAATAGTGGTACCAAATACCAATTGTTGTTATGAGAATCTTAGATTTTCCGGTAGAAAGACGAGGTTGTGCCAAGATGGCCAACCTTTTTTTTTTATTTAGTCATTGAACCTGGAGGGCAGATCTGTGTATCCTTCTCTGTGACTCTCTCCATCCCCTCCTCTGTCTCACCCTCTCTGCTTTCCCTCTCTGACTGTCATTCCACATTTATGACCGGCCTGTGTGATGTGTACCCAAGACAGATGGGGCACGGCAAGATGGCCGCTGTTGCCCTGGCAACAGAATGAAGAGGGAACAGAGGAGAGAGTGAAAGATTATTCTCTTTTTGGTTTGGATGTTCAGGTTATCAGGGAGATGCAGAGAATATGTGAAGAGGGCAGCAGGGACACACAAAAGGAGACTTGTGGTGCTTCACTTTCTCTGCAGCAGCTTCTCTCTGGACAGCGGAGCTCAAATCAGAAAATCAATGTCCCTCTGTACAGTGAACATCTCACTTCTTGGTATTTAGATAGAACAGTCTGTTTGTTCATCAGCAATTTCACACAAACCTTGAATTTAATGTGTGTGTGTGTGTGTGTGTGTGTGTGTGTGTGTGTGTGTGTGTGTGTGTGTGTGTGTGTGTGTGTGTGTGTGTGTGTGTGTGTGTGTGTGTGGTGTGTGTGTGTGTGTGTGTGTGTGTGTGTGTGTGTGTGTGTGTGTGTGTGTGTGTGTGTGTGTGTGTGTGTGTGTGTGTGTGTGTGTGTGTGTGTGTGTGTGTGTGTGTGTGTGTGTGTGTGTGTGTGTGTGTGTGTGTGTGTGTGTGTGTGTGTGTGTGTGTGTGTGTGTGTGTGTGTGTGTGTGTGTGTGTGTGTGTGTGTGTGTGTGTGTGTGTGTGTCTTGATGTGGTGCTGGATTAGAGGGGTTACATAATGCGCTCTGAGCTTCGAGCAGCATATGCTAAGAGGATTACCACAAGTCTACTAAAGACACTGGTCCACACACACAGTGTCCGGGTGTGTACATTTACACTAAAATATGATGTCAACCTGCATGTACACATTCGTGCAAGCACACTCATCTAGTACACAACATTGAGTCATTTGTTTGGGTGCACACAGACTTATACAGATACAAATGGTGACATACCTCTGACTGGTGTGCGATTCTCATCTGTTCTTCAGAGGGCAACAAACTTTGTTTTTTTATCCACCAGTTGCATGACTTATGGTTTTGAGAGAAACTGAAAAACCTACTAGTGCTACATGCAAAAGTTACTTTGTGGGGTTTTCATTGCAAACACATAGGGTGTTGTTTTCAGTCCAGTCCTCAAAAATGTGTCTCTCTTCCCAAAGCACATCTCTAAATCCCTAAAAAATGATTTGAACTTGCAGTCTTCTTCTAGTCCTCTTGTTTCGGAATACTGCGTTACTGTTAGCGCGAATCTGATAGCCCATGTTAGTTGTCATCCTTTATGCTGATTTCGTCTTCATGGCTTGTCTGCATTGTCCTCCTATCTCTTCCTCTAATTGCCACACACACACACACACACACACACACACACACACACACACACACACACACACACACACACACACACACACACACACACACACACACCTGCATTGTCTCAAGGCTTCGAGATCCCATGTGTAGGCTAATATGATCAGATATCTTGCCTCATCATCGCACATATCGACATTTGTGCATGTTCTCACATTTGAATGCCTGTGTACATGCCTGTAGAGAGGTGTACTAATACATTATTAGTCTAACCACTGCTGTGGTTGCTGTCACTCTGAACTTGTTTAATAGGAGTCAACCTACTCCCTTCATTCCTCGGTTTTTGGGGAACAGGTGGAGGTCTTGAAAAGAGGCAAGGAGGATGTGCTCTGTGTGTGTGTTTGGTCTGTGTGTGAGCTGCATGTGTAGCACATTTACTAACAAGACTAGTGTCTTATCTTGTTGTGAGTGGACTTGAGTCTTATTGTTGTACACTAGGATTGGCCAGCTGTGCGGAGGTTGAAAATAAGCAGAGTTAGACCTCTCTTCTGCTCTTTTTTTTCTCTTAACGCAAACATTGTTTGTTTTCATGCGGACAGCCGAATGCAACACCGGTCAGAGAGACTGTCTATAGATGTGAGCTATTGTATTGAAATGTACAATATAATATGAAAAATAATACAATAATAATACCCCTTGGAAAGACTTTCCACTTCATCCATCTATCCATCCATCCATCCATCAATCTATCCATCAATAGCTACAATTTGCTATCTGTGTACCTAGTTAGCTAGCTAGTTATCTATCTCAAAATGGATGGCTTGATGGAAAAAACTGTTATAATTTATTAACAGTTCAATCAATAGCTTTAAAACTGTTCATTTGGCTTTGATAAAGCTGGCAACGCTATGCAGAGAAACAAAAAGTGAGAAGACATAAGACAACAAAGTAGAATCGCCCTAGAGCCTGCGAAGCATACGGTGAATATGAGCTGTTTTGCAGTTTTCAGGGCATTTTAAAGAGGAACTGGAAGTAAGGTTGTCACAAACTGTATGAGTCCAAGTAAAGGTTTGCTTTGCAGCTTTTGTCTGTTGTCGTACTGTAAATACCCTCAAGGGACTACACTCGGTTCATGTGAATTGGTTGTACAGTAGTTTGGTCAGAGGTTAATAGAAGAGCATGAACCACACTAATGGCAACTCACAGAGAGCCTACATGTGCCTGGTTGGGGGGTAGACGACGGTAGCTGGGGGGCTGGGACAAAGAATAGCAGCTCAAGCATTTTATTGATGCGTAAAAGGAGACCCTGAAGGAAGAAAGTAATGACAGACCAAACCTCCCCCACCTCTGTTCATGACACACACACGCACACACACGCGCACACACACACACACACACACACACACACCACACACACACACACACACACACACACACACACACACACACACACACACATACTCGTTCTCCATTTCCTGTAGTAATTGACCCGTCTTCCTATACTCTGCTTTATCCCCTCAATTAGACCTTCTTTGCCCACTCCCACTCATATGCAGACTCACACACAGATTCAATCGATGAGCGTATTTTGACTTGTCACATCAGATGTGAAGAAGAGAGTCTGAGAGTGAGTGGAAGAAGAGTGAGAAAAAGAGGGATTGCGAGTGTGTAGGGGAATAGGTAGAAATAAGAGGGATGTGTAAAGGCCCTGACACACCAAGCAGTCACCAGAGGACTCGCCGACGTCGGCTGTTGCGTCGCGGTGTTCTCCTGCGTCTTGGCCTAGTGTCGCACGGGAACACACCGCAAAGACTTCAGTGCGTGAGTGGCAATAACTCTCCTTACCAGCAGGCGCCGGTAGTGTGTATTCGTCATTAAAAATAGGCAACAACCGGAAGACAGAGAAGAAGAACAGACTGCGTGATATAAACAACAACAAATAGCGTGTGCAAACTGCAGCCTGGTTATGATCCACTGCTGTCTGCCCGTCTTTGGTGCTCCACAACTACCCGAAGGGGCAAGTCTCCTGTACCGGGTGTACTGGGTTCGCAGAGAATCCCACTTCTTCCTCAGCTCTTTCTCTGAAGCACACAAATAAACGATGTAAGCATTGTGGCTAGTTAGCATGTCCAATTCATATCTATATGCAGTGCCAAACTGCACAGCTAGCAACAAGATAACAACAAAACACAAGGTTGAAATAACAAATTACATTTCACGTTAACGTCACTGTACGCTGGCAAACAATAAAAAGCCAACAATATCTGCTAAAGAGCTCAATTGATGAAAAAGATAATCTTACCCGAGAAACCAAGTTGCGTTTCAATCAATCAATCAATCAATGTTTATTTATATAGCCCAATATCACAAATGTTACATTTGTCTCAGTGGACTTTACAGTTTGTACAAAATATCAGTATGACAATACGACACCCTCTGTCCTTAGACCCTCACATCGTACAAGGAAAAACTTCCGAAGAAAACCCACAGTTTAAAGGGAAAAATGGGAGAAACCTCAGGGAGAGCAAGAGAGGAGGGATCCCTCTCCCAGGACGGACAGACGTGCAATAGATGCCGTGTGTAAATTGAAAAGATAATACATTTGCAACATAGGTAGTCCAAATGTTTGGAAATGCACGTGTGTACAACAGGAAGACGAATCCACGAGGATATCCATCCAGGACCTATGATCCAGGACCACAGCCACGACTCAAGATCCAGGGCTCGCGATCCAGGACAGAGGAGCGCAGGATCATCCATGACTCCGGATCCCGGCGTATATAGACACCAAAAAGAAAGACATTTGGGGAAGCTGGGTTAATCGGAACATGAGAGTACACAGGTATAGACAGAGAGAAGGAAGAAGTAAGATGTCCCCCGACAAACTAAGCCTATATCAGCAAAACTAGGGGCTGAATCTAATCAGCCCTAACTATAAGCTTTATCAAAAAGGAAGGTCTTAAGCGCACTCTTAAAAACGGATAGGGTGTCTGCCGCCCGAACACAAACTGGAAGCTGATTCCACAAATGTGGAGCTTGATAAGAAAAGGCTCTGGCTCCCATTGTACTTTTAGAGACTCTAGGAACAACCAACAACCCTGCATTCTTGGAACGCAATGCCCTAGTAGGACAGTAGGGTATAATGAGTTCTTTAAGGTAAGATGGCGCCTGCCCATTAAGGGCTTTGTAGGCGAGAAGAAGAATTTTAAATTCTATCCTGTGTTCTATAGGGAGCCAGTGTAAGGCAGCCAGAACAGGAGTAATGTGGTCCCTTTTCCTAACTCTGGTTAGTACACGAGCCGCAGCATTTTGAATCAGCTGAAGCGACTTGACTGACTTCTTGGTACACCCTGATAATAAAGAGTTACAATAATCCAGCCTTGAAGTAACAAATGCATGGACTAGTTTCTCTGCATCGTTTTGAGGCAAGATATGCCTGATTTTTGCAATGTTACGTAGATGGAAGTAGGCGGTCCTTGAAATTGATTTTATGTGGGCGTTAAAGGATAAATCCTGATCAAATATAACACCAAGATTCCTTACAGTCTCACTGGAGGCCAAATTAATGCCATCCATAGTTAGTATATCCTTAGATAATTTGTTTCGTAGATTCTTCGGGCCAAGTACAATAACTTCAGTTTTGGTCGTGTTTAACATCAAAAAGTTTAAGGTCATCCACGTTTTTAAGTCCTTAAGGCAGTCTTGAATTTTATTTAGATGATTAATTTCATCAGGCTTGATTGATAAATATAGTTGAGTATCATCCGCATAACAATGAAAGTTTACAGAATGATTCCTTATAATATTGCCTAACGGAAGCATATATAATGTGAACAAAATAGGTCCGAGCACTGAGCCCTGTGGCACTCCATGGCTAACTTTGGTTTGCATGGAAGATTCATCATTGACACGTACAAACTGAGAGCGTTCAGATAGATAGGACCTAAACCAGTCTAAAGCAGTTCCCTGTATGCCAACTAAGTGCTCTAGTCTTTGCAATAAGATATCATGGTCGATAGTATCAAATGCAGCACTGAGATCGAGCAAGACAAGAATAGAGACACGTCCCTTGTCAGAGGCTATTAGAATGTCATTTGTGACTTTAACCAGAGCTGTCTCTGTGCTATGATGTGTTCTAAAGCCAGACTGAAAATCTTCAAATAAATCATTGTTTTTTAAGTAATCACACAACTGTTTTGCGACCGCTTTCTCAAGAATTTTTGAGAGGAACGGAAGATTGGAAATAGGTCTATAATTGGCTAAAACCTCTGGATCGAGGTTGTGCTTTTTAAGAAGCGGTTTTATCACTGCTAATTTGAATGATTGTGGAAACATAGCCTGATAATAAAGACATATTCATAATATTTAATAAAGAAGTGCTAATTAATGGAAAAACTTCCTTCAACAGCTTAGTTGGAATTGGGTCTAACATACACGTTGATGGTTTAGAAGAGAGAATCATTTAATTTAATTGTTCAAGGTTTATGGCTGAAAAGCATTCTAGTTTACTATCTAGTGTAATATTAGAACTTACGTTTCCGGGAGCTGTTGATAACACTATACTGGTCAAAGGCAAGAGGTCATTAATTTTGTTTCTAAGAGTAACAATTTTATCGTTAAAAAAGCACATAAAATCATTACTACTGAGTGCTATGGGAATAGAAGGCTCAATCGAGCTGTGGCTCTCTGTCAGCCTGGCTACAGTGCTGAAAAGAAATCTTGCATTATTCTTATTCTCATCTATTAATGAAGAGTAGTAGGCTGCTCTCGCTTTACGCAGTGCTTTCTTATATTCATTGAGAGTAATATGCCAAATTAAACGAGATTCTTCAAGTTTAGTAGAACGCCATATCCTTTCAAGTTGTCTCGACTTTTGCTTTATTTTGCGGGTTTCGGCATTATGCCATGGAGCTAATCTATGTTGTTTTATTTTCTTCTTTTTCAAAGGAGCAACAGAGTCTAATTTTATTCGCAGCGCATCTGTAGCACTATCAACAACATGATCAATTTGGGGTGGTGTACATTTTGTATAAGTTTCCTCCCTTACATGCAGACATGCTATCGAGTTAAGTATTGGTGGAATCTCTTCCTTAAATTTGGCTATAGCACTAACAGATAGGTTTCTGCTGCAGGAGCTTTTGACTAATGCTTTGTAGTCTCGTAACAGTACTTCAAAAGTTACTAAGAAATGGTCGGATAAAGCAGGATTATGCGGTTCGACTAATAGTTGCTCAATTTCAATACCATAAGTCAGAACAAGGTCGAGAGTGTGATTATAGCAGTGGGTTGCTTTATTTACACTCTGACAAAAACCAACATAATCTAATATAGAGTTAAATGCAACAGTAAGGCTATTTTTATCATCGTCAACATGAATATTAAAGTCACCTACGATAATTACTTTATCTGTTTTAAGAACCAAAGTTGATAAAAACTCAGAGAATTCAGATAAGAATTCTGAATAAGGACCTGGTGCACGGTACACTGTAACAAATAAGATTGGCTGCAAAGTTTTCCAGGTCGGATGCGTAAGACTAAAAACGAGACTTTCAAAGGAGGTACAATTTAATTTTGGTTTAGTATTGATAAGTAAACTTGAGTCAAAGATTGCTGCAACTCCACCTCCTCGGCCCGTGCCTCGGGCAATATGAGTATTGATATGGCTGGGTGGAGTGGCCTCATTAATGCTGATATATTCTTCATGTCTCAACCAAGTTTCAGTGAGACAGCATATATCAATATTATAATCTGATATTAAATCATTTACCAATATTGCTTTAGATGCTAGAGATCTTATGTTTAAGAGACCACATTTAATATTCCTGTTTTGTTGCACTGTAGTAGTTGTTACATTTACTTTTATTAGGTTATTATGTATGACACCTCTATTAGGTTTTACCTTAACTTGTCCTTGGGCAGACACACACACCGCTAATATTGGGTATTTTATTGGGTTCGGGATTCCTATGGATGACTGCCTAGGAGAGAGCGCAGAGAAGCGTGTAAGACTGCGACTCCGCCTCCTGGTCTCAACTCCAGTTTGTCATGGATTAAGTCCACAAAGCCCTGAAATGTTTGCCGAAATGAGATCTGCACCTTCCAAAGTAGGATGAATGCCGTCTCTCTTAATCAGACCAGGTTTTCCCCAGAAGGCTGTCCAATTATTTACGAAGCCCACATTGTTTGCTGGGCACCACCAAGACAACCAGCGCTGAAATGATGACATGCGGCTATACATGTCATCATTGATCAGATTGGGGAGGGGACCAGAGAAGATTACGGTGTCCGACATTGTTTTAGCATAACTACACACCGACTCCACATTAAGTTTGGTGCATTCTGATCGGCGTATACGAACATCATTACCACCGACGTGAATAACAATCCTACTGTATTTACGTTTATTTTTAGCCAGCAGTTTAAGATGCGCCTCAACGTCGCCCGCACTGGCCCCCGGAATGCATGTGACTGTGGAGGCTTCGGTCTCTAATTTCACGTGTCTCATAATAGAGCTACCAATAACCAGAGTTGGCTCCTCAGCGGGTGTCTCGCTGAGTGGGGAATATCTGTTAGATACGTGAACGGGTTGGTGGGGACCTGCGGGTTTCGCGTTATGCCCGTTTCAATCTCTCGCCAGAGTCCGGTTTTCACTACTCGGTTCGAGTACCTTTTCTCTGTGATGTCGTACAGAGCTGGCCTCTCCTGGATCAATGTGATGAGCAGGTCTTCGTTTGCGTCATTCCAGATCGCCATGATGAGATGAAAATGAATATCAGTCTGTGTTTGTTTACGTCCCTCACTTCCGTTTCGCTTCTCATGCACTGATTCGCTAGCTGAACAGCCAATCAGAGTGATTGTTTGGTCCGACTGCCAGACCCGATGCATGGCCGATTCAACATGTTGAATCGGCCATGCATCGGGACAGGCAGTCCAAATAAGGCGTGTCACGGTCGACGGTGCGGGACACACCAAATTGAGTTTGGGCGACAGGACACGCTTCGTCTCCCGACTTACGAAAACAGCCGAAATCGGCCTGGTGTGTCAGCAGGGGCGGATCTACCGGGGTGGCATGGGGTGGCAACTGCCACCCTAAACAATAGCCTTGCCACCCCAGCTGCCACCCCAGTTGGTATCTTTGTTTTGAAAGAAAAGTTGTGGATCATCGGACATTTATGAGAGAAAGTCTCTAATGTCCGAGTGCAAGTGAATGCAGCACAATATGCACGTCATGTAACCCCTCCCCCGGTCCTGGCGCGAGAGTGGAAATATGATTGGTGGTGAATTCACTTGAACGGGGGGACGGCGCAAAACGAGAAGCCTTTCGGACCCAAGCACTGAAGGAATGAGGTAGTTGCGGTCTACACTGACAGAGAAGAGACTGTCAGTGTGGCTGTACTCAGCATTGAATCAAAACGCACTACAGCTGTTGATCTTAATAAGTTTGTGAGGCGTTTTGCTGAACAAAATAGTAATCGCCGCATTCAACTGTAATAGACATGCCAACTTGATGCTCTGCTCACGGATGAGTCGATGAGAATAACAAACTGTTAAGATGATGACCTTGTATGCGTGTATATATTTTTTTCTTTGAGGGGGTCTGCCCCCAAAAAACTGTTTTAAGTCCTGAGAAAGTAAAATAAGACGGTGTGTAAAACTAAACTGCCCAGCCAACAGAAAGTAACCACTTTGATTTAACTAGGCCAGTAGGTAAGGACCTTCCACTGGATAATAACTGCAGCGATGTTTTAGCTGAATACACGTTTTTTAACCCTAACTGATGCAGTTAGTCACTTCTTTAATGTTTGTTCTTTCTGATGTAAAGTCAAGGTTGTAACTGTATATCAATAATGATATAATTACTTGTTTTTCAAATTTGAAGGAGGGTGAGCAAGCATCTTGATGAACATTCATCATTAACTCCTCCAAAAAATATAGTTTATTCAATAATAAATGAATATGTGAATCATAACAGTTCTTCACTATATCTGTAAAGCGTCTTTGAGCACCTGCAAAAACGCTAACAAATTAAATCTATTATTATTATCATTATTTATTAACAGTGATTGACAGCTGATAGGAATAATATGATTGTTAATAGTATCATATTCATTCAGACAAACATCGATGAGACAGTTAATTAATGTACTTATTGCAGCAGTCTGCATAGATTTGGTTCCCCTGCTGGTCTAAGAGTGAAACCAACTCATTCAGTTATTGTTCAGTTAAAATTCATTAAATTACGTCTGCCACCTTATATGTAAGGCTTTACTGATGTGCCACAATAATATCACCTATGTGATTGAGTTAAAATATTAATATTGTGGCTTTCCAAGTTAACATTGATTGTAGGGGTGTAACGGTTCACAAACATTTCGGTTCGGTACGTACCTCAGTTTTTAGGTCACGGTTCGGTTCGGTACGTTTTCGGTACAGCAGAACAAATTATCACAAAACATTAAATATTTTTTTTTAATTATTATTAAACTGTGACTAATGTATTCAAATAAATACAAAATATAGTAAAATAAACATTAAGGTGCAGCATTTCGATGAACTGAAATAATCTGTATTTGAACTGTACTAGTACCTAAGCAGCCAGTTTGACATTAGGACTTGCTTGTCATTGTATTTTCATGTTGTTTAAAGAAAGATGAACTTGTCCACATTGCTTGCTGAAATGGCAGATCTGCTGGCACTAACAATGTCTCCTGCTGTGGAGAACACCCTCTCTAGGGACAGAGGTAGCAGATACAGCCAGGTAGCGCTTTGCTAACATGGCAACATAAGGATATTTGGCGTTTGTAATAGCTTTGGCTCGGTCTGAACTCTCTGCGAGTGGTGGAGGCTTAAATGCTAGTGGGAGTTGGGTTTGCACTTCAGTCTTTTTTCTTTTGATACCGGTGATATTCACATTCGGGTGATGCCTTTTCAAATGAGTGTGATGTATTGCCAGCCGCGTAACCAATGTTAGTTGAACAATGCCGACAAACAGCTTTGGTTCGGTCCACCTGTCTTTGTCCTTCATCCTTGTACGTAACTGCGAAACCAAAATGTTCCCAAACCGGAGACTTCAATGATGCTGGAGGATTTTCAGCTCAACTTTATCTGCGTTCGCCATTTCGACAGTTCCTCAAATTACTGACTACATTTGAATGCATCCCTGTGACCAGCTCTCATAGTATGCCTCTCGTCCAATGAAATGACTTGGTCGCTCTATGATATAGATTACTTCCAGAAAGTTGTTCATGTTCTCAATTTTTTATGTTTAACGCTATATTCGTTCGGTACACACGTGTACCGAACCGAAGGGCCCGTACCGAATAATTTCAGTACGGGTACGTGTACCGTTACACCCCTAATTGATTGATATGATTGCGATTTAAATCAGCATATACTTCTGTCAGGGGATGCCACCCCTCAAAATCTCCTGCCACCCTCTTGCCACCCCATGAATATTTGTTTAGATCCGCCCCTGTGTGTCAGGGCCTTTAGAGTCAGCATGGGACTCCAGCAGGTGGACCCTCACATGATTGAAAGAGTGACTCGCATGAACACACCATGATTCACCAAAACTGACTGGCATAAAGCGGTCGCAGGAAACGAATCAATTTCCTTCCAGATTAAGGTGGATTTTTACATATAACAAATCTGTTCGCTTAGATAGGACTTCATGTCGGATGTATGATTCGAGCAAACACTGGACTTTGACCTGTGTCTTAATTCATGTATGTAATCTACTCACTTAATGCACTTATAAACTCACTTCGCCTACGTTACATTCTAATTAACGTAATAACTTTCCGTACTTTACTTATGTGATAAATGTAACTTATTTACTGGACTTAACCAAGTAGACTGGTGTTTGAGCCCTTTGTAGTGTTGAACTTAATTAACTTATGTCACATTTGTAACATACCTATACATTAAGTCACTTAACAAACTTGCCTTAAAAAAACCTGAACCATGTTTTTTTTACTTAACCTAATCAAGTAGTTTTGTTAAAATGTGCAAGATTAACCACATTGCATTGAAAACTATTAAGTGATCATGACTTTTTTTTGTCTTGGATCAGCTCCAGGTGTTGTGAGTGACGTCCAACAGCTTACTTAACTACATACTCATTGTATGTGGTAAATAGGAGCATTATGATTAATTACTTTTAATCTTGTTCGTTCGCATGTCAACAAACACATTAATATGCTAAAGCAATAGTAAATACGAATTTTACATTCTTGTGTTCTTGATTGCTTGGTCTCTCCCATCTGAAGTGTAGAAGCATACCCTGAAGTCGTTGTTGTTGATCTGAAGGCTCTGAGGCAGCTGTTGCTCTCTTTGGGCATTGGCACACCAGGCCGTCTGATCAAAGCTTCCAGTCACCTCACCTCGCCTCACTTCTTCTGTTCAAAGCACACAGTTTCCCTCTGCACTGACGGATTATTACCAGCAATTTGGGCGCACTCACTTTTGGTTTCATCTCCAAATGAAGGGGTTTAGATAACTTTTGGCCTGTTTACAACGCGTCTGTTCTCTCTCGGCCCGTCGGACCCTGTCAGACTCATGGCGGCAATTACCTTAGCGAGTACAAAGTAATCGACCAGAATTATCATTTAATGGTTTAGAACAGCAAGTCAGACAGCTCTTTCTCCCTGGCTGCTTCTGATTTAGACTCAGCATACTGAATCATGTGAATTGCCTTTGATTAACCAACTACAGCCAACAGCATGGGACAGAAACTATGGACAGTAGTCAACCAGTGGCACCTTTAGTCAAGGTGGTTTGCTTTGACATTTGGCTAAGTACAAAGAAAACCCTGTTGGGAGTAAATGTAAAAAAGGAACGACTTCTTTAAATGTAATATTTATTTTTGAAAAAGTTATTTAAGTATTTCTACATTTGGGAGTTTAGGACACACATTCTCATTTGTGAAACACAATATTTAACATTAGGGCCGGTTGATAGGGCCGGAAAACGTTTATTTTTGTATGTATTATCAGAACAGATTGGGTTGTTTAGGGTTGATTACATATACACTTCGTGTTGGCCATCTCACTGCTGAGTGCTACTTTAGAGCTAACAGAACCTACACACGGTTCCGTCACGTTGACGCTTGCCTGTGGGTGTGTCTGGCGCTTGGGGTTAATACGACCAACAACCAATCACATTAATCTCCCGCCCCGGACACACAAAGCACACGGTTTGATTGGCTAGTGCTTGTACTGGCATATGATTTGATTGCCTGGCGCTTCCGTCGACGCTTCAAAAGTTGAACTTTTCTCAACTTTCACCAAAGCGAAGCAACGGAACCACAATTCAGTTCGGCAAAGCGTGACGTCACCCCATTCCAAGTGAATGGGAAGCGTCTCCGTTGAAGTTCGCAACGGAACCGCGTGTAAGACTTCCGCCGGTTGAACAGGCTAACCTCCGGATGAGCCCTATGCTAACTTGAACTAGGATCAAATCATTCCAATATGTTGCTCTTCTAGGCTTTCCAAATGATACATTATTAAATGTAAAATAGGCTGATAAGTAAACAAGTTATTCAGCGACACTCAACTAAATGTATCCACCTTTTAAAGCCACAACATTAGCGAGCCTACTGTTTCTTAGGCTGATCATGGTCATCATAAAAGATTTCGCAAAATACCCCTCTGTCACTTTTCATCTTTTAAAGACTTTGGAATCAGCAGCAGATATTTCTCTGGCCAAATCACAGCAACACCAAAATGCAAAGGTGGTAACCACTGGATCTACGGCAACTTCTATTGGGCTGCCCAGTGATTAGCAAATAACATGGAGCCCATAAAGAAACACATGAAGGCGTAATATCTTTTCAATATCATTCTGATGATAGCAATCATACAGTTTTCCTCTTTGGGTCTGCATTACTTCCCCTGGTGTTCTTTTTTAAGTCATCAATTTGAGTCTGTACAAAGCTGAAGTCTTTTTTTTTCCTATTTGGTGCTTTTATCATGGATTTATATCAGTGACTTTAATATGTGACAAAGCCTATATCGGTGCCAAAGAGAAAGATAGTGGTTTTTGAGGGTCAACGTTTTTGTAGCAGGTAGCTCTTGACAAAAACTTTAGCTGCAAATTCTCTTGAGTGAATATATTTTCTCTCTCTGTTTTTCCCTGTGTCGCTTGCTGATCCCTTGTCCTTTAATATCCTCTTGTTGTTATTCCTCTCTGTATACTCTATACTTACCTACAAGCTTCTCTCCCTCAATCTGTGCTCTGTCTCACCCTCTGTATCTCTCTTTCTCTCAGTATCTCTCTGTGTCTCTCCCTAACTGTGCGCCCAGCCAGCCACAGGAATGTATCTCGAGGAACGCCTGGCGAGACGAACTGGATCAAACGAGTTCAGAGCAGCACTGGAGCCCGGCTGTCTGTAGCTCTCCCAGCTTCCATCCTTTTCTCCGTCTTCCTCTGCGCTCCCCCTCCCGACCTCCTGTTCCATGTTTTCCCTCTGTCTCTCTCTGTCTCCCCCTCCCCTTTCAGGTCTCCCTCTATCCTCCTCTGCTTCCCTGCAAACCCCTTTTTCTCTCGCTGCTCTTTTTCTCCCCTCTACGCTCCCTTTTTTGCCTTTCCTTCTCCCTTTCTCTCTTCTTTCTCCTCTATTTCTCTAGCACGATACAGAGACAAAGAGGTCTTTTGAATGCCTTCGTGTGTAGGAGGTGGACCTCAAGGGAGGGGATCGTGTGGATATTTGCTGTGTGTGTGTGTGTGTGTGTGTGTGCGTGTGCGTGTTAGACTCTGTTTGTGTGCACATATTAGAGCCCTTTAGCCCAAAGCTTTAGTTATAAGAGAGGGGAATGCAATTTGATACAAAGACACACACACACCTTCCTCACACCAGACAGCGAGCCGTGTCGTGCTCTCCACCCTGTCTGTCAGTCACTCAGGCGGCACTCCTAATTGGCTTATAATGCCCCTGTTACCATAGAGGGACCCTATTGCCCCACCCCCACTTCTGTCTGCTAGCCTGTTTGTTGCTCTTCAAAATAGGCCGTCAAGCATGGGGGTGGGTTAATATCTGCGTGTGTGTGTTTGTGTGCATTCATGTGGGGGTTAAGGGGTGGGTGCAGAATCAGGTCTCCCCCAGGGGCACGGGGATGTACTCCCTCCTTTGTCTGGGGGACAGTAGAGAGCAATGCGTGTTTATAGACCTATCATGGGTTTGATCTGTGTGTGTGTGTGTGTGTGTGTGTGTGTGTGTGTGTGTGTGTGTGTGTGTGTGTGGTTCACTGTTGACTCTTAACAGATTCCAAGGTCAAATATCTTCCTGTCTTGACTTGAGTCCCGCTGAATGCATTGCACTGAAAGTTACTCTCATGCCCCTAAATAATGTTTGTTACACAAGACAATCACAATTATCAAGAAATTAGCAGTCTCAATCTAGTCTGAATATAAGTAAATAGGTATAAGGCTGTTGACATTCTTTATTAATTTGAGGGACGAGCAAACTGTGTCTTCATCAATTCGACCAATATTAATCAGCATCCATCGTTTTCTTACCAAATCATCAACTGTTGTCCAAAAACATTGTTCACTGGGTGAAATGTTACTTTATTATGATGAATATTCAAGTCAATCCCACCTTCTGGTGCCTCTTCCAGATGTAGGCACCAACTGCATATTCAGCAGAAAGTAGTCCTCCAAAAAGCTATATTTACTGATGTTTAAGAAACACTTGGTTAAAAAAAATAATAATACAAGTCCTTTTAAGGAATTAGTGTTTATTTCTCTGGAATCGGACAAATGGGCTTTTGGCTCAGACAGCACAGGGAAGTTGTAAACTTGTATAGAGAAATGGACTTCTAAAGCATTGTTGGTTTTGGATAAATCCAATCTTAATCTTGAGACTTATCTTATCACTGGCCTTCATTATTTCCCCTGAAAACCATCAATACGTTCTCAGCCCCGGATAATAAACTATTCATACTTATGGTTTGAAAAACAAGATCACCCTACAAAGTGGTTTTGGCTGACCCTCTCCCAGCAGAGCAGCTAAAGGTATCATTTGGAATCGTGTGTCTGGTTGATGTTACTTGGACCCAGAACATTGACTCTGTTCCATGTTGGTTTCCCTGTTTTACTGATGGATAGATCCGGCTCTTCAGATGTCAATTGCTCCACAATGTTTGACCTTACCGGTATACCGTTTCTTGCTGGACAGGTATCACACAGTGGGTTTATTTGAGGGGTTTTTTCTCTCCTGAAAATATCTGCCTTCTTTGCCTGGAAGGGTCGGTGAAGCTGAACCAAAAGACAAAAGCTGTAGGCTATTATTCCAAAACAATGACTTCAAAGATGCTAAGTCACTCTGTAAAGCTCAGGAGAGTCTGTTGGTTTCTTTCTCCATCCAGGAGTTTGTGTTTTCAGTTTGCTTTGTCAGTGGGATAGCGGAACAAATACTTGCCCAAATGTCATTAAACTTAGTGGAAGAGTGTATCATAGGCCTAAAAGGAAACACATCGATTTAAAAGAACAAAATCAAACCACGTGCATTTGATACACAATTTATTCATTGATACTATCTGAGTGCCTTCCTAGTTCCTGACACAAGTGACCCCTTCATGTTACTCAAAGACTTGTCAACTACTTTTAATAAAGAAATATGAATGAGTGCAACTTTATAGAGTCATGTTGACCATGTTTTCTTCATTAAAAGTTAATGCGGCAAAATATGACCCTCTTTGATTGTTATGAACAGGAGCCTAAGTTGGGGTTTACAGCATTCAACCCATTCTAAATAGCAAATACCTTTGTAGTGTTGAACAGGTTTCCTGTAGTAACCTGTGTTCACCTTCTCAGGGTTCTACGTGAGCTAAACCTCGGTCATTAGCAGGGCTGCAGAGCTGGATTAACCCATGCTGACCCATCATAGCAACAGCAAACAGGATTTTCCCGGCTGTTGCTTTGTAGTGAGAGCCGTATCTCTAAACTGGGCATTCCTTTCCCTTTGTCTCTCTTCGCCTCTCTGTCTGTTTTCCTCTCTATCTCTCTCGCGCTCTGTGTAATTGTCCAATGCCTCTTTAAACCACATGCTGTTTGAAATGAGGAAGTGGCCTGCCGTCTCCTCATTGGCTGCTTTAGTGGGTTGTGGGCGGGCTCTAGTCACTGCGACTGTGCTGGGGATAAAAGCAGAGGCGGCTTCGGAGCTGAGGCAGGCTGTGAGCTTCCAGATGATCTCCCGACGGCAGACATACACACACACACACACACACACACACACACACACACACACACACACACACACACACACGCATAAAAAACAGTGTGACAGTTCAACAGAGATGAGTGAGCTTTGTCTGTGTGGGTGAAGATGAAGTCAAATCATAGAAATTAAAGGAGGCGCTGGATAGCAGTCGGATGTAAAGCGTGAGGTAGGGTGCCAATGTCAGAGGGGTAAAAAGGAGGGGGAAATGATAAGAGGTAAGAAAAAGACAGCAGAAATGGGAAATTAGGACAAAAAAGGTTGACACAGGTGGTGCTGGAGGAACGGCAACGAAGGAAAAGGCAAGCGAAGGGATGCAGGAGGAGAGATGTGCATGTCACAGCCGGGATTGAAAGAGAGGGAGGACGTGAGAGTGAAGGGAGGAGAGAGGGAAAAAGTACATGTAACAGGGAGAGAAGGATGGATGGAGGCGGGGTAGGAGGAGAGCAGCGTCGTATGTCAGCTCAAGAACAATAAGAGGCGTTCATGACATGTCTCCAGGGGTATCGACTCGACGCGTTCCTCCTAATAGGAGCTAAAATAATTAATAACTTCCTGTTTCCTCCTCTGCCTCTATTTCTCTTAAACACACACACTCATTCTCTTCCTTCCTTTCAGACACCGCACACATGTACACACACACACACACACACACACACCCGGTGTTATTATGCACCCCCTTCTCTGATAAACAAACACACTGTAGAGAGATGCAGCGACAGATACAGAGAGAGAGGGAGAGTCCTGTTCTAATGTTCACTCACATGAATAAGTGATGGTGTTAAGAAGCGACAGTCTGGGTGGGAGGGCGGTTGGGCAGCGGTAGGGGGGGTAAGAGTGTGTATGTGCGTGAAGACACACACTTAATTTTTTTGCATGAATGCTTCCTCAGGACCCCGGAACCAGTGCTTTGGAACAAACAACCTAACGTGTGTGTGTGTGTGTGTGTGTGTGTGTGTGTGTGTGTGTGTGTGTGTGTGTGTGTGTGTGTGTGTGTGTGTGTGTGTGTGTGTGTGTGTGTGTGTGTGTGTGTGTGTGTGTGTGTGTGTGGTGTGTGTGTGTGTGTGTGTGTGTGTGTGTGTGGTGTGTGTGTGTGTGTGTGTGTGTGTGTGTGTGTGTGTGTGTGTGTGTGTGTGTGTGTGTGTGTGTGTGTGTGTGTGTGCTGTGTGTGTGTGTGTGGTGTGGGTGTGTGTGTGTGTGTGTGTGTGTGTGTGTGTGGTGTGTGTG
The DNA here is from genome assembly GCF_902827175.1 of Gymnodraco acuticeps. Classification (NCBI taxonomy): domain Eukaryota; kingdom Metazoa; phylum Chordata; class Actinopteri; order Perciformes; family Bathydraconidae; genus Gymnodraco; species Gymnodraco acuticeps. Next base: position 400,211 of record NW_022991123.1, read on the forward strand.
TGTGTGTGTGTGTGTGTGTGTGTGTGTGTGTGTGTCATGGCATGTGTGTGACATGCGGATGTTTATGGCCTGGGGGCATGAGGGGATAGAGAGCGAGTAGGAGGAGAAAAAGGCAGAATTACAGATAGGGAGGGAGGGGAGGACCAGTGAGGAGAACATGGTGAAAAAGCGAGAGGGAGTGTGTGTGTAGTCATTGAGATGTTGAAAGCGAGCCGCAGGCAGTCTGTGTGCTCTCTCTCTTTACGCCCCCCCCCCCTCCCCTCTTTCTCTCTCCCTCTTTGTGAGCCTGGAGAGCAGATAAAAGCCGTCCTAGTCTTGAGGACAATAACGGCCATCACGGCTTTGCTGCAGTCAGCGTCGCCTACCTGCCTCCTCTTGTCTTTTTGCTGCATGAGAAAGTGTCTCCGGTGCCAGCTTAATGTTGCCCACTACACACAGCCAGCCGCCGTCTGCAAAGCTTCTGTAGCGCGCTTCTATCACAGCGTTGTCTCGTGGCACACCAAAACCCCTCTGCTCCCTTTTGTAGCCGTCACTTAGGATCCTCTCACACATTGCAAGGTCCTGTATCTGGGGAAAGGTCGCACAGCTCTTTGTTAGAACTATACTGTATGGGAAAACATTCTGTCCACCCAATACTCTGCCCTTCTGGACAGATGGGGCTCCTTTTTATTCACCACTAGGGGCAGCACAGCTGGGAAAATAAAGACACCACAGAAGAAGAGTTTTTCAAAAGTTAATTTCTGTATCTAGTCTGTTACAAGTAATAAGTGCATTCCAAATCTTACTGAAATAAAATAACTAAAGTATTAGCATAAGAACATAGCAGAAGAACTTCTCATGCATCATTTCTGAATTAGATTTTATTTAAGAGTTTTGGATTATAACTATGATGCATGAACGTGTGCATCATAGTTATGTGCATGAGTTGAACATTTTTGTATTTAGTAATTTAAATATTGTGAGGAACCTCAAAATTGTTCTTAAGTACAGTAATTGTACTTGGTTAGTAAAAAACAACAACAGCTGTGGGATGGGTCTAATTGCTGGTTTCTAAGAGACTGTTGGTCCACTCTAACATATGTATTGGAGGGGATGCTTTGATGCTGAGATTCACCAACAGTTGACCAGCAACTCATGACTATGAAGAAGTAAATCAAACAACCTACTTCCAAAAAACCCTTGAGCTGCAATCTCATGATATATCTCATGGAATTGCTACTACTCCGTGAGGTTGAGCGCAGTGCCTTTCTGTGAAAACAGATAGTTACGTTTTGTGTCCATGGTTACCTCCATGCTAGCTTGATTACATACATCTGTCATCTGCTTGGTTGGGCAGTGAAAGGTCAGTGGTAAAGAAGGTCAAAGTCGAAATAATTTTAACTTTGAGCGCAGTGCTTGGCGACAATTTCGAGCACTGTGCTTCTGCTTATAGACGGGCGACACTGCTCTCCATAGAAACACAACGCCAACAACAGCCTACAGATGCTTTACCGCGTTTTACGTGAATGCAGCTTAAAAGTTAACTCAACCAACCCTTGTACGGCAATGTACGCATACTTTGGGAAGTACGTAGTCCATTACTTCTAAATATAAATATGATTGTTGAAGCCCAGCTTTGGCTCTCCAATGTGATTAGTGGTTAGTATCTTGTCAAGAAGTGACACCTTTTGACAGAATATACAAAAGAAATTGCAGAGGAAATGTTTCCCCTAGATCTACCATTTTCTGTATTGTTCCTGTGAATTCTGCGGTACCTGTTCTTACGAAAGCATTGCTAAAAAGACCGATAAAAAAACCTCCTATATGTGGTGACTGACATCATTTGGCAGACAATATTGACCAGAAAATTGTCTCCCAGGTTTCAGCCATGATGTAATTCATACAGTGGTTACAGCAATTTGTGTAGGCACTGCAGCTAAATAAGAGATAGAAGAGAAAGCGAAATAACAACCTCCATTGTAACAAAAATACACAAATAAAATAGCAAGTACCAGCTTGAAGATAAGTAGTGGCCGGTAGTAAATAGACCTGTTATCCAGGGAAACTCAAAGGTGTGAATGTGATTAACATCTGAATGCTAAGGTGCCAAAGTACATATATTTACACTCAGCCTCTCTGCGCAAATTAAGCTTTCTACACATGAGTGAGCATTAAAGCAACATTCATTATTTGAAGTGGTCATAAAGAGTAACTGGATTTCAATTCACTAGCATGCTATATGCTATGTGGTGCATTGCTGTTACTCCAATAGCTCTGGCTTGGCCTCCATCCTGCGGGCTCCATACCCCGTCATTTTTTAATTGTGCGGTGTGTGTGATTTGCATGGTTGTGTGGCGCAATGTGTGAAATCTGGTGTGTGTGTGTGTGTGTGTGGCTACATTAGCAGATGTGTTTGGCTGAAAGTCATTTATATGGTAATGATGTCATTTACCTCTGAAATGCATCTTCCTCAACACTGCCAAATAGGGCTTATCCATACTGGCAAAGCAATATGTGTGTGGCACATTTGTGTGTATGCGAAAATATGGATTTGCTTCAGGAAAGGATAGTGTGGTGGGGGTGCAGCACCTGCATCCTGTAATATATCAAGATGAATTGTATCTGCATGTGTGTGTTTGTGCGTGTGTGAAGAAGTGTGTGTGTGTCTTTGGGCGCAGCGGCTAGGTTACCGTACGTTGATGGGAATTTGAAATTGCCATGTTTTGGGGAAATGCAGAAGTCATTTGTCCAGAGCAAGTCAAAGCCTCAGCTAAACAGCCTCACAAACACACACAGGGCCTTACTACACACAAACACACACAGGGCCTTACTACACACAAACACACTCAGCTGTTATTTATGTCTAGGTCAGTTCAAGATTGAAAAAAGATGATCTAAACAGGCTGGGTGCAATCCCTAAATATCTAATATCAGACTGTTTAATATCTTCATAGCCATGGTGTTCATGGACACAGACAACATCACCTGGTCTCTTTGACTGCATCCCTACATCCACCCCGTAAGATGTTGTGTGCAATTTGAAACATATGGAGAGTTAGGCAATATACAGCGAGCAGGTTCAAGGAAGTCAGGTGACTCAAAGGGTTCATTTTCAGGTTCATATCAGTATGTTGTGCCTCTACTGCAGTGGTTCTCAAACTTTTTCTGTCAGGCCCCCCCTTTGGAGAAAAAAAAAAGTCGGGCGCCAGATATTAAATGTTGGGGGTGCTGTGGGGTAGCTTGACGTTTCATAGAGGGTGCTCAAACATTTAGGGTTTCCCATTAATGTACCGGTCGCTACAGTGGAATACTCTACAGCAACACTCCCCACGCAAATACACAGTGTGACAGTTACAATGAAGGCTCGAGGCATATAGGTGTAAGCAGGGGTAAAGTGCTATTTGTATAGGTGGTGTGTGGACCTCACATAGGGGGGTCCGGGGGCATGCTCCCCCGAGAAGATTTATTTTTAAATATTGAAGTTAAAAGCATCAATCTGGTGCACTTTGAGAGCAAAATGAAGAGATCTATGGATACATCTCTCAACACATATGAAACAGAACTGTAAACAGATTTACTTTTTCTTTATGGATATTTTACAAATCACCCTTTTAAACTTTATTCTTGTTTTTACTGTCATATAGTATTTCATACCTGTTTTTCATTTATTCTCTTGTTTTTTTATAACTATAATGATCATTATAAACGTGTGCCTCGGAAATAATTGTTTACATTAATGGTGACCAAAATGTTTGAGACCCACTGAGATAACACTGAGAGAGTCCTTTAGCTCACTGAGCCTCTCATACCTCATTCACACCAACGTTGTTTCAGGGCCGGTTCAGAGCTGGAGCTTGAAAAGCACCGGGTTTTCCTCTTCACACCGCAGCGGAGCAGCCTCTTATCTCCGGAATCCGGTTCGTTTCAAGCACCAAAAAATTGTCCGGCCAGAGCAAAAGCACCACATACGTCACGCTTACGTCGAGGCGGGGGCAGGGGCAGAGACAGATCAACTCCTGAACAACAACAAAAAGCCCGCGTTTTATCCAGTTTGTACCATAGGTTTGTACACAACGATGGAGAAACTTAACCAGAGTTTCAGAGTTTCTGCCATAGACTGTATAAAGGTTTCTGCTCATGGTGAAGCAACGTGTCTGCGTATTAAGGTGGAACCTGAGCATTCACGTTGATCACCTCTCATTATAACTCATTATAAATCTATAAAACTATAAATATTAAACTTTACTTCACGTGTTCATTTGAGAACAGCTGTTACATACCTGGGTGAAGGTTACAGTTCATTTAAATGAAAGATACAACGTTACTCCAAACTCATGGTTCAGTCCACCTTAAGAAATAAGACCGACCTCGGAAGCAGTTGTGTTTTAAAAAAACCTTTATTGACACGAGTACACTTTTTTATAAGAATATAACTAAACCACAGAAATGACTCCGGAAAAGATGCAGATAGAGCCATAAGAAATGAATGCAACTGATTTCATCCGCGCGGTTTGGCTTTATGAAGCAGGCACGCAAACGGTTACGTCATGACGCAAACGATGATGCAACGACGCAACGACGCATTACCAGTCGGACTCTGGGCGGTGTGAAAAGAGCCAGAGCTAAACCGAAGAACTGGTTCTGAACCTGAAAAGCTCTAGCACAGAGCTTGAACCGGAGTTGCGTTGGTGTGAATGAGGTATCAGTCTGACAGGAGAGGACTCTTTATGGTCTTTATGGGGGGGGGTGTGTGTGTGTAACTGAGCGGAGAACTGCGCACAGCAGCTGAGGCCCTCTGGGCGGGGCCCCCTGCGCAAGGCGGGGCCCCATGCAGCCTGCGTGATTGGCCTGTGTTGCATAGTGGTGTCACTATGTTACAGGAAGTCAAAGTGAGTTGCTCTGGATAAAAGCATCTAAACAAGATTTTGTTATGTAAAAACAAACATATTTGAACCCAAAATACTTACTACTCGTGTTGCTGGACATTTGTAGGACAACACGTAAAACTACAACACTTATTTTCACAACATACCATACGAACTCTCCTTTGAGGATACTGTATGTTTGTGGATGTTGCAGCCAGCATGTATACCTGTGTTGTATACACACTACACACACACACTCACCTGCAGCAGCTCTGGTGTGTGAGCTCGTTTTTTATGACAGACAGCAGGAAGCATCCTCACTACAGATTTGACCCAATGAGCCCCAGAGCAGCACTCACCCTCATTAGAACACCAGCATGCCTCCACACACCCCCTGTGTGTGTGTGTGTGTGTGTGTGTGTGTGTGTGTGTGTGTGTGTGTGTGTGTGTGTGTGTGTGTGTGTGTGTGTGTGTGTGTGTGTGTGTGTGTGTGTGTGTGTGTGTGTGTGTGTGTGTGTGTGTGTGTGTGTGTGTGTGTGTGTGTGTGTGTGTGTGTGTGTGTGTGTGTGTGTGTGTGTGTGTGTGTGTGTGTGTGTGTGTGTGTGTGGTAGGTATCCACGGGCCTGGAATAACCACACAGAGCTTGTCGCTTTGGCGATAACTATCATTAACACACTGATTGCAGGTCTGAGCATCTTAAAATAACACATGCACACTGGGACAGCGGATCAATACTTGCATGCTGGGTAATGATGGGTCTGCCTGCTCTGCATGGATGAGAGAGAGGATGCAGGGAGGGAAACAGGTAGGAGGGGAGTTAGAAAAGTATAGTTAAAAAGACAGGGGAAGGGAGGTTAAGAAAGATTTAAAGAAATAAAGTATAGGAAGAGAGTGTGTTGGATTTGTTGACCACACACATACAAAAACATGGAAACAAACACCACAGCACAGAGGGGTTGTTGCATTAAATGAAGATCACTCTGCCATGAGATGGGATCAACGGGATGAAGGAGTGAGAGAGGTGGAGAGGCAGAGATGGATCGGGAGGCGTATTGTAGAAGTCTGGATAGATTAGTCTTTCTATCTTCTGGCTCCCCTCGTGATTTCTACACAGAGGAAGAGCGGTGAACAAACACACACAAACACGCATCAATACACACTTTACACAGCAGCGATACCATAATGGCCAATTAGAGGCAATGAAATATATCTAAACCTAAATGATAGAATGTATAGTGAAGAGATAGGCCTACTGTGCAGAAGCTGTTAGATACATGTACGTGGCTATCAAAAGTACTCGTTCTTTACAGTGTTGAAGGCCCTCACACCCACTCAGCTGGTCCATTGATTCTGGCTGTGATTGTTTTTTAGAGTTCCGTGACTAAGGCTGTGTCCTCAATCACTCCCTATTTATCACTACATTTACTGCCATTTTATTCAGGTGTCTAATGCAGTGGTTCCCAAACGGTGTGCCGTGAGGCAAGTCCGGGTGTGCCGTGGGATTTTGTGACAACCATACGTTATTATTGCAATATACAACTACACAAAAATAATTATTTTTTAATTGACTATATCAGTACTTTGTAGGTTTATATGTACGTAATCTGCGCGACTTGTTCGTCCACATCTCATGGCTGAGTCAGCGATAACTTTCCAGGGGTGGAGGTATGCCCATTATTTTGAGTTCGTCCGAAGAATAGACAGGAATGTGACGGTGAGGTGCAAACTGTGTCCAGGCCAGAAGCTGTTATCCACTGCTGGAAACACCACGTCAAATCCTCAACAAACACCTGCAAAAAACACATGTTTATTTGTTTATATCACGTAGTCTGTTCTTCTTCTCTATCTTCCGGTTGTTGCCTGTTTTGAATGACAAATACACACTACCGCCGCCTGCTGGTAAGGAAAGTTATTGCCACTCACGCATGCGCAGTTCGTACGTGCTCGAGTAAAGTAACGAGTTACTTTATGTAGATAGTAACGAAGTAGTGTAATATATTACTTTTTAAAAAAAAGTAATATGTAATATATTACGTTTTTTTAGTAACGACCCCATCTCTGGAGTTGGCGTTCTCTACTCTGATTTACATGAAGAACAACAGGAGGTCACGGCTCTCTGTTGAACAGGACGTGCGAGTGGCCCTCTCCTCAGTGCCACCAAGGATTACAAAAATCTGCGCGCCCCGACAGGCACATGTATCTCACTAATTTGTAAGTCGGCAAAATATTTATAATAGCACATGTTTTAATGCTGATTGCTGAAATGTTACATTTATAATTTGTAGTTCAGGACCATGGACAATGCAGCTTCCTTGCATTGACAGTTCTCTGTGCTGAATTTCTGCTGAGTTTCCTTTGCCTCATTTTTAATGTTGTGACCTGTCTGGTTTAAATGAGTGTGTTGCTGCTTTGATGAAGCCTAATTTGATAACGTTTCAAATTAATTTCTGAAATATTTCGTTAATAAATATTTCATGAGTAATATAGTTGTCTTTGTCACATTTTATTTGGCATTAGTAAATAATTATGCACATTTACAGATATTTTACATGATATGAGTGATAACACGTGTTATAAGGGCTATTTTGCACAATAGGTGTGCCTTGAGATTTGTACTTGTCCTTTGGTGTGCCTTGGGCACAACAAGTTTGGGAACCACTGGTCTAATGTATTTAGAGCCCTCAAAAAACCCCACAATTTAACAAGTGTCCAAGCAATGCACATTTATTTCTATTGACAATCCTACAATGTACACATTTTTTTTTAAAGTTAACAGACCGTCAGTGATGATGCAAAAATGATAATAGTGGTTAATTTGTTCTGTCTATTGCTTATTGTATGACATTATTACCCAAAATGTTTTTAATAATTATAATACAAACACACCATGATCATTTTTAATATATCTTTGAATATAATAAGAATAATCATGGTGAAAAAATGACCAATCTATTCAATATCGTGAATCATATTTCAATTACAATATCTGTCAAAGAAAATGGCGATTTGTTATTTATTATCGTGCAGCCCTAATTCATCCCAAAATGTATTAGTCATTCTTACAGGTGTCGCAAAAGTAACAGTCAGTTGGATGCCAGTCGGCACACTCGACTAATTCAACTACATACAGTAAGTGAAATCCCTGACGGAGCGTCCACACTACAGCGTCGACAGCTTCAAAAACAGTTTCCAACGCGTCTGCCCATTCACTTTGAATGGGGTGACGTCACGTTGCCTCGCTTTTCGCCGAACTGAATTGTGGGTAGCATAGCGGTCCGTCTCCGCCGGAGTAGCCAGCGCCAGCCAATCAAATCCTGTTTCTGAAAATCTGACAACTCAAGCCCTAGCCAATCAAACCGCGTCTAAGCTGGGAGAGATATCCCGGCGTTCATTTCTATATTTCAAAAAAAGATGGAGGAGAAACTAATTATCGCCGTAGCAAATCACCCGGTTTTGTATGACCAGACCCTCTTCACCTACCGGGATACAAACCGGAAGAACCAGTCATGGAGGGAGGTGGCAGAGACAGTGGGTGAAACTGGTAGGTTTTCGCCTGTTTGGGGAGTTTATTCTTTCACACACACATACGGGTATTGGGCCGAGGGCGACACCGTACTTCCGGTATCCGCCGTTTTATGCGAGGTGCAAGCAGCCGTACACCGTCTAGGTGTTGCTAAGCTTCCTGTACTGAATATCATAGTCTATTGCCTTAATCAATATCTAGTCAACTCTAAAATACCACATATATGCATTGGCATGATAATATTATTGTGACAAGTGGAGTATTCACCTGGTGTTTCCAGAAGATAGACGTAGATGCAGCCAAAATTGACGAAGGCCACTGTCGTTTTTCCATACATCTGCAGGCAGTCTGTAACAACCCACACAGCTCTAGTTTACGCTGGTAACGACATAAAGCACACCCCTCAAGTCCAGAGATGTAATCCGAAGACATGCAGCGATTTCTTTGGTCGTTAATTCAGAAAAAAAACCTAGTGCGCTCTGCCTTGCTACGTTAGCTAGATGTTTATATTTGCACCTCCAGAATATTTGCACCTCCAGGAAAATGGCGTATTTATATATATATATATATATATTAGGGCTGTCAAGTTAACGCTTTAATAACGCGTTAACGCAAAAAAAAATTAACGCCACTATTTATTTTAACGCGATTAACGCATGTGTATTTTTTTCCTCGGCCGCCCCGTAGTTTCAGAGCGCATCGAGTTTAAAATACCATCTACAAGCTGATGTTGACAGCCCCGCTCCTGCCGCCCGCTTGTGGCAGATCACACTTCCACGCTCACCGGCAGGCACCGACTGGCTGTTGGGAGGACCGGGAGGGTGTGTGTATGTGTGGCTCGAGCGAGCGAGAGAGAGACCTTACGTGCATTGTTGTTGTTAGCATCTGGTGCTAGCTAGCTGCGCTAACAGATATAAGGAGCTGCTTAAATGAAAACAGAGGAGCGACATTTCGCCACAACTGCGCCGAGCACTTGACTTTATGCAGGCAGCCAGACAGTGGGACATTGTACGAAAAGTCAGCACACTCAGCACGGATAGTGCGCAACATGATTGCAGCGTCCAGGCAGCTCCCGTTCGAGCATATGCCTTGAGTTGCACATAGCTCCAACGATCCATCTCACACACACACACACACACACACACACACACACACACACACACACACCATTTTTATTGTATTAGGTTCCAGGTTGAATTGAGGCGAATATTTGTAATGTTCAGAGGTTGTTGTGTTTAATATTCATGAGAATATTTGTCATTGTTCAAATGATAATAAACATTAGCATAAAGCATATTTGTCCACTCATATGTTGATAAGAGTATTAAAAACTTGAAAAATATTCCTCTAAGGTACATTTAAAACAGATAAAAAATGTGCGATTAATTTGCGATTAATCGCGATTAACTATGGACAATCATGCGATTAATCGCGATTAAATATTTTAATCGACTGACAGCCCTAATATATATATATGGCGCGTGTTGCATTGTGGGTAGCTCGTGACGTCACTGTGTGTGAAAGAATATATATATTGCTCTCATAAAATCCCCGGGTTTTTTTGCTTTGTATGTCGGGGGCGGGAGATTCATGTGATTGGTTGTTTGTCGCGTTGCTCGAATAAAATCCCCAAGCTTCAGACACGCCCAGCTCCAAGCTTTTTTTGAAGCTGTAGTGTGGACGCTCTGTTAGTGAGAGCACCGAGGATGTGTAGTGTGGATGCATTAACCTGTAAATAAAGGTGATGTCATGTTTGGCCACTCTGGGTGGTTAGATTCTTACTGGCAAGCAAAACATATGTGTCTGTACTTCAGATTTTTCTCGCATCCCGTCATAACATCTGCGGCACCAGTAGTTTGTTTATATATATAATAAAAAAAACATCAACAAAAGAAAACAGAAAAACAACATGTCGGCAGTGTGGGACTATTTCACTGTTTCACCCAGAGATCCGCGATTTGCAGTTTGAAAACTGTTCGGTTGACACGGAACGGAGCGCTCTATTTTACCCTCTCTCTCCCTCTCCCTCTCCCTCCCCCTCCCTCTCTCCTGACAGCCGGTCCGTATCCGTCTCATGCAGCTTGCTGATCCAGTAATGAGTGATCCGACAGTGAGGAATAAATATATTTATAACTAGTTTAGGTAGATTCAGAGGTAGGCTAGATAAAATAGCTAAGTGTGATAGGTCTAACTCTAAATGTGTGTTTTGCGCCGCTCACCGTTCCCCTCACAGCGGGCAGAGCTGCAGGTGATCTGCTGCGTACTTTCTAAACCGCGTACTATGATGTTATAACAACGAACTTGCTCAGCCTTTGAAACTGAAACCATTTTGCGAGGAAAATGATTAGTTTTTCCTGGCAGAAAGTGGAATAACAACAGTGGAAATAAATTACATTAAAACATCGGCATCGGCCAAATTGTTAACTTATTCTTAACATCGACATCAGCCAAGAAATGTAGCATCGGTGCATCCCTAGCTAAAATCCCAAAGTCCCCCCCCTGCCTGAAATTCCTCCATTGGACTCCTTTGTTTCCATAACATAGTGACATCACTAAGTAAAACACTCACACTTCTAATGGTTAGCGCTCCAACACATTGTACATGATTTGCTAAGTGGCGGGATCTCTAAACGGTTGACCAATCACAACAGAGCCGGCCTGCTAACCAATCAGAGCAGACTGGGCTCAGTATGTAACAGTAGAGGCACTACATACTGATATACACCTGAAAATGAGCACAATATGTCCTCTCTAAAAGACATAGATTATTTGTTTCCTGAAGTCACGCACACTCGATTGGACTTTGTTCTTTCCAGGTCTAGTTGAAATGTGTGTTTAGTCTGTGTAAACACACACATTGAAAGAATTGCACAGTGGCGAGGCAACAGCAGTCTACTACTGCATGACCTAGTTATGCTCGCTGAAAAAAAATGAGAGAGAGGAGGAGAGAGTGAAGGCAGCCAGGGAAGGGAGAGCTGGAATAACATTATTTTGTTCCGACAACATCCTGCAGCTGTCTCATCGTTGCAAAATAATAAAGCTAGATTGGTCAATACACAGGAAGGTGTTTGGTTATTAAAACCTCTTTTTAATAGAGGAAGAAATGGAGGCAGAGCAGAGAGGGGTAAGGAGACGGGTGTCGTGACTCAACTCAGTGGGATGTCCTCTCGTGTGGCCATCGATCTGCACGACTGAGGACATCTGGAGCACACACACACACCAGCTCAATGGGTTCATTCCTCCCAGAGAGGCTCACACACACATGCAAACACACACTTCCCCTTTCAGCATGTCTCCCGGTCAACAACACACATTTACCACACACTCATTCACACCGACGCGTGTGTGCAGCCAGCGAGATTCTGCCGTTGCTGCCAAGTAGCCATCAGGGCCCCTCTACTCGCTGCCACAGTGATCTGTTACCATAGCAGCCTCTCTCCCTCGCTGGAGCTCTCTTTCTCCCCCCTCGGCTCAGAGGCAACAGTGTATAGAGGGAGAACTGGTGAAAAAAAGAAAGAAAGGAGGGAGGGGGGTTAGAAAGTCGTTCCTGCTACTGAGCATCCATAAATCTGAGAGTGTGTGCGCGTGTGCACGCCTCTGCCCTCACGACAGGCTCAGGCAGAGGCGGGAGCCGACTGCAGCCAATCGGATATGGTCTTCTGTGGCACATTGCTAACATAGCCAATCAGAGGAGCCCCTGTGAAACAAATACAGTAGACTCTAATACTCTAATCTAAGACTAATATTACACACACATTATTGGCTTCCGATGTCTTACTCCACATGTGAAGTGGCTCCATATGATGACACACCGGTGTTAATCCTTCTGTAAATGTTCCGCCTAATACATTCTCTGCTGTACTTCTTTCACACCTTTCATTATTTCTTGCCCCGAGTGTGTTTGATGTAGCCCACGTTGATTTTAGCCTGCCTTTTTTCTTTTTCTTTTGTTGTTGTGTCCAGGGAGGACAGGTGTTGGACACAATCTGTCCCTATCTCTCTCTGTATCTTGCTCGCACACTTCCACAAAGACACACACACACACAGCTGTCAGACCCCTCCTGGTGACCATCTGGCCTTGAAGCCAGGAGTCCTCTCTTCACTCTTTCTTTTCCTCTTGTGTTGTAGTCGTCTTTATTTCATATCTACAGCGGGAACATTGGCCTCTGTTGGTAATAAAATACATATTTCATTGCTTTACCGTGATATTGACAGTGTAATAGGGCTTTGGAACAATTACTGGCCTCCTTCCAAAGTCTCCAACAGATCAGAGAAACTCATAAGCAGCATGTCCTGATCGAGATTTGAAGCCCTAAATCTATTTTCTTTTTTATATGGAGTGTCTACAAGGTTTTCCAATTACATTTTTGGAACTTTATTGTTAAAGAATTATCCCCGCAGCCAAATCAGATGAACTCAACAAGTTCCCCTCCATCAACACCAAGATTCAGGCTCCAGATGTTTTCATTTAAATGTATCAACAACTGGATATTATACTGGATAACACATTTTTCATAAATGTATACAATATTTGACACTTGTTGCTTCATTTTATACAATTAAACTCCCAAGGTTTGAGTTGGTTTTGTCAAGAATACATTAGTTGTTCTTGCGTCACAAGCAGCTAGACTTGTTTTACATATTAATTCTAACCTGAAGTAGTTTGTGTGTGTCTTATCGAGCCTTGAACTGCACTTCTATGGTTTTCATCAGCAGATATGTTCTTAGTTGTCATGGAGGTGGCACAGTTGTTATTAAATTCAAGCAAATTTGGAAATACGGCAACAAAGAAATGTGAATTATGCACGTTTCCATTTGGTTTGGGCAATTGGACAAATGTATCAGCGATTAGCGATTGGAATTTCACATGGCCGACGGCATTTTTGGACAATTTTGGCAATTTATTTTGCTATGTTAACGATCTCCTGCCAAACAGCAAGCAAGAGCAGCTGCTTTGCTGACAGATTCATTGCTTTGTTGAGATAGGTCGAGCTAAGCAAGACTCTGACTGCGACTCTTGTTTAGCAAGTTAGCCCTGCAGCAAAGAAGCCCACCAAGAGACACAGCGGGAGAAAAAAGAGCAAGTAAACCTCCCGTTATTCAAAATGTGGGTGTTTATGCAGTATTCCCAGTAAGCCCCATTGCTAGTCTCGTAGTCACACCACTTATAAAGTACACATTGTCTGCTCGGTCTTATATAAACAACTAGACAAGCAATCCAACTCAGCAATCTCTTGTCAACTGGTGGACTTTTCAACTATCTCTTTGCGCGATCCAATGTGAATTCACTTTTTTAGAGTTGAGCTATTTTGTTATAAAGAAATTGTTCACACACATTTGTTTTGCTTTTAAAGAGAGCGCAAAGAATTGCATCGGACTCTGTTGTGATTGGTCAACTGCTTAGAGATGTCCCGCCCCTTAGCCAATGTGTTGGAGTGCTAGCCAATAGAAGCACAAGTGTTACTTAGTGATGTCATTATGTTGAGAAAGTAAACAAAGGAGTCCAATGGAGGCGTTTCAAGCATGGGGGGGGAGTGTGTGGGAGAGAAACTCCCTCTGGAAGGAATTTGGGGATGTTAGCCTTTGCAGAACATGTACATGCACACAGGGGCGGATCTACCGGGGTGGCATGGGGTGGCAACTGCCACCCTAAACAATAGCCTTGCCACCCCAGCTGCCACCCCAGTTGGTATCTTTGTTTTGAAAGAAAAGTTGTGGCTCATCGGACATTTATGAGAGAAAGTCTCTAATGTCCGAGTGCAAGTGAATGCAGCACAATATGCACGTCATGTAACCCCTCCCCCGGTCCTGGCGCGAGAGTGGAAATATGATTGGTGGCGAATTCACTTGAACGGGGGGACGGCGCAAAACGAGAAGCCTTTCGGACCCAAGCACTGAAGGAATGAGGTATTTGCGGTCTACAATGACAGAGAAGAGACTGTCAGTGTGGCTGTACTCAGCATTGAATCAAAACGCACTACAGCTGTTGATCTTAATAAGTTTGTGAGGCGTTTTGCTGAACAAGATAGTAATCGCCGCATTCAGCTGTAATAGACATGCCAACTTGATGCTCTGCTCACGGATGACTCGATGAGAATAACAAACTGTTAAGATGATGACCTTGTATGCGTGTATATATTTTTTTCTTTGAGGGGGTCTGCCCCCAAAAAACAGTTTTAAGTCCTGAGAAAGTAAAATAAGACGGTGTGTCTAAACTGCCCAGCCAACAGAAAGTAACCACTTTGATTTAACTAGGCCAGTAGGTAAGGACCTTCCTGGATAATAACTGCAGCGATGTTTTAGCTGAATACACGTTTTTTAACCCTAACTGATGCAGTTAGTCACTTCTTTAATGTTTGTTCTTTCTGATGTAAAGTCAAGGTTGTAACTGTATATCAATAATGATATAATTACTTGTTTTTCAAATTTGAAGGAGGGTGAGCAAGCATCTTGATGAACATTCATCATTAACTCCTCCAAAAAATATAGTTTATTCAATAATAAATGAATATGTGAATCATAACAGTTCTTCACTATATCTGTAAAGCGTCTTTGAGCACCTGCAAAAACGCTAACAAATTAAATCTATTATTATTATTATTATTTATTAACAGTGATTGACAGCTGATAGGAATAATATGATTGTTAATAGTTTCATATTCATTCAGACAAACATCGATGAGACAGTTAATTAATGTACTTATTGCAGCAGTCTGCATAGATTTGGTTCCCCTGCTGGTCTAAGATTGAAACCAACTCATTCAGTTATTGTTCAGTTAAAATTCATTAAATTACGTCTGCCACCTTATATATAAGGCTTTACTGATGTGCCACAATAATATCACCTATGTGATTGAGTTAAAATATTAATATTGTGGCTTTCCAAGTTAACATTGATTGTAGGGGTGTAACGGTTCACAAACATTTCGGTTCGGTACGTACCTCAGTTTTTAGGTCACGGTTCGGTTCGGTACGTTTTCGGTACAGCAGAAAAAATTATCACAAAACATTAAATATATTTTTTTTAATTATTATTAAACTGTGACTAATGTATTCAAATAAATACAAAATATAGTAAAATAAACATTAAGGTGCAGCATTTCGATGAACTGAAATAATCTGTATTTGAACTGAACTAGTACCTAAGCAGCCAGTTTGACATTAGGACTTGCTTGTCATTGTATTTTCATGTTGTTTAAAGAAAGATGAACTTGTCCACATTGCTTGCTGAAAGGGCAGATCTGCTGGCACTAACAATGTCTCCTGCTGTGGAGAACACCCTCTCTAGGGACAGAGGTAGCAGATACAGCCAGGTAGCGCTTTGCTACCATGGCAACATAAGGATATTTGGCGTTTGTAATAGCTTTGGCTCGGTCTGAACTCTTTGCGAGTGGTGGAGGCTTACATGCTAGTGGGAGTTGGGTTTGCACTTCAGTCTCTTTTCTTTTGGTACCGGTGATATTCACGTTCGGGTGATGCCTTTTCAAATGAGTTTGATGTATTGCCAGCCGCGTAACCAATGTTAGTTGAACAATGCCGACAAACAGCTTTGGTTCGGTCCACCTGTCTTTGTCCTTCATCCTTGTACGTAACTGCGAAATCAAAATGTTCCCAAACCGGAGACTTCAATGATGCTGGAGGATTTTCAGCTCAACTTTATCTGCGTTTGCCATTTCGACAGTTCCTCAAATTACTGACTACGTTTGAACGCATCCCTGTGACCAGCTCTCATAGTATGCCTCTCGTCCAATGAAATGACTTGGTCGCTCTATGATATAGATTACTTCCAGAAAGTTGTTCATGTTCTCAATTTTTTACGTTTAACGCTATATTCGTTCGGTACACACGTGTACCGAACCGAAGGGCCCGTACCGAATAATTTCAGTACGGGGTACGTGTACCGTTACACCCCTAATTGATTGATATGATTGCGATTTAAATCAGCATATACTTCTGTCAGCGGATGCCACCCCTCAAAATATCCTGCCACCCTCTTGCCACCCCATGAATATTTGTCTAGATCCGCCCCTGCATGCACACAAACCTATATAACACACTACAGGAAAGGGAACATCTACTTTTTGAGTCGTGAGTTCCAGAGAATAAAACAAACCAGAAAAACAATGAAAGGGTTTCAATCCCACAGATCCCACATGCATTAAAGGTAATACGTCATGAGCTGTTGCTGTTTGCTCTGTTATTTAATGTCAGCAAACATTTATTATTTATACATTAGTGTCCCGTTGTGCAACACCATCAGATACAGAAATATCCCACACATCTTCCTTTAGCGCTGTTAAGTTCTGTTTCTCTCCCCTGTTCCTTCTTCTCCCTCTCTGCTGTGGAGTTTTATTGAAGCTGCCGGCAGAGCCCATGTTGTTGAGAAAGAGAGAGAGAGAGAGAGAGAGAGAAGTGTGAGTGGGTGTGTGGGAGGGGAGACTGGTCGTGTTTGAGTCTTTAGTAAATCAACAGATCCACCCACCCCTCTCTCTCTCTCTCTCTCTCTCTCTCTCTCTCTCTCTCTCTCTCTCTCTCTCTCTCTCTCTCTCTCTCTCTCTCTCTCTCTCTCTCTCTCTCTCTCTCTCTCTCTCTCTCACCACCCCCCACCCCCTCTTGGCGTGATGGTACAGCTCCAGAAACAGGAAGGAGCCGCAGCTCTATAAATAGAGAGGAGCTGCTCAGCCAGGAACCACACACACACACACACGCTCACACACAGTTTCCCCTCTCTCGTCCCCTCATTTTCTTTCTTTCTCTGCTCTTTGCTTGCCCTTTTTCTTACTTACATTTTATCTGGAAAATATAAACAGGAACACACTCAGACATAAACACGTGCAGAGATGCACACACACACACACACACACACACACACACACACAACACACACACACACACACATACACACACACACACACACACACACACACACACACACACAGCCCTCGACTTGGATGATAATTAGTTGTGCGTTTAATGCTAATGGTTTGTAAATCTGTCTGTTAGCACGCACCGCTGCTTAGACTACTGCCTTTTTAGTAATTGTATCCTCTCTCACACACACACGAACACACACACACACGTACACACACCAAGGTCTTTGCCATTGAGTGGGGCGGGGGGGGTCCAAGATGGATGGGGGTAAATGGGGAGGGAAAAGTGATGGTTTTCTGTCAGGTCAGCAGGTTTGAAACTGCTGATGACATGTGCACACCTTCACTTTATGTCTTACTACACACACACACACACACACACACACACACACACACACACACACACACACACACACACACACTCACAAATCATATACGATATATATGACAAAGAGCTGATAAAACGCAAGGTAATCCTATTCTGTGGAGAGGAGAGCTAGTTAGCTTTAGCTTTTTTACATGCACAGGCTGTGAAAGGAGGCTTCATAGAGTTGCATTACGGTGCGTTCAAGCTCCAGTCAGTAACAATTTAACAGGACATGCAGCTTTAAAGAAACTGTTAAAAAATCCCTATATTTAAGGTTTCATAGTTTTGTTTTTGGCTTATCCATAAAGACGCATAACTTGCTTACTAACTAACTAAACTTACCAACTGCACATGACATTTCGATTCATCTGCAGATTTGGAATAAAGTTGCATTTAAATCAACAAGTATTGTTTTGAAAATTAGAATTACGTGTGTTTTCAAATCAGCGGTGTACAGGCCCCCTGTGTACAGAAGGCAGACTGGCAGGCGCTTTCTCAAACACACACACACACACACACACACACACACACACACTTATCTGGGATGGCAGCCAAATAGTTATTTTGTTTGTACCTTCCTCTTGTCACTTGCTGCTTTCTGTCCTTCAATCCCACAGACTCTTTTGTTTTTGTGTTCTGTCCATCTATTGCCCAATGTTCGGGGATGTGGGCAGGGAAACTTCCCACTGTTTGTGTGTGTGTTTGTTAAAAGACTAGCATTGAGAAATAATATACAAATACCAAAATCGTGTCATAATCAAAGTGAATTAATATGAATTTGTGACATTGTGGCCCTTGTAAGAAACCAACTAAGTTGACTTACCGGTGTCATTAAAGCCCCTGTCACACTGTCCCGAAATTGACACCCGATGGACACACGATAAAGGAAATGTTCAAATTCGGCTGTGATCGTAGCAACATCGGGCCATTCGTGAGGGCATCTAAGCCATCGTATGACCGCCGGTGGAGTTTCTCAGGCTCCGGCAGCAACTTCGTGAGCAGCAACTTCGTAAGGCACTCGTGAGGGCATCTTGTGAAATCGTGTCATCTTCGTGTTATCATCGGTGCATTCACCCTCACTCTGATCGGGGCGAATGCCCGATGGCACCGATGATAACAAGATGCCCTCACGATGGCCTTACGAAGGGCAAAATGGACACACGAATTCAACACGAAAATGAACCTTCGCAAGGTCCTTCGGCAATTTTTTGGCATGCCAAAGATTTTGCCACCGCTCACGAAGTTGCTGCCGGAGCCTGAGAAACTCCACCAGCGATCATACGAAGGCTTAAGATGCCCTCACGAATGGCCCGATGTTGCTACGATCACAGCCGAATTTGAACATTTCCTTTATCGTGTGTCCATCGGGTTGTTTTATTGCACAACAAAATCATGTAAATATATTATGTAAATAACCCAATTTGTGTTCTGTGAAACTAAAAAGGATATAATATATTATTTTGAAGGACAGTTGACAGGAAGTTGTTGTTGTTATGGAAACAACATTACGGAGAAAACGTAATATTTTCTACATATAAAGACGGATAAAGTAAAGAACAAAGTCTGAAGATATCAGTACAGTATCATAGTACTGTAACATAATTGTTTTTGGTACTTTCATTGCAGTTGTATGTCTTAAATGTAATGTAAATGTTGCCTTCGTGTGTGGTTCGGGGCCATCTTCGTGCGAAATTCACAATTCCATATTCGTGTGTCCATCGGGTGTCAATTTCGGGACAGTGTGACAGGGGCTTGAAGAAGAAGAAAAAGACAGATGCGAACTGTTACCTTGTTTCCTGTTTCTTTGCTATGCTAAGTTAAGCTAAGCTAACAACAGCTGGCTCAACCTGTTCCCAGTCCTTTGCATACAGACCCTGGGTGTCAATTGGTGTTACTTTTTTATTGCACTGGGAACTCCTAGGTGTCCCTTAGGTTTAGGTTACAAAACTACTTGTTTAGTAAAAGATTGTGGTTCGGGATACATACATGCGTAAGTTAAGTGAGTTACATAACATATCCAAGTGACAGAGCCTTTACGTCAGGGTCGGACAAAGAAAAAGCATTCCTGATGATTTTCATGTACTTGCTCAAGGACACTCCGGCAGTACGGGTGTTTGCTGACGTGTGCTTGAACAGTGCCCTTGAGATGAAGGACAGACCTGTTTTATTTCTTGATCTGTGCGCAGATCCTCCAAGTTCTCTCCACTGAAATGACATGAGTATTAATGAAAATGTAGAAAACAGTGTTTGCCTACCCATTATCGGGTACAATAACACCTCAATACAAATACATTCCATTTGATCTTCCTAAAAAGTTGGCACTGTTTTTGCTGTACACCTTGAGTAATTTCCCGAAGCCAGCCTTAGAAAGTTATCAGTTCGTAAAGATGGACTTGTGGTCACATGTTAAAGACCCTGCAACTTAACCGCATCATTGGCAGGCAGTTTTTGCTGTAAAATATCTGGATACATGCCACAGTGTTTTTGACATAATCCCATAAACATCACTTACACACACACAGTACACACATTTTCTTATTAAAGCCCTTTTTGATTTAATTGACTCATTTCACAGTCTAGTGGGCAGTCCAGGAATAAACACACACACACACACACACATATACCATGTATACATCACTTCAGGGGACATTACATTGACTTACATGCATTTCCTGGAGACTTATCCTAACCTTAACCATAACCACCACATGCCTAACCCTAACCCTTAACCTTACCCTAACCTTAACCCTAAACCTAACCAAGTCTTCACCCTAAAATTAATGATACCCCTTATGGGGACCTCCATTTTGTCCCCATAAGGGAGGCGAGTCCCCACACGTGACTGTGTAAACAGATTTAGGTCCCCACAAGTATAGTAATGCTAGGAAACACACACATACACACACACACACACACACACACACACACACACACACACACTGGCCTGCACCAGGGAATACCAAATGTATGTATGTTCTGTTATTTGTTCACACATGTAGATAATGATACATTCTCTTTGACGGATCAATCTCATATGTTCTCTTTGGGGGCAAAGTTTGAATCACCCGTATCTGCAAAGGGGTTCTCTTAAAGGAATTCTCCACCCGGAAATTGACCATTTGTTTACCCCTTGCTTACCTTAAATTCTCCCTTTTAAACGTTTTCTTCAACTTTTAGATCACGGTGACTAACTAATTGATGTAGTGATCATTTTGTGGGTTAAGTATCCCTCCACTTTCCTTTGATAGTGGATAGGTGAGTTTTTACTGCAAGCATTAAAGCTCTGTTTGCGCCTTTCTGATCTGGGATCAAAGTGTATCTGAAAGGATTTATGCTACTTGTAGCTAAAAGCTTTTATATTTTTGTTTCTGACCAACCATCAGAGGCTTACTTAAAACCAGCTCCTTTTCTCAACAAAGAAAACGCATAAAAATGGCATACATACAGTGGGGCAAAAAAGTATTTAGTCAGCCACAAATTGTGCAAGTTCTCCCACTGAAAAAGATGAGAGAGGCCTGTAATTTTCATCCTAGGTATACTTCAACTATGAGAGACAGAATGGGGGGAAAGAATCCAGGAAATCACATTGTAGGATTTTTAATGAATGAATTGGTAAATTCCTCGGTAAAGTAAGTATTTGGTCACCTACAAACAAACAAGATTTCTGGCTCTCACAGACCTGTAACTTCTTCTTTAAGAGCCTCCTCTGTCCTCCACTTGTTAACTGTATTAATGGCACCTGTTTGAACTCGTTATCAGTATAAAAGACACCTGTCCACAACCTCAAACAGTCACACTCCAAACTCCACTATGGCCAAGACCAAAGAGCTGTCAAAGGACACCAGAAACAAAATTGTAGACCTGCACCAGGCTGGGAAGACTGAATCTGCAATAGGTAAGCAGCTTGGTGTGAAGAAATCAACTGTGGGAGCAATTATTAGAAAATGGAAGACATACAAGACCACTGATAATCTCCCTCGATCTGGGGCTCCACGCAAGATCTCACCCCGTGGGGTCAAAATGATCACAAGAACGGTGAGCAAAAATCCCAGAACCACACGGGGGGACCGTCAATGACCTGCAGAGAGCTGGGACCAAAGTAACAAAGGCTACCATCAGTAACACACTACGCCACCAGGGACTCAAATCCTGCAGTGCCAGACGTGTCCCCCTGCTTAAGCCAGTACATGTCCAGGCCCGTCTGAAGTTTGATAGAGAGCATTTAGATGATCCAGAAGAGGATTGGGAGAATGTCATATGGTCAGATGAAACCAAAATAGAACTTTTTGGTAAAAACTCAACTAGATGTGTTTGGAGGAGAAAGAATGCTGAGTTGCATCCAAAGAACACCATACCTACTGTGAAACATGGGGGTGGAAACATCATGCTTTGGGGCTGTTTTTCTGCAAAGGGACCAGGACGACTGATCCGTGTAAAGGAAAGAATGAATGGGGCCATGTATCGTGAGATTTTGAGTGACAACCTCCTTCCATCAGCAAGGGCATTGAAGATGAAACGTGGCTGGGTCTTTCAGCATGACAATGATCCCAAACACACCGCCCGGGCAACGAAGGACTGGCTTCGCAAGAAGCATTTCAAGGTCCTGGAGTGGCCTAGCCAGTCTCCAGATCTCAACCCCATAGAAAATCTTTGGAGGGAGTTGAAAGTCCGTGTTGCCCAGCGACAGCCCCAAAACTTCACTGCTCTAGAGGAGATCTGCATGGAGGAATGGGCCAAAATACCAGCAACAGTGTGTGAAAACCTTGTGAAGACTTACAGAAAACGTTTGACCTCTGTCATTGCCAACAAAGGGTATATAACAAAGTATTGAGATGAACTTTTGTTATTGACCAAATACTTATTTTCCACCATAATTTTCAAATAAATTCTTTAAAAATCAGACAATGTGATTTTCTGGATTTATTTTTTTCTCATTTTGTCTCTCATAGTTGAGGTATACCTAGGATGAAAATTACAGGCCTCTCTCATATTTTTAAGTGGGAGAACTTGCACAATTGGTGGCTGACTAAATACTTTTTTGCCCCACTGTAATAGGTTTTTTTTTTAAAAATAGATCTGTGGCAAACACACCCTTGTGATACTTACACGTTTTGTTAAGCAGGATCATAATAACACCACATTTATAATAATTGAAGCGTCAATGCAATCGGCAGAAGTAAATAGTCTTCACGTAACCACTGATAAGCTAAAGGCTGACTCATGTTCTGTGTGATGGAGCTTAGTCGTCTTTTTTTGTCACTGGTAAGCAACCGACATTCACCAGTGGGATATTTACTTGCATATTTAACGTTGTAGACGAAACAGCATCGTCTTGTAAACTTGTTTTTACCATAGAGCTTATTTTGGGCATTTAACCACAAACTCGTCAAAAAAAACGTTCACTCCAAAACGAATAAACCTAGCAGTGCTAAAACGCTAACTCATTACCAATGTAGGACTCATTCCTGCACCACTCTACAGCCACTCAGTGTGTGTTTGCGTGTGTGTTGCATTGGCAGGTCTGTCCCCTGCAGTAGAGAACAGGTGGAGGAGATGATATGGAAGTGTGGGAGAAAGAAAGGAGACATGGTTTTGCGTAGAAGCGCTGCACAGCCTGCATCCTATTTTCAAAGAAGATGCATTTTCTGTCGACTTTGGATTGGGTTTACAACAACTTCCTGTGATAAATATCAGGAGCAGAGCATGTTGTTGTAGCTGTACACCTTCTGGTAAACATGTAGAAAAAAAGCCCATCATTTGGAAGTGTCTCAACATGTTTTTTTAAATGTTGAGAATTGGATATGATGCTCAACCTTTAAAGAGAGGGAGTAAGTGAGCAATCTCGAGGAAGGAGGAGGATGCAGCGCACAAAGCACCAGAGCAGCAGGTTGCTATAACAACAGCACCTTAGTGGTTCCATCTCTCTCCCTCCCTCTCTGATCACCCTCTCATCGTGTGCTCCCCGCTGTCATTTGGCGCGCTATGCCTTTCCATCAAGCCACCTATCTCCCCCTCCTCCCTCCCTCTCTACCTCTTCTCTGCCTCAGCCTCTCTCCTCCTCTTCATCTTCATGTTCTGGTTGCTCCTCCACTCAAAGGAAAAAGACCATCTGCCTGAGAAATGAGTCCTCCTCCTCCTCATGCGCGTGTGTGTCTCTCTTACCTTTGTCCCTCTGTATCTTTGTCATTCTCTCCCTGTCTGCGGGGGGAGCCGACAGAGAGAGTCAGCAGGTGTTTGTGTCAAAGAATACAGAGGGAGACGCAGGAGGAGAAAACAAGCGCCACTCTCTTCTCTGCTCTTTTAACATCCTCGCCTCCTTTTCTCTCCTGATGCTCTTTTCAACGCGCTCCCGCTAAGCACTTGATGAAACTACTTGAAAATTCTTTGTCTCTGACTTTCCGTATCTTCGTTCTCATGTCACACATGCAAACACTCGTTTCCTCTCCATTCTATTGCATTGATTATCAAACAAATAGACACATTGTCAGAGCATGGCAGGTATTATTGCTGGAATTTAAAGCCGTAATTAGGGTTGCTAATTGTGCTTAAAGAAACACATGATTAATGTAGCGCAGTTATATATAGAGTGTTTGACAGATTTATTGTTCTTGCTTGTTCCCTCAGGCTAGAACATGATGACTTATAGTAGGGCTGGGCAACGTTAAAAAAAGTCATATATCAAATTCCTTTTTTATTACCTGTTGAGACGACATTGTATGGTTGGTGCTTCCACAAAATGTTTATGCAATGAAAACTTCCAAAATGTATCAGCCGGCCAGCTAACCAATCAGAGCTGACTTTTTGAACATTAACGCATGTAAACATGTCACAGTAGAGGCACAAATATGAACTGGCAAATTAGCATTTGATGTCCTTGTTAAGATGGGAAAAAATACAGAAAATTGAAAAAGAAGTTAGTAAAATAATGATAATGGCAGAAATTAGAACTGCTAGAACAATCTGTTTAATTTAGAAAAATGTAATCATTTTACTATAATGCAGCCCTTCACACTAGTAAAAGATAATATCACGATATCCAAAATATAAGACAATATATAGTCTTATAACATGATAATGATATATTATCAATAATATGCCCAGCTGTTAGTCGTACAGAGAAATAGTATCTCTCTCTTTCTGTCTGTCATTTCTTTGTGTCTGTCTCTATAGTCAGGATTTAATCAAAAAGGTTAAACTGGTAATACTTTTATCTAAATGTGTGTGTGTGTGTGTGTGTGTGTGTGTGTGTGTGTGTGTGTGTGTGTGTGTGTGTGTGTGTGTGTGGTGTGTGTGTGTGTGTGTGTGTGTGTTGTGTGTGTGTGTGTGTGTGTGTGTGTGTGTGTGTGTGTGTGTGTGTGTGTGTGTGTGTGTGTGTGTGTGTGTGTGTGTGTGTGTGTGTGTGTGTGTGTGTGTGTGTGTGTGTGTGTGTGTGTGTGTGTGTGTGTGTGTGTGTGTGTGTGTGTGGTGTAGTTCACACCACCTGCATAATTATGGGAGTTTTTATAGGTGGGCTTTGAAAGGCGAGTCTGTTATTAACATGAGTCACTGGCATTTAGGGAAAGCCTGTAACACACACATACATGCATGCACAGACACTGTTACACACACCAAACCAAAGGCGCATACAGGAGACCTGAATAATTTAAACCCATTGATTGCAGGACCACACACACAAACACACAGTTGAAGGAGCCGTGTCGTGACAGCGGAGATGTGTGTTTTCCTCAGTTGTTCCTCCTAATGGCCACACACACACACACACACACACACACACACACACACACACACACACACACACAGTGTAGTTTGGGCTGTCAATACTAATGATGTTTATCATGCCATAAATATAATTAGGCTGACTGTCAGTCATAGTGGTGAACAGAGGGGAAACCTGACAGCCCCACCCCACACATACACACACCAGTTAACCAAGAAAGTACAAAACAATGATCTTTTTGTGGTGTGTGTGTGTGTGTGTGTGTGTGTGTGTGTGTGTGTGTGTGTGTGTGTGTGTGTGTGTGTGTGTGTGTGTGTGTGTGTGTGTGTGTGTGTGTGTGTGTGTGTGTGTGTGTGTGTGTGTGTGTGTGTGTGTGTGTGTGTGTGTGTGTGTGTGTGTGTGTGTGTGTGTGTGTGTGTGTGTGTGTGTGTGTGTGTGTGTGTGTGTGTGTGTGTGTGTGTGTGTGTGTGTGTGTGTGTGTGTGTGTGTGTGTGTGTGTGTGTGTGTGTGTGTGTGTGTGTGTGTGTGTGTCCACCTCAGGGTCAGAATACAATCTGAATATATTCTGTCTGTTGTTCCATCTGAATAACAAAGAGCTAAGCGTACATTTGCACACATACATGTACCAGTGGTGCTCCCTGTGTGTGTGTTTGACACTTTCACATGCGACAACAGACATTTTATAAAACATTTTCCTGCTCCTGAGCTTTACAGAAGTCTGTTTGAAATGTAGATCTGCAGGATATACACACAGTGTGTAACTGCTCTAATCAATGTTTGCAATTGTGCAAATGTGTGTGCGTAAATTGACTGAGGAATGACATCAAATCACATTTTTATTATGCAACGCATTTTATCTCCTTTTGTTAACATTGTACATTTCATTACATGCATGTAAAAAAGCAATATTGAACTAATTTATTTAAATGTACTTCCTTTAGAAAGACATTAGCATCAAACAATTTGTACTATATAGACACAATTAGCAATTCAATTAAGTAAGTATCTAATGTCAGCCCTTAAGAATATTATATCGGGGTTATATGTAAAACAATAGATGAAATAATAAAATGTCCATTCTTTGTACAATGGAGTGAAGATGTGCCTGCCGTTACCACATAGCTCATGTTTTTGAAAGAAGACTTGGATTTGGGTCGGAGCACAAAATGCGCACCCTGGGAGCTTTTCATAAATGAGGTCCCTGCTTCCCATTCGTCATTTTAACAGCATCTACGTTCTCTGCCAACTTCATTAAGGTTTGAAATTAACAGGAGTAAAGAGTAACATTGAGATTGAGAGTTTATTAAATTGCATAGAAATGTACATTTGATGCACTTTCCCTACCATTTTATCACAGTTTAGCTTTTGTAGATTCCCATTGTCTACTCCAGCCTCCAGCGCCGCCATCTACTTTCTATACCATAAGTCTGAATACTAAAGTGTGCCTACTTTTGATACATACATTTCTCTGATCAGATATTTTACGCGATCTCACTCAATTGCTGTGCCAAGTCCTCTTAGACCCCGCTATAGTGTTTTGTCCTGACTAGCTCATATTTGACCTGATAAGTTGGCACACTGGGTATCAAATAACTAAATACTGTGTTTAGGCACTATTTGGTTTTCAATAGATGTGGTCTTTCTACATATTTTTTTCCCACAATAAATAATTAAGAATTTATGATCCGTTGCAACAAAAAGTTACGTTTTCGCCAAGCTTGAAAGTGCAGCTCTTGCCGTTGAAAACTCCATTGGAAAAGTTGTTGGGGGATAGAACTCCTCCAGACCTTCCTAACACCCCAGATGTATTGTTACACATTGTTCTGCCAATTTGGAGTCCCTTTGCCATGCTTCATATTTTCAGCTGGGCTTTGAACCGCAAGCCCTGTATCATCAATCGAACACAATAGATAGCGAATGGTAAAGCTAGCCCACTTATATATTGGTTTTCTAGACCCTGTTTCATATCGGCACTCCAATGTAAGACTGCTGGTTTATCAAATTGGTAATTTTTTTAATGGTAAACACCTGTTGATAAAAGGAGATCATTTACCTTTCTTGCGTTGGCACTTTCTCTACTTTCTGCCCCTACTCATTTGCTTTGTCTTGAGTTTCTGTCTGCTGTCCCTCTACACCGCCTCTCCTCTTTAACCCCGGTCTATGACAGTGATTACCTTAACTGCCAGCCAGCGTTCGTTAGCACCCTGTCGTTATCTCGTCTGTGCCTTGACAGAGGCAGTGAGACTGTTAAGTGTAGCGGACTGTACGCTAGCTGCCTACAGTGAGGCTAAGACTGGGGTGTGTGTTTAGACTGGGCTGCCCGTTGGCTGATGCTAATGATGGGGAGCGTACTACAGACTGAACATTCTTTGATCTTTCCTCCCTTCTTTGAAAACCTCGAGTCCAGCCTGCTCCGAGGAGGTTGCTCATTGCATTGCCCCTAGTTTTACTTTGTGCCGATACAATGTATGCATGCATATGCTCTGTGTGAGAACTGGTCTGATCATCATTTCAATTTGAACAGAATGTACAATTTGTCTTGGTGATATTTTGATATTCAGCACAACCCTTGTATTCTATAGACTCTTGTCGATGTGTGTAGAGAGATAAGCCTTCTTTTGCCTTATTGATTTGATATCTCATGTTGCATCCCTTGTTAGCACCCTGAAGACCACAGAAAAGTTTTTTATATTGCCAACCGGTCCCACCTTTTGCTCTTCCCCACCCCTAATCCATTCTCTTTTTCTTCTTTGGTACAGCTCCAGGAGACTGTAAAGAGGAAACTGGACAGCGCACGATCTCCGCTCAATGGAGAACAGAACGGTATCTGTGATGGAGGCAGCTACTCGCCGACTACCAAACGGGTACGGAAGGAGGGCCCCGGCGGTTTGGACTCACTAACGGGTCTCTCCAACAACAACAACAGCAATGTACCACCCATCTCTCCACTGCATCACCAAATGGACATTAAGCCCTTACTTGGCGGGCCAAACACTTCCACCGGAAACAACACTACAAACAGCAATGGCAACCACATAGGCCAGGGGTCCGATGATCTTGGAAAGAACGGTGGAAGCCATCTCTCGGACATGAAGCTGAATGGCTCGTTGGACCTTGAGGACAGCTTCGGGCTCCTCAAAGACTTAAAACAGGAGCCCCTGGATGACGGGGGTGGGATGGAGTCCTCTGATCCCCAGTCTCTTTCCAATCAGAACAAACTGTTCTCCGACATCAACCTCAATGACCAAGAGTGGCAGGAGCTGATCGACGAGCTGGCCAACACTGTCCCGGAGGACGATATGCACGACCTCTTCAATGAGGACTTTGAGGACAAGAAGGAGGCGGAGTTCGGCAGGCCGGCAAACAATCATACACCGGGCCCACAAGAAGCAGCTGGGAACACGACGGCACCGCCAGCAGCAGCCCTGCCTCCACCTCCTCAGCCTGGAGGAGGGCCCCAGGTGCCCATGGGCTCTCCACAGGTCAGTGCTCAAAGGGTCAGCAAATAGGCCAAGTACTTGAAGGATAAACATACAATAGGAGAATCTGTCAAATTATTACTCATCTTTGTTTTGCTTTTAATGCTTGAAGAACACTTCTTGCATGTCTCCAAGGTGAACGTAGTAAAATCTGAGTAATTCTTTATGAATTGAATTAATTGGGGGCCTTGTTTAACAACAATAAAACTGTATCCCCCATTAATTGATATATAAATTATTTATTTATTTTATATATAAAAAAATATTTGTAACCCCTTTAACCCTTATCTATGCCCAAAGTTGTTAGAAGCTTAGGTGAATCAGTCTCAAAGTGATATTTTTCTTATGTTCTCGCGCATTTTACTCACTTTGAATGTCTATTCACAAGAATAGAGTTTGAGTACAATTCTACAGGTTTAGGTGGTTAAGATTCTTGATTCCAATTCATAGTAATATGAACAGTTGTGTCTTTATTTTACATCTAAAATATTTGATACATGAATAGAAATTGTGAGATGTGCAGAACACAAAACAAAAACGTATGAAATGCTTACATAGTGTGTTGGGGTTATGATAAAAGAATGTTTAATAATCAAGCTGTGAGGTATGTTGGTCCAAGACAGATGGCTTCCAGCAATACTCAAATAAATCTCAAGTTACGAACAGATTTTCCTCGACATTGTAATGTGCAGGTGTAAAGGTATTTTTGCTGTTAATGGATAGTCATATTAATACTTATTAAACAAATATAAATAATTCCTAAAACAAACTATATGGAGATAGTTTTATTTAAAAATGTTTAAATAGTTTTTACTTAATAAAGTACAGAACTGAAGCAAGGAGGCGTTTCTCTTAAAGATTGACTCCAGGGACGTTCAGTTAGCCTGGCTCTTCCCAAAGTAAAAAAAAAGAGCCTTCCCACATATTTAAAGCTGTTTGATTAGCAAATCTCATTTGTTTAGTACAATTTATGTAGTTATTTGTTTTGTCTCATTTGTACAAAAACAGAAATATAAAAACAGAACGATAAGATGCTTGCATCTCATGGCTATTTCTTGATGAACAAACCAATATCGGGCCGATACTGACTCAAATAGCTGGATCAGTTTTCCTTCACTATGGGGCTTTAGTATACACTATTCAAAGGTACCAAACCTTGTGACAACAACATTCTGACAAGTAACTCCCGCTAAAACAACACAACATTATTTTTACTTTGCTTTGTGTGTAAAGACTGAACAAACAAGAGACAATGCGTAAATTAGAAAGCCTTAGTGGTGTTGGTTTTAGCCTAGAAAGAACTAGGCGACTTGTTATGTCTTTTTAACCAAGTTAATTTTCTTCCAGATTTGTGTTGAACCATTCATTTAAGAGTTCATGAGTCTCATAGTGTTATTTTTTGTTTTTGGACCATTCAGGTCCGACCATCGTCGTCAGGCCCTCAGTTTGCCACCACTGCCAACGGAACACCTCCTCAGCAACCTTTGCAGCAGTCTCCAGCCGTTGCCATGGCATCAGGTTCCCCATTGCACAACTGCGTGGCTCGCTCCCCTCAGACCCCAACCCAGGCTCAGACACAAGCAGTCTCTAGGCCAGCCAATGGATACATGATGAACCCAGGCCCGGGGGTCAGTCAAGCGGGCACGGGACCTGGAGCGACGGGAGTTGCACCTGGAGGTCAGCCTGTTGGGCCAGTGACACCAGAACTTTCTCCAGCAGAGCAGCTAAAAGCAATGGCTCAGCAGCGTGCTAAACTTCTGCAGCAGAAGCAGCAACAAGCAGCTAACTGGTCCCCTGCAGGAGCTCCAACCAGTCCTTATAACTCTGGTCCCTTTAACCAAGACAAACCCAACAGCCCCATGATGTACCCACCGCAAGCCTTTAACGCTCCACAGGGCCCTCTAGTGGCTGGGATGACCCCAAACAATGGGCCCAAAGCCCCCATGAACAACTACCTCCCTCACAACCACATGGGCATGATGGGCCAGCAACAGCCAAACAGCATCAACCAGAACGCCATGACCAAACAGCAGCAGCACACGGCAGCCATGTTGTCGTACAACAACACCAAACCGCTGAGTCACTTCAGCGGCAGTGGAGTCGATCACATGGGCCAGAGGATGACTCCCCCCATGGGAGGGAACAATCAGGTCAAGAACCCCATGATGCCTCCCTACATGGGCGGTGGGGGAGGCGGCGGCCAGGGCGCGGGGCCGGGGCAGACCCAGGGGCCAATCCCGGGACAGACGGCCCACCTGAGTGAGGAGCAGAAGAGGATGCTGCTGATGAAGCAGAAGGTGTTGAACCAGAACATGCCCTACAGCGCCATGCAGCCTCATGGACAGGTAAGGCACCTGTTGCTTCTTCACTTCGGTCAAGGAGGTTATGATTGCGGTTTGGTTTAACTGTTTGTCTGCAAGATTACGGTATGACTACTGGCACAGTCTTCAAGAAACTCGGTAAGCAAGCACCAAGGATAGTGCTTTCTTAGTGGCCTTCTAGTAAATCAATGGGGCGAAACAAAGTTGTTTGCATTGTATTGGTTCAGTTCAAGAGAAGTCAATACTGTTGCTTCTGCGTAGAACCAGGAGAAAGGTTTCCTTCAGCTGTCTGTAGCTCAAGCTCCGATTCCTGAGTCATTCTTCAGATGAAAACAGAAAGCTGGAGTTGAATGCCATGTTAAAGGATGCTGGTGTTAAAGAACTCTCAACCTAAGACCTTGGGAGGAGAACGAAACACTTGAAAGGTTTTTCTTGTCAATCTTTGATGTGCTACAGGAAACATTGACTGTCCACTGGAGACTATCTATAAAATGTATAGGTGAAATGGATGCAACACACAGATTGAATTCGAACAGTTGACCAGGGCATATTATGGAAAAATGGTTGCTGTTTTACAAAACCTTCCTAACGTGTAGCCAGAGAAGGTAAAATGGCGGTAGTTTCCCCAGCAACAAGCCAGGGCTGGGAATAGGCATAGGAAAATGGCCTGTCGACAGTGTATTGATGCCTCTGCAACACTAGCAGCACTGATAGCCTCTCCCCCCACACCCACTCCTCCCAGACACATAAGCGCATGCACTCACACACCACGGCAAACACCAAAGCTAAACGGCTCCTTAGCTCATATCCCCAATCTGTCACAGCTGACTGATGGCTGAGATTGGAGCGCTAAGCCAAGCTAGCTGCTGTCATTACCAAAAGCCCGCCTCTGGCAGTTTGTTTTCCGAGCCCCAGCGACCAGCGCAGCCCACTGTAACGCTCCGGTGCTCTGGCCAGGTGTCAGGTGTCTTTAATAACCCGCCGGACGGAGGACGTTAAGGAAGAATAGGAGGACTATACCCTCACAAATAAACAGCCACACAAGTGCAAGATCACACTTCTTCTTATTATCTCAGGGCCATCGTCAATAGAAAGTGTGTGTGCATTCTTGTTGATGATTCACTTGTCAATGTTGTCTCCCTTTATCTCTCTGTCTCTCTCACTCTACCTCCCTTGCGTTCATGATATGGCTACAGTCAGTCACCTCCTCCTCCTCCTCCTCCTCCTCCTCCTCCTCCTCCTCCTCCTCCTCCTCCTCCTCCTCCTCCTCCTCCTCCTCCTCCTCCTCCTCCTCCCGTCTAAAGATCTCTACGTCTCCTGTCCTGCTCCTCCGCCCCCCCTCTCCTCCCTCTCTTTCTCCCCCTGCCAGAGACACTCAGCACCAATAAAGGAGCAGATTTATTAATATGGGGCCATTGTGGCTGCTGCCTGAAGGGCTGTGCGTTTGTGTGCGTAAGTGAGCGAACGAGCGCGAGTCTGTGCACATGCATGTTTGTGTGTATCATAGATTTTGGGGAGGGGGGGGAAGGAGAGATTTATTTGAGTGAGCAGAGGAGAATTGGAGAGCGGGAAGGGAGCGGAGAGGTGGAAGAGAGAAAGAGACTTAAAGGAGAATGCAGAAAGAGAGAGATTTATGTAGAGTGAGGATGGAGCATAATAAAAAGAAAGTCAAGGGCCTGGAAATAAGTGAGCAATGCAGAGTGGAGTGTCTAAAATGCAAAATATTCACAGTGCATGGCGGGTGCAGACGACTTCATTTTAGCATAGGATATGAACAACAAGTGGTAACATTTAAAGGGGAAGCTGAACCTTTTTACAAATCAATATAACTTCACTAGGGATAGTTTTGATTAAAGTCTTCTGTTGTTCTTACAATGCTCTGTCTAGTCTGAGATAATAACTGACGATGTCATAGTGATGTCATCTTGGCTTGGAGAGCAGATATCTATGATTTAAAAGTCAGCATTCAAAATGGGAGTTTGATTTAATGTCACATTGGATTTATAGAGCGATTGAGAACATCAGCTCAATAGAACAAATGTTTACGGAGGTAATAATTCAAGCAAGAAGCAGTGTCATTTTCTCATAGACTTCTATACAACCAGACTTCTTTTTTTACAACCATCAAATATTAGAGTAAGTCCATGTTTAAGGTACGTCTGCATTGGCTTCACGTTTCTGACTTGTAGAGTTGCTGCTAGTACAGAGAGGGGAAAAGACCGTTTGGATTGGTACCAGTAGATACCTAACATTTAAAAAAGTGGTGACGTGCCATCCCTACCTTTTTAGATTTCTCCAACAGTGTTCCCCTTGCAAAGCTAAAATATTGGATGACAAACCAATGGCAGTATTATCAATACTTTCATCAGTCATTATTGTTTAGGTGCTAGAAAAGAGATCTCATGATACAAACAATGTATTGCTGCTTTAGCAAACTTATTCATTTCTACTTATTATTAATATGAGTTTCAGTTCATAGAGAGATAATTAGTTGGACCATACAGGTCAACGTATGTCTGTTGATTTCTGTCAAAACTAAGCTGAATTAGTAGTCTGTGTATGTATTATTTCTTGATGCTGAGTAATTTGTTTTTATATGCAGATTCCCTTGGTAGTATTTGTTTTTGTTTGGGCAGGTGATGCTAGCTGTGTTTAGATTCAGATTCCTTTGTCTGCATTAGAGTATGTACATTAACCTTTGGCTATGTGTGTTGTGTTGTCTCACAGGTGGTGCTTAAACATCACCGTCTCTCTGCTCCATCCTCGCTTCCTCTCTGATTCTGTTAGTGTGTGTGTGTGTGTAGGCTAATCCAGTTAGCAGCTGCTCGGGGAAACTTCAGCCTCGCTCCTCAAAAGCTCGTTAGTCAAGCTTTAATTGTTGCTCCCTCGCTTTGCATATCGCCATGACGCTAATTTATGCCCGTTGTCGCGGTTACCGTCGCCACGGTGGTGGATGTCTCAGAGGAAGCAGTGAGTGGCGGGAAGCAAAAGGCTTGTGCACGAGTCTGTGGAAGATGTTTGTGTGACTGCCTGTCTGCTGCGGTTGCCTCAGAGAGAGAGAGAGAGAGTGTGTGTGTGTGTGTGTGTGTGTGTGTGTGTGTGTGTGTGTGTGTGTGTGTGTGTGTGTGTGTGTGTGTGTGTGTGTGTGTGTGTGTGTGTGTGTGTGTGTGTGTGTGTGTGTGTGTGTGTGTGTGTGTGTGTTGTGTGTGTGTGTGTGTGTGTGTGTGTGTGTGTGTGTGTTGTGATGTGTGTGTGTGTGTGTGTGTGTGTGTGTGTGTGTGTGTGTGTGTGTGTGTGTGTGTGTGTGTGTGTGTGTGGTGAGACGGATGTGGCGTGTTGCACAAGTGTGTGTGCAGCTGTGTGAAGCTAGCAGCACGGGGGCGGGTCTCTGGGGTTATCTGAGTGATGATTGGACGAGAATGGATTGACAGATGTTGGGCTCATAGGATGGCTTCTGGTGTCATCCTGATAAATTAGAGTGGGATGTTTGACTGTTTGTGCGTGTGTGTGGAAGTAAGCACATGTGTTTGCTCGTGTGTGGAAGACCAGGGTGTCGCACACAGACTACAGTGCACGAAGGAGCCGGTGCTAATAGCCCTGTGAGTCACGACATCATCCCCCCCACACACACACACACACACACACACACGCGCGCACGCACACACACACACACACACACACACAACAAATAAACAGGCGTTGAAAAACACCCACAGGCATGCACTCTTTTCCACCTTCTCCACCCCTCTCTTTCCAGAGGTAAAGCCTCTCTCATCATCCTCTCTGTCCTGTTTGTTATCCCTTTCTTCATCATAGGAGAACCCTGACCTCCACAAGGTCTCAGGGGTGGCAAACACACACACACACACACATTACATTACATTGCATTTAGCTGACGCTTTTATCCAAAGCGACTTACAATAAGTACATTCGACCAGGAAGACACAACCTTGAAGAAAACAGAATCATATAAGTACATC
The DNA here is from genome assembly GCF_902827175.1 of Gymnodraco acuticeps. Classification (NCBI taxonomy): domain Eukaryota; kingdom Metazoa; phylum Chordata; class Actinopteri; order Perciformes; family Bathydraconidae; genus Gymnodraco; species Gymnodraco acuticeps. Next base: position 435,312 of record NW_022991123.1, read on the forward strand.
AGGTTTCATAGAGCCAAACATTTCAAGTGCTACTCAACTGGCTTTAGGTAAGCCAGTCCTTTATTAGTATATAAGTGCTTTGTCAATAGTTCTATCGCTCGAAGTGGAGTCGAAAGAGATGAGTTTTCAGTTTGCGCCGGAAGATGTGCAAGCTATCTGCCGTCCTGATGTCAATGGGGAGCTCATTCCACCATCTTGGAGCCAGGATAGCAAACCCACGTTTTTGGTTCCCCCTCGCAAGCGAGGGTGCAGCGAGTCGTTTGGCTGATGCAGAGCGTAGTGCACACGCTGGGGTGTACGGTTTAACCATGTCCTGGATGTACGAAGGGCCAGATCCATTCGCAGCATGGTAAGCAAGTACCAGTGTCTTGAAGTGGATTCTAGCAGTTACCGGAAGCCAGTGAAGGGAGCGGAGGAGCGGAGTGGTGTGGGAAAATGTAGGTAGGTTGAAGACCAGACGAGCCGCTGCATTCTGGGTGAGCTGCAGAGGTCGGATGGCACATGCAGGTAGACCAGCCAGGAGGGAGTTGCAGTAGTCTAGGCGTGAGATGACGAGAGCCTGGACCAGAACCTGAGTCGCTTTCTGAGTCAGCTGGGGACGTATCTTCCTGATGTTGTAAAGCGTGTATCTGCAGCAACGGGTTGTAGCAGCGATGTTTGCAGTGAAGGACAGGTTGTTATCTAGGGTCACACCCAGATTCCTTGCAGTCTGAGTCGGGGAAACAACTGAGGTGCCGATGTTGATTGTTAGGTCAAGAGTGGGACAATCTTTTCCCGGAAGGAAGAGCAGCTCAGTCTAGTCAAGGTTGAGCTTGAGGTGATGAGCAGACATCCACTGAGAGATGTCAGCTAGACAAGCAGAGATGCGTGCGACGACCTGGGTCTCTGAGCGGGGAAAGGACAGAATTAATTGGGTATCGTCAGCGTAGCAGTGGTATGAAAAACCATGCGGGCTAATGACTGATCCGAGCGAGTTTGTGTACAGGGAGAAGAGGAGGGGACCAAGAACAGAGCCCTGAGGGACCCCTGTAGTTAATTGACAAGGGTCAGACTCAGACCCTCTCCAAGTCACCCTGTAGGTACGGTCTTTGAGGTATGAGGTGAGGAGGGAAAGTGCAGAGCCTGAAACTCCAAGTTTTTGGAGAGTGCGAAGGAGGATCTGATGATTCACCGTGTCGAATGCAGCAGACAGGTCCAACAGGATGATGACAGAGGAGAGGGATGCAGTTTTGGCAGTGTGCAGTTCCTCCGTGACAGCAATGAGAGCAGTTTCTGTGGAGTGACCTGCCTTGAAACCAGACTGGTGCGGATCCAGAAGGTTGTTCTGATGGAGATAACAGGAGAGTTGTTTAAAGACAGCGCGTTCAAGTGATTTAGACAGGAACGGGAGGAGAGAGACAGGCCTGTAGTTTATAACATCTGACGGGTTGAGAGTGGGTTTCTTTAGGAGAGGGTTTACTCTTGCCTCCTTGAGACTGTTTGGAAAGTGACCAGAAGTTAGAGAAGTGTTGATGAAATGGGAGAGAAACGGTAGAATATCAGGAGCGATAGTCTGAAGGAGGTTTGAAGGGATAGGGTCCAGAGGACAGGTGGTAGGGCGGGCAGAGGTAATGAGGGTAAGAACCTCACTTGGAGAGAGAGGGGAAAAGAACACACACACACACACACACATGCAAAGCCAGTTGTCCAGAACATCTCACGTGTTGAACTAGAACCTGACAGATATGTTTTCTAGACCAATATTGATGACTGATTTAATTGTTTTTCTTCTCAACAATTTTCAAATTTTAAAAGTTAACAATTTATTATTATAAATTATTATAATAAAAGTAACAATAATAATAATGCAAAAATCAATAATAATAATAATAATACACTTTATTCATATAGTACCTTTCAAAACAGATTTTCAAGTGCTTTCACATAAAACTGAATTAAGTTAAAAATACAACAAAGAAAACAGCATCACGTAAAACACAGTAATGATAACCTTTATTTATGACATTTTGTAAACATAGTTATGAAGCGCTTTACAAAGGAGAACACATTTAAAGGGGCCCCTGTTATGCAAATGTTCAGTTCATATTGTATTTTGTGCCTTTCTGTGACATGTTTACACATACAATGCGTTGGCAGGCAAGCCAATAGAAACGCAAGTGTTACGTTGTGATGTCACTATGTCGCAGAAGTAAACAAAGGACTATTATCAGGGCATTTCTGGCAGGAAGGTCGGTGTTTCATGCTATATGTTCCTATGGAAGACACATTTTATTTTATATAAATGGATATATATATATATATATATATATGTATAATCCCTTTTATTTAATATAATTTTTTTAACTACCAAATATCAAGTACTAATATCGGCATTGTACTTTTCCCAACCACAATTTGAAGGATGGGGGGAGAAAGAACTGGGGACAGCAAGTCATGTCCTTCTCTCTCTTTCCTCCATCTTTTCCCATGAGCTGGAGATATTACCTTCCCGCTCTCACCCTCTCCTCCTCACGTTCACACATTTCCTCTCCTGCTCACTCTGTCACCCCCCACACTCTGTCTGAGTCTCACACACACGCGCGCCACACACGCGCGCGTACACACACGCGCGCGCGTACACACACACACACCCACACCACACAAGTGAATACTGCTCACTCTCTCACTCCTCCATCTCCCTCACACATGTCAGGGCTTGAGCAGAGCCGCTCTCAGTTCCTGTAGAGAGGCTCTGAAGAGGGGGAGGCAGGTTGTGGGTGGAGGGGGGGGCAGGGTGGAGACTGCTGTGTATTTGCTCTCTCTGTCTCTATATCTCTCTAGCCTCTAATGGCGCATTTCCACTGCAGGGCCTCATACGGCTTAGTACGGTATAGTTAGGCCTTGGTAGGCCAGGCTCACTTTATGCTGCGTTTCCATTACAGTTTAGTAGCTGGGGCAGTAACTATAGTAACGCAGTGTAGGCGGAGCCGTGACGTCATCTTCAGTGCGAACCACAAAACTAGTGATGGGAATTCCGGCTGTTCTTGGTGAGCCGGATCATTTAGCTCACCAAGAAGAGCCAGCTCTTTCGGCTCCCAAACGGTTCTTCAGTTTACCACATATTTTACCTTTTATAATTAAATCAAATGTAGCCCTGTTTTGACTAATGATTTATATGTGTACACATATATCACTTACATTATTCAATACATCCTTTGTACTGAAGTATTCAAAAGTAAAAATTACCCTTGTAACTCTCTGATACCACCCAATGAATGCACTGACTTGCTTGTAGAACCACGCTACACAAAGCAGATAGCAACAACACCTATAAAAACTTAAGCATAGACATTTAAAAAAAGGGGCTACTGTATCGACATTTTAAAATTATATTTAAAGAAAAGGCCCTGACAACAGCTGACATCAAACTTTGCTGAGCCTAAGGATAATCATAAATAAATAACATAGTAAAAATAAATATATTGCAATGCTCAAAACAGCAACATCCAACAGTCTCTAATCCTTGGATATTACATGTCACTGCATGCATGCACGGAGCAGCTGTAGCGCGGAGATCATCATCATCATCATCATCATCATCATCCTCACCTCCGGGGAGTCCGGGGGCATGCTCCCCCGGGAAGATTTTGTTTTTTAAATATTGAAGTTAAATGCATCAACCTGGTGCCTTTTGAGAGCAAAATGAATTTAAGGATACATCTCTCAACACCCATATGAAACAGAACTGTAAACAGAGTTTCTTTTTCTTTATGGATATTTTACAAATCACTCCCCTTTTAAACGTTATTCTTGTTTTACTGTCATATAGTATTTCATAACTGTTTTTCATTTATTCTCATAAATGGTGACCAAAACGTTTGAGACCCACTGAGATAACTAGACTAAAGTTAACTAACAGAGTCCCTTACCTCACTGAGCTGTAGTTATCTCTCAGTCTGACAGGACAGAGCTCTCCCTCTCATTGTTTTAGAAACAGCTTCTAATATCCGTTAAGCTAACCAGATGCTAACAACAACAATGCACATAGTGAGTTTGGTAGAAATATACTCTATAATAGTAAAGTTATTTAAGATGATGCCATATTTATTGAAGATTTACATTATAAATATTCCCCAAAAGCATATTCTTCGAAATTACTTGCTGTAGTATGACACACAGGAGACTATTGATGTGTGTGGTGAGTTTGGTAGTAATAAGTTGTAATAGTGATTGAATATTATTGTATTCTATTTGTTCGGAGTTGCACTTTGCAGACGGTCCCTGAGCACTCGTTTCTTCTCCGGCTGCGGATAGAGACCAATGTAATGTGTCCAGCTCGGACGACGGCGCTTATTGGCTTTTTTTGATCAAAATGTGATTGTAGTTCGTTGTCAACCTTACCACGGTACTTAGGAGACGTCATTTGTGTCTGAATAACGTTTTCATGAGTTATTGATCCGTGAAATCAGAATCTCCCAATATCGTTCCAACTTTACTGAACTAAGCCAGAAGACCGTCTCATTTCGCAGACCGCTCGGTTTGCTGTTCCTTCACTTTATTTTTATATACATTTATTTTGGACGAAAACTTAGCGTGAGGAAAGGCAAGTGAGTGCGTGAGATATGGGTTAATTGCGTGACTCTCACGCTCAATGCGTGAGTGTTGGCAGCCCTGCAAATATGTTGGGCCGGGTTTGGCACGGCACGCTTTCGTGGTACGCGCTGCAGTGGAAATGCGTCATAAGATGCTTCCTGTTAGGACGAACACAAGACAAACAGCTCTCTCTGTGCTCCTGCTGTGCATTTACTTTCTTCTCTCCTCATCTCCTTTCCTCTCCTCACATTTCCTTTCCCTCCTCTCCTTTCCTCCTTTCCTCTTTTTCATTCTTCTAATATTTATTCTTCTCCTATTCTCTTGTTTCCTCTCCTGGCATCCTTACCTTTTTCTAAATTGTACTTGCCTCTCCTTTTCTTTTCCTAACATTATCTTTCCTTTCCATCCTCTCGTTTCATCTCCTCGCATCCTTTCCTCTTTTAAGATTTCCTTACCTCTCTCCACCTCCTTTCCTCTTTCCACATGTCCTTTTTTCTTCTCCTTTCTTTTCCACACATCTCCTTTCCCTTCCCCATGTACATTTTCCTCTCCCATCTCTTTCATTCATCCTCACTCCCCCTCCCTTTTCCTCTGCCTCCTTAACCACTCAGCCTCTCCTGTGCTTAGAGGCAGCTGTTAGTGCCGAGCTCCACTTCACCACTTCGGATCAATAGTGTGTGTTTGTGCCTGTGTGTGTTTGTCATTGCTTGTGTACGCTCTTAATTAATATATATATATATAGAAAAGTATTTGTGTGGTTTAATGCAAGTCAAATGCTTGTGATAGAACTGTGTGGATATAAGTTATGTAGGATTGTATGCATGTGTGTGTTTATAATACAGTGAGCATGCATGATTGTGAGTGTATTATGCTAATGTAGGAGATAAGAGTGGGCACATAAGTGTGTGTTTATGTATCTTGTGCGTGTGTTAGAGCAGCATCAACAGAGAAAACAATTCCCAGGGTCCCCACACACCCCACAACACACACACAAAAGATGTTCGGTTTTCTCCGACAGTGCCAGAGAAAACACACCGAGGCAGACCATCTCCACCCATTCGACACGCCCGGGGGTGTGAGTACAGGGTCGGGGAGGAAATATCAATACTCACCTCCACCAACAGGCTGCTGGTTTAGAGGAATGACACTGTGTGTGTGTGTGTGTGTGTGTGTGTGTGTGTGTGTGTGTGTGTGTGTGTGTGTGTGTGTGTGTGTGTGTGTGTGTGTGTGTGTGTGTGTGTGTGTGTGTGTGTGTGTGTGTGTGTGTGTGTGTGTGTGTGTGTGTGTGTGTGTGTGTGTGTGTGTGTGTGTGTGTGTGTGTGTGTGTGTGTGTGTGTGTGTGTGTGTGTGTGTGTGTGTGTGTGTGTGTGTGTGTGTCTGGGACAAAGGGAGGCATGGAGAAAAGATGCAGTCAGAAGGCTGCATACTAAACAGACTGCTGTCACCCCGCCAGCACCACACACACACACGCAAGCACAAAAATGTAAATTCATGCTTGGTTGCTCTACCTCTTATATACACACTTACAAACAACACACACACACACAGACTCCCCTCGTGCCAGCTCAAAGTTTGGCTGCCTTGCTCGGCTGCCGGTTGCCATGGCAACCATTGCCCACAGCACCTTGCAGCCCAAATCAATGGCAGCTCCAAGATGAGAGTAGGCAGGAGTTGTGCGTGTGTGTGTGTGTCTGTTTGAGTGTGTCTATACACACGACAGCCTGTCTGTCCAATTGTTCCAGGCTGTAAGCAGGTTGTTCTTGTGTATAGTTTAGAGATAATTATGGCATAAGGCTCAGCTGCAGATTGCATTAACAGATCGCTATCAATGTTGTACACATTGGATATAAGCCTAATTTCTTTTGGAGAAAGATGGGAGGAGAATCATTTGGCTAAAAGCAAGTGTGTGAGGTCAGTTGGTTAATTCAGACCATGGTGTGTTTGTGCCAACTTGCTAATCATCACCTTGTTTGTGTTGATGCCTCTATAAATGTTTCTCCCGTGCCAAGAGACACACACACACAAAGACAAAGTCGAGGGACGACACAGATGTGACCCCGCCCTTGTCCCCAAAATGCACCCCACCCTCCCCATCTGCTCAGTCAGATGCTAACACACACACACACGTTGCCACTTACCATTAACACCACTCACCACTGTTCAGTGACATGCTCCAGTAGGTATACACACACATACACACATGACCATAGCAGCCAGTCTAGTAAAGTCGTACAGTTCACCTACGTGCGTCTGTCGGAGGCTCTGCATTCATATTCCAGCCCTTCCTCTTAACCCCCACCCCACCCATCCCCACATCTATCACTCTACATCACTCCACTGTGTGGGCTCAAAGAAGGAAGGAGAGAATGGCGGAGGAAAACAGAGAAGGCAGACAGAGGGGGGGGGGGGGGGCGTTACAGGGGGAGGTGTGGTAGGCTCTTTGAGGATTAGGTTTGAGAATTTTGACTCTGTCTTCCAGAAGAAAAAAGGAGGCGTTGGTGGTGATGGTATTGGTGGAGGGGGTAGATTGACTCCTCGGAGCAATTTACCTCAAACGGCTCCGACACAGCTAATCCGCTCTTAAAGGAACCTAATCCAACAGTCTTGTACCTGATACTGAGAAAAGAGAGTGGCAGAGGGAAGACGGGAGAGAAAAACGAGGGAGGGTGGGGAGAGGGTTCCACACTGTTCCGTGTTCACACAGACTAAATGGTTAATCTATGTTTACAAAGCATTGCCAGATTGATTTCGAACACTACACAAGATGGTCAGCTCGCCAATGTTTTTTCCAAAGACTCATTCTTCTCTGCCATCCAACAATTCAGTCAGTGCTATTCCTTTGGGCTGCTTCATTTTGGTTTAATTCTTATTCTTTTTTAGTTTATTTTAACAGGGACAATGCGCAATTAAAAGTAATTAAGCACCAGTTAGCTTCAAGCTAATTAGCATATGTGTCCCTTGGCAGATAGAAGAAAAAACAATCAACAATACATGTCCATCAATGTGAGATGATAAATATAATCTGTAATTGAAATACAATGAATTCAGGGCTATCATTTGTTACTTTTAGAAGCTTGCTAGTAATAATTGCTACCGAACGTAACTCGTATCTTCTGTTGGCGCTAACATAAACTACAAACTTGAGGTTATACTGCCATGTTCTTGCAAATACTTACATTTTCCTTCAACATTCTCCTTTACCTGGTCACGGTTAGTGATATAGAATAATCCACCATGCGTCCTAGCACAATAGGTGTGAGAGCCTTGGTGATGAAGAGACTGCTAGCTGGGAAACTAGCTGCTAACAGACTAGCAAGCCTCGCTTAGTGTCAGAAAAATATGCTGTATACAGGAAGAAAAAGATAAATCCTGTTTTCGGCTAAGATAAATAGTGCAACTTTGTAAATCTAAAAAAATAAATGTGATTTTGAAAGCCGTTTGGGTTCAACAAAGTTAACAATGACAGTACTAGCGCACAGTGACCGGAGTAGAAAGCACTGTTAGCATGGGTTAAAAACTTCTGATACCTCATTCACACCAACGGTGTTTCAGGGCCGGTTCGGAGCTGGAGCTTGAAAAGCACCGGGTTTTCCTGTTCACACCGCAGCGGAGCAGCTTCTTAGCTCCAGAATCCGGTTCGTTTCAAGCACCAAAAAACTGTCCGGCCAGAGCAAAAGCACCACATACGTCACGCTTACGTCGAGGCGGGGGCAGGGGCAGAGACAGATCAACTCCTGAACAACAACAAAAAGCCCGCGTTTTATCCAGTTTGTACAACGATGGAGAAACTTAACAAGAGTTTCAGTGTTTCTTCCATAGACTGTATATATAAAGGTTTCTGCTCATGGTGAAGCAACATGTCTGCGTGTTAAGGTGGAACCTGAGCATTCACGTTGATCACCTCTCATTATAACTCATTATAAATCTATAAAACTATAAATATTAAACTTTACTTCACGTGTTCTTTTGAGAACAGTTGTTACATACCTGGGTGAAGGTTACAGTTCATTTACATGAAAGATACAACGTTACTCCAAACTCATGGGCTGCTTCTCAGGTCGATTAAATGAAATCCTTGCTTCCCTCACTTGCGTCGTTTCCCTGCGTTTAGTCCCTCCCACCAGGGAAGCATGGAGGGACGCAAGGAAACCACGAGAAGCAGGGAAATGAGTTTTAAGAGCAATGGGACGTCCTTTCCTCCGGAGCGTCACGTGAAGCGACGTCCGTTTGTGATGACGCTGCACAGCTGATCGTCTGACAGCAGCTCTGTCCCCGTTATTTCCACACACACCCCCGCCTCTGTTAGTACACATTTACTGACACAAACATTTGTATCATCTGTTGTAGACCCCAATAAATAAAATAAAATAAGAACTAATTCTCAAAAAAGATAAACGCCATTCTTAAAATGTATAAGCGAACAATAGTTTGATTAATATTGATTAGAGTGCACAATAGAAATAAAATAATAGAAAGAAAAAGAAAAAGAAAAAGAGATATGTTATCTATCAAAACCCAGTTAGATTAACATTCATTGGACTGCACACTTTGTGTGTTTGTGTGGATATGTAGCATATTAACATTTTAATAGCACTTAATGACTGACTGAATGGAAATGACAATAAATGAAAATGTAAAACGAAAAAAGCGATCATGAAAATGTTTCCAAAAAATGAATTAAATGATTTTTGACCACTTTGTTGTTCAGATATATCACATATTTGTAACTAAATGATACATGAATTGAAACAAAACACGGTATAAACTGAGGAGTGACTCCCGTGAGGTTCATGTATTTTCTTCACTCTGCTCTCATGTCAAGAAGCATCAGATCAGTGCATGCACTGCCTCGTCCAATCAGTGAGCGATACACAGTAAGGGGGCGGGGTGAGTATCTGAGGATTTCATCGGAGGATGGTCTGGTGGTTCCTCGGTTATCGCTCCTCCATGATCGCTCCTCGCTCCTCGATCCTCGGTCCTCTGGCAGAAATAAGAGCCATGGGACGGTACTCAAGATGGCGCAGGCAAATCAACTTCCGGTGAGACCGAGGAGCGAGGAAATGAAAATAGTCGACCTGAGAAGCAGCTATGGTTCAGTCCACCTTAAGAAATAAGACCGACCTCGGAAGCAGTTGTGTTTTAAAAAAACCTTTATTGACACGAGTACACTTTTTTATAAGAATATAACTAAACCACAGAAATGACTCCGGAAAAGCTGCAGATAGAGCCTTAAGAAAAGAATGCAACTGATTTCATCCGTGCGGTTTGGCTTTATGAAGCAGGCACGCAAACGATGACGCAACGACGCATTACCAGTCGGACTCTGGGCGGTGTGAAAAGAGCCAGAGCTAAACCGAAGAACCGGTTCTGAACCTGAAAAGCTCTAGCACGGAGCTTGAACCGGAGTTGCGTTGTTGTGAATGAGGTATGACAAGCCAGGATGGACAGATAGTGACAACGAAAGAGAGGAAGATGATGATTAAACGGTAGAAGAGAAGCAATGAATTAGCTGAATGGCGAGGAGGCATTGTGAGTCATACGTTAGTAAAGCATGGAGAAGTGGGCTGCACTGGAAAAAGAGAACTATGTAACGCAGGGAATTCAGGCTCATGCTTTTTGTTTCAGGGCAGAGAAGGTAGCGAGAGATGGAAACTGATCACAATAAGACCGAGATCACATAATGCGCAAATGATAGATTGGAAAAAGAGCAACACGGAGAAATAGAGAATAAAAAATAGTTATGAAGAGCTAAAGCGGATTACGGCTCTTCTTTCTCTCTTTCTCCAGATTTGTGAGATCGTTTTCTAGTTCTTGATGCATTCCTTATACAAATGTCTGTGCACAGGCTTTCTCCCTCTTTCTGCCCTCAACGCATCTTCTCCCTCTTTTTTATATTCCTATTTTCTACCCATTCAACTCTCACGAGCCAGGTTTCCATCCAAGCGGATCACACATTTCCCCCAACTTACTTTGGTGTGAGGAAGGTTACTCAGATTTGCTTGACACGATGAGAACATTTTCAGTCGCTTCAATTGGCGTTGACGGCAAATGCGTAATGTACGTCATCATTTATTGGCTCGATTGGATTCCATTTTGCACTTTCTCACATTTTCCTTTCATTGACACACAAACTTTCCCAACTCAGCCAAGCATTTCACGATTCTACGAATGTGACATTACATTACGTGTCCTTTAGCTGACAATTCTATCTGTATACCGCAGACATCCCAACAAAAATAATGTTGGGGTTGGGTATTTAGCCCAATGGCACTATGACATGTTTACTGCACCCAAATTACCCCCCTTAGCGTCAACCGGTCTACTTACAAAAAGAAAATGTGCATTAAAACCAATGGATAGTATCACACGTAGTGCCTTCTTCTTCATCCCCTCACTAGTCCCCCCTCCTCCACCTGCCTTCCCCTCTTCCTCTTTTCCCATGCTTTTTTCTCCCTCCATCTTCCCTTCATTCTCTCCCTCCCGCCCGGCTCCTCTCCCTCTCTGTGTGCTGTGTTTTTTGATAAAAAATAAATAAAAAATGAAGCCAAATAAACTTGAACCCCAAGAAGGTGATTGATGGTTGCGCAAAGCTCCCTCTCTCCATCTTCCCTCTGTCTTTATTCCCACCATCCCACCCTCTCCCCTCTCCCACCGGCACTATGGCTCCCTCTCATTCATCCACACACATATATACACACACAGAAGAACACACACACTGTTTGTGTAGTTTGATTAGTTATTTGTGGCCGCAGGATACAGATATGCTCAAGTAAGTCATTGTTATATGTTGGAGTGTTTTTCTATAAGATGCACTATCATTTGAGATGCTTCTGATGATAGAAATAATGCTTACTGGGTTTAAGTAACATTCTGCAATGTTTGCACATAAATACTTATTTTGTTTACCATTGTCTTCGTCACTCTTTGACGAAAACTGACAGTTTTTTCTTTGTCAACACCCAATTAATAAAATCAGCAGCAATAATACACAAAACAGGACACACTTTTTTCTTAAATGAAGAAAAACTCTATTAAAAATACCGCTTTAAGTTACAACTCCCTCACTTCTTTGGTCATTGGGCAGAAATAAATATTAAAAAGGTAAAATATAATTGTTTTTCTAGCTTTTGATCTCTGCAGCCATACTTAAATATGGATGCTTTCATAGCTGTGACTCTGCTGTTTCTCTATAAACAACTTTTTAAAGGTCCCATGTCATGGCCATTTCCACTGATCATAATTTCATTGTTGAGGTCTACTAGAATAGATTTATACTGTGCAATTTTCCAAACTCACATTGTTTCGCATACAGCATCTCTGTAAAGTATGTGTATTCACTCTCTCCACTAAACGGCTCGTTGCAGCTCTTGCCCCCCCCCCCTCCCTGTGAGCCCAGTGTGCTCCGATTGGTCGGGACCAGTCGGGAGGTTGTGAATCGCGCTAAACTCCGTGGAGGTGTGATTTCCTTGTTTAGCGATACACAGCGAAACACAGCCAAACTCATCCTGAGCACACACAAAGTCACAGCCGAAGTAAAAACAATAAGTGTGGCTTGATATTGAGTAAGAAAAAGGTTGATAAACGCTGTGAGAATGGGTCTGCAGAGAGAATTTAGCCGCGATCCCAACTGTCTGTTATCAGCCTGCAGCCAGGGAGGAGAGATCAGCAGAGCTGCTTGCACTGAGTGTGTGAGGAAGTCCGTGGATTGGTCAATTTGGACCAATCAGCGGGGGCTTAACGTAACGGCTCTGTGGACGTAAAGTAACGGCTTCACGGATTGGTCCATTTCGTTCCGGGGACGACATGACATCATGATGTACCCGGAAGAATCAAATGGACAGTGACGTTTCTCCAACGAGGCGTTTTGGGGAGGTATTTTCTGTTTTAGGGTTTTACTCGCTACAGGGTTTTGACTCTGCACACCGTTTACAAGCATAAAAACCTTCATAACACACATGGGGACGGGTAATAACCGGAAAAGCATGACATGTCACCTTTAACACATTGAGATAATAGCCGCGTTCACACCGCAGTACTTTTCCCACTTTAGTTCCGATATAGTTCCGAAATGTCGCGTTCACACCAAAAAAATCCGGAACTAAAATTAGTTAATCAGAACCTTTTCACCCCCTTTTCCGTCCCTGCTCGAGAGCAGGTACTTTCGTGGGAGAAAAAGGTTCCTATGTCTGATTGGCTGGGTGGAATGTACACCACGCCCCGTAAAACTTCCAAAAAGTTTTGTGAAGCCGCCATTTTATTATCCTTGCATTAGCATTATTAGCATTAGCATTAGCCCAGCGCACAAACGCAGAGAGACTAACTTATGGCAACACAAAAGAAAACATGGGAGCGGTGGAGATGAGGAGGTGTCGGTGTTCTGGCGATTTACTCGGAAGGCTTCAGTAGAAGCTGCTGGGAGTCCTAGCAGCTTCTACTGAAGCCAGTCCCATACATGCCAACCTTTCCAAATCCAAAAGAGGTAGGTTTGCGCGCGGCAAATGTGCACGCCCAGATGAGGTAATCAGAAGAAATGGAACCCCAGTAATTACATGTATAAACCATGTCTTTAACATATATTGCATAATTTTCAGAAAAAGTGGTAGTTTGGTAAACAGTGACATCAACGACATGTCTGGTCTGTAAAATGCCCGAAGTTTAAAAGAATGGGAGATAAATATCCCAAAGTCTCCACATTTTATTATATTTTTAATGTGTTTCCGGTCCTCTTTCAGTTGAGACAGTGTAGATGAAGGATGTGTCAGGATGTAGAACTCTTGTGTGAACATTGGATAAAGCCAGGTTCATATTCTTGTTTCATGTTGTTGAGAGTCAAAGGTTTGCACAGAGCGAAATATCTTTGTTGTGCCATAAATCAGAAAATACTGCATTAAAAAAAGTCATTTCCTGCATGTTTCTACTGATAAAGTGTGATATAAATAATGTACAGGCTTTCAGATTGCTGTAGTTCACTAAACAGAGACATTAACGACATGTTTGGTGTTGAAAATGTCAGAAAAAGTGAAAGAATGGGAGATAAATATCTCAAAATGGTATTATATTTTGTGTGTGTTTGTGGTCATCTTTCAGTTGAGACACTGTAGGTGAAGGATGCTTCAGGACGAGACCAAACACTGGATGTCTTTCAGTCGCCAACATGTGTTTTCGAGACACTGATATTAACGGGGAAATCCTGCAGGACTCAAATGCCTCGTCTCTGTTCCCTTAAACTCATTTGGGAGTGATTACCCATCAGCCCCGGGGGTGCAGAGGAAAGGCAGCGTTACCCCCGGTCTGCACGTTGTTTCTCTTTTAGAAACACTGTTTGTATGATGCGATCACAGACACGCTGCAAACGGTGTCCGCCAAAAGTCGAGTCCAGTGTGTATGTAGTGTCATTTTTATTTGTTCTAGTTTGGGAAGATTGAAAATCGGTAGGGAAAGCCAGCTAAGTCGGTAGGCGGTAGAAATATGTCAAAAGCGGTAGACTACCGCCCAAATCGGTAGGGTTGGCAGGTATGCAGTCCCCAACTCCGGGCACTTCCGGCCGGGGACTTTGGGCGGCAGTATACGCCGTGAAGTGGTTTGCGGCCTGCCAGTAAACCCAAAGCAGAAGAAGAAGAAGTGACGTCAGCGGCTTCATTTGCCTAATCCTCCCCCAGGGACTTATTCCGGTGTGAACGCGATCTGTCCTTAGTTCATGAGAACTAAAGAGTTCTCACGAACCATTGTGGGAAAAGTACTGCGGTGTGAAAGCGCCAAATATTTAAAAATATTTAAGGAATCTTTTAAGCAGACAGATTGATAGTTTGTTATTTACTATCTTGGTTGGTAGCTAAAGACATTGATTTGTATGTGTTTACAATCTTTATCGTGTAAGTCGCATCTCAAGATCACTTCCTCAGATGTCTTATCTGAATAGATCATGTGAGATAAGATGAACCTTAAGTATCCCTAAGGGGAAATAATATTACGACAATAAGAATGACCAGAACTGCAGTTATTGAATTTATGTTTAAATACTCTTTTAATTGGAATAAAAGCAGGAACTGATATATAGTATAGTTAGTTATAGATTGATATAATATACTTGAATGTGCACAAGAGTTTATATGCATTATTCACATTTATTACAGATTTTTTTTCTGTAGTTTTGCTGATTTTATATAATATGTGTATATTATTTGGATGTGGCCATCAGGTTGTTTAACTACTACCTCAAAGCGCAATGCTGGCACTTAACACGTTTATTTAATATTTTTTATTTTATTGGATTGTTCTTTGGTCATTATACTTTAAATTATTTTTGTTTTTATAACATATTTTTATTAAAAAAATTATCTTTTTATTGCATATTATTACTACTTTTGTTTATTTAATTATTTAATTGTATGTATATATTCTATTTTATTCTAAAATAAAAAGAATAACAGGCTTTACTTATTTCTGCCATATACTGTAAAACCTATGTCTAAAAAATGATTATCTGCCAAACCATATTGATGTTATATATACAATGTTTTTTAAATTACAAAAAGATATTGTGTTTATCAGTTCAAATGTATATAATACAGTGAAAGGTTAACAACACATCCCTGTTACATGCAGCTACACAGTTGTTTTCACTTGTTGTACCTCATCAGCGCTCAGTGCACATTTCCGAGCAGGACAGCTTGTACATGTATCATTGTTATTGGAACATTTATTTTAGGTGACTTAGCATGATTCCCAGAACATCTATTACTCAGCTCGGACACGCAGAACTGAATCAGTTGTTTCGCTTGGTAGGAAAACAAAGCCTTCCTAACGACAATATTGAGAGGTCTCTTTTTTGAAGGTGCTAATGTGGCATTTACCATCACTGTCTGACACTGATGCACACCTGAGGACACACACAGTTCAAGAGGGCAAGATGAATTTTGCTGTTATTTTAGAAGAGTTGGTCAAATAAAATGTACTTTAAAGGAGCCCTAATGCTAAGTTATAGTTCCATATTTCTATAGTGTGCCTCTACCGTGACATGTCTCCATGCTTTAATGTTCAAAAAGCTCTTTATTTCTCTCATGTGTGTGCTGCAGCACCTCTTTTCACCCTCTGTCTGAAACCAGAGCCCAGTCTGCTCTGATTGGTTAGCTGGCCAGCTTTGTTGTGATTGGTGAACAGCTTAGAGTTGTCCTGCCTTTAAGCCTATCACGTACAATGAGTTGGAGCGCTTGCCAATAGAAGTACATGTGCTACGTGGTGATGTCACTATGTAACAGAAGTAAACAAAGGAGTCCAATGGAGGTGTTTCGGGCAGGGGGAAAAGTAGTATTTCAAAAAATGACATGATTACAGGGCATGCAAAAATGATACACAGTTAACACTTTAACAAATTTAAAAAAACAACTGATGACCAATATTTTATAGTAAAAAGTTATCAGATAGAAAATAAATAATGAATACATCAAACACAATCCAATCTGCAATACATTGTGTCATTGTGAGGCTTACTGAGCTCCCTTTTTGATGATATTGTTTAAAACAAGTATCACCTGCATGATCGCACAATGTATTCATATACCCCAGTAACTGGAATACTCTTTACTCTATACTGTGTGTGTGTGTGTGTGTGTGTGTGTGTGTGTGTGTGTGTGTGTGTGTGTGTGTGTGTGTGTGTGTGTGTGTGTGTGTGTGTGTGGTGTGTGTGTGTGTGTGTGTGTGGTGTGTGTGTGTGTGTGTGTGTGTGTGTGTGTGTGTGTGTGTGTGTGTGTGTGTGTGTGTGTGTGTGTGTGTGTGTGTGTGTGTGTGTGTGTGTGTGTGTGTGTGTGTGTGTGTGTGTGTGTGTGTGTGTGTGTGTGTGTGTGTGTGTGTGTGTGTGTGGGTGTGTGTGTGTGTGTGTGGTGTGTGTGTGTGTGTGTGTGTGTGTGTGTGTGTGTGTGTGTGTGTGTTGTGTGTGTGTGTGTGTGTGTGTGTGTGTGTGTGTTGTGTGTGTGTGTGTGTGTGTGATTTAGTGTAGCAGTGGTGGACGGGTAGATGGCAGTATTTTGCTTTCCAGCTTTATTTCATATGCAGTATTAAGGGTCAGAGTCAGTGCCACCAGGTAACACTGTTCTCAGTTCTAAGACGTACACATCTATGTGATAAACAATTGCACATAATGCCTTGATCCTCCTTAGCAACAGTGTTTTCTCTATAGTAGCGGTCTGTTAGCAAAAAATAACAACCTCGGAAATGCCCAAATTGACCAATCAGAATCGGGTATTCAACTAAGCTGGGAAAATGAATGAATGAATTGACTTGAACTGTTCTCAGTTTTAAGACACATCTATCATATTAACAATTTCACAGAAGAAGCCACCAATACAATTATATTTGTTTTGTTTAAAAATGTAGACGCTTTTGGGTATAACTAATTTATTTATCTAAGCTTTCATAAGAACCGTTGAGGTAACGTTAAGACATATGTTCTTTTTTTTACAGCATTCTAGGTAATAATGATTTTTTTTAAACATTATTCACATTTTCATTGAAAAGCCATACAAATAATGTTTTATTAACCAAACAACGGTTGGTGATAAGTTAAGTCCCGGCCTACAAATCATTTTCAAACTATTTAATTCAGCTATTTTCACACATGTTGTCTCAAATATTGCACTAGTTGCTATATGGATATTTTACCAGTCCATATTGCTGTTTAAATATAATTTGGAGTCCGAAACATCCTCGTTACAAGATGACTTCAGTCTACATTTGGATTCATTCCAATCCTTGGAGACTATTTGAAACAGAATCAACAATTCAAACTGCCTGCTACAATGTTCCTCTTAAAGAGCCTGTGACAGCATCCCAACAACTGTTGTGCAATGAAATATTGGGCTACTAGTAATCTCGAACCGTCAGCTTAAAAAAGAAGGTGCGATACCGTTCCGTTAAATATCAATAATTTCGAACATCGCGGGGAAATTTCTTCGACTCATTTTGAAGTTTTGGGGGAAGCCGGAAGTGACGTCAATGCGGGAACGCTTCACTGTGCGGCGAGAGAGCCAAACACGGACAAAGTGTGTTGTCATGCGTAGAAATGGTGAATTACTGAGTTTAGGCACGTTAATAACGTTTTAATGAAGTTGACTACAGTATATTCATATTTGTCAGTGCTTTCATGTCAATTCGGCGAACATAAACATAAATGATCGTGGTGAAGATGATGATTACATTAGGATTAAAAATCAGTAGTGAGAGCTACTGAATTTCCTCCCGTAGGATGTGATATAAAAACAAATCGATTATTTTTGTAGTTGTAAACTCAAGTGGATGAAACTACATTTATTAGTGCTTTCATGTCAATTCGGCGAACATATGATACATTAAATGATCGTGAGAATGATGATTAAAAATCGTTTGTTTGTGCCGGTCTGCATTTCCTGATGAGAAAACAAACCGATGCTTTTTGTAGTTGTAGTACACCAACATGGATTAAACGTGTGTTTTTTTCACCACAATGTTGGGGAAATTAATGGATAAAATGCACGGATTATTAATATTATTATTCCCACTCCGATCGGGACACTAGGTCCACCGTTTCCCCGCAGCGAGGCTCCCCCCGTTGACAGTTTACGTGGGCTGGGTGCAGTGGCGGACTGGCCATCGGGACGAATCCCGATGGGCCGGTACCGAAGTGGGCCGGTCGGATAAGTCACTAGCACATCCCCCATAGGCGGCGCGTGAGGCTCAGGTTTGGGAAGGCTAAATAACTTATTTTACCTGACGCTGCCCGCCTCCGGCGTCTATAGAAAAGAGATCAACTCAGTGTGCGGAGTTTAAATCTCTAAGTCATATTACAGGATAAAGGAAATACAGAGAAGACGCCGACGTGTCGCACTTATCATTCATATTACATCATCAATCAGATCATCGATCATAGCCTATAATATCATAATATAGGCCTATCATATATTTCCTTATCTGAGTCAGCTTCTCCAGCCGTATCTGGCCGTGCAACACTTACAGTGTCACATACTGTATGCAGAAGTATTATTTTAAGCAACACATTATGTTGACGAAACACTCGAGTCAAATGTAATTAAAGTCAGATCCACTCGTGTCTTAGACGTGAACGCGCTCTCAGCTGGTGAGAGAAACCCTGGCTTGATTTACCGAGTTGATAACCAGCGTCGTAGGACCGTTTAGCGAGATCTCGTTTGTTAGTTTGTTGTTGTTAGTTTGTTTGTTACTCAAACATATCCAGGGTCTGTTGAACTGGCTTCGTAGTACAGGGCACAGGTGGCTAGCAGCGCTAATGTCAAAGACACAGACATTGCATTATATTTGTATTTTACCAGGATGCAGTGACACAAATATTTACATATTTACATTTACTATCTACAGCACCCGCCGCCCCTGACATCCCCCACTCCCCCGTTGACAACTTACTAGCGGTACCGAAGTGGGCCGGTCGAGAGTCCCGGGATGATTTTTAGTCCCATTCCACCACTGGCTACATGACCGTATGATCGCCCATATTGACGCACCTAATTCCTAAACTTCTAACAGATACAACATAAACCGATCCTTCAGCCTCATATGAGCTCTCAGACACGTTCAAAATGAAACTGTCTGAGCTGTCTGAGCTTGCTGCTGTGTGCGCCATCGTGTTTACATGCAGATGCTGGGATCCTGAACGGTGCAGCTGGAGCGCTGTGCCCGCAATGACGTCACACGTAATTTGGCGGGACTTGAAGAATCCCCGAGAAGATCCAGGAAATGGTCAACATTGAAGGGCAGATTAATGGTTATCAAAGTACAAATATCCAAAATCAGTTCAGTAACGGGTTTCAAGGGGACAATATTTACTCAAATTGATGGGTTTGGATGATGGGGGAAACTCGTGTCACAGGCTCTTTAAGTCAGCACACTAGTCTTTCCTTTACAGTGCATTTCTTACCCTCCATCATTTGTGCTTGAATTCAGCAGATTGATTTGAGTAGAAGCTGTGTTCAGTTTTACTGTCATTCCCTCGCTGTGAGAAAAGCTTTTCCTCTGTGCTGCTGCCATCCTCAAGACAGACAGAGAGATCTCACCTTCCCCATATATCTTCTGACCTTTCCCTGTCTACCTTCATTTTGTTGAAGGTAAGCACTAAAACACATTGTCATTCTCCGTATCTCTCTCTCTCCCTTTGCCATGTTTTTCCTCCCTTCTCTCTCTTTCCCTCCTCCCCCCGCTCCGTCCCACTCTCCCTTATTGTAGTTTTTGCGCAAGAAGGCAGAAAATCTGCTTACCCTACACACAGGGATGTTTGCCAGTCTCACACAAAGTTCAAATTGCTTGGGAAAGCTTTACCTGTGCCATCAACAGCAAATGTGTGTGTGTGTATATACTGTATGTGCTTGCATATTCTCTCCAGTGGCTTAATTTGTGTGTGTGTGTGTGTGTGTGTGTGTGTGTGTGTGTGTGTGTGTGTGTGTGTGTGTGTGTGTGTGTGTGTGTGTGTGTGTGTGTGTGTGTGTGTGTGTGTGTGTGTGTGTGTGTGTGTGTGTGTGTACAGTAAACAATGCCTGTGCAAGTTTGTGTGTGTTAGAGGCGCTGCCTTTGTATTTACAAGGACAGGTCTTTCATGCCTGGAGGGCATGCACCTTCATGTGAGCAAGGCGTTGCACTGCTTTTTATTTGGAGATCAGATTTGTTAAATGACGGTGACGAACAAACCACAAAGCATGCTGTAGCTCAGGAGTTCTCAATGGTTTAATGACTGAGGGCCAATCTCCAGGTTCATATTTGTATTTCTATCTGAATGTCCCTGAAAGGTTTTTACTTCACAATAAGACATTTCTTTAGACTCTTCACCACCACCAAGATACTATAGCAGCACCTTTTGCATAGCATAAGGGGCCCTATTATGCACATTTTCAGTTTAATATTTGTATTGTGTGTCTCTACTCCGACATGTTTACATGCTTTAATGTTCAACAAGTGTATCATCCTCATACTGCCTGTGCTGCAGCACCTCTTTTCACCCTCTGTCTCAAACCAGAGCCCAGTCTGCAATGATTGGTTAGCTGGCCGGCTCTGTTGGGATTGGGCAAATGCTCAGAGATAACCTGCCCCTAGCCTATACATACAATGTGTTGGAGCGCTAGCCAATAGAGTGCCACAGTGACGCGTCCTAAAACCCGGAAGTAAACTCCTTGCGGTTCCTTCGACAAAAAAGCAATGCAATCTCTCCATAGGGTTTTGGAAAATAACTGGAAATAAGGTCTGTGGTTGACACTCATTGAAGAGACGGATCACGTTTTGTTCTACGACATTAAATACATCAGCAGTGACCCCACTGGTGATTTCTGAAGAGTTTACGTGTCTGAAAAACGATGATTGTTAACATGTGGCTGAATAGGACTACAGAAGTTGTCGAGGCCGTTTTACGTCATTACACCGAACACGTAAAACACTCCCGCTAAGTTTGTTTGCCCTGTTCTGCTTGAAAGCAAGTCCCTGCCTCCTGCAAAGTGTTCAAACAAACGCTTCAACTTGTACAATTTTGAATCTGTATGTTTGAATATGGATCTTAAGTTGGCGTGATGTTGAAGCAGCGACCCTGCTGTAGTTCCTTTATAGCATAACGTTAGCATTTTGCTTCTGGCGACTAGATTTATGATTAGAAAATTCTAAAAGTAGAGTAGACATGTGGATATTATCCGGCTGAACAAAACGTGATCCGTCTCTTAAAAGTGTGTCAACCACAGACCTTATTTCCAGCTATTTTCCAAAATCCTATGGAGAAATTGTATTGCGTTTTTGATGAAGGAACCGGAAGGAGTTTACATCCGGGTTTTAGGATGCGTCACTGCGGTTCTCTATAGAAGCTTGAGTGTTACATAGTGATGTCATTATGTTGAGGAAGTTAACAAATGAGTCTATGGAGGTGTTTCAGGCCCTCTGGAGGGAACACAGGAATGTGAGCCTCTGCAGACCCTTTACATGCACTGAAACCTATACAACACACCAGAGGTGTGGACTCGAGTCACATGACTTGGACTCGAGTCACCAATTTGATGACTTGAGAATCGACTTGACAAAATCACAAAACACTTGCGACTTGACTTGGACTTGAGCCTTCTGACTTGAGGTGACTTGATCATTGAATTCAGAGGTCTCCAACACGCCGATCGCGAGCTGCTGCTAGAAGAGCAGACTCCCGTCGGGGAGAGCAGAATCTTCAGCCGCTCCTACTCTTGCTGAGAATCCATGCAGGCAGGGGCGGGACTTTATTTAGCTGGGCCACCATGCGGCCAATCATATGCGAGGACACACTAGGATCATACCATTATGTGAAAGAAGGGTGGGGGGCACAGCAGGTGTAGTGGTACAGGCAAGCTACACAGAGCGACGGGGAGCCGGATTGAAATGCAAGTGCGTTGGAAAAAATCAAGAAATTAGCGAAAACCGAAAAAAGAAGCAGCATCTGGCTGCTTTTCAATGATATTGGAGAAAGCAAAGCTGAGTGCAGGATTTGTAAAATGAAAATAACCTTTTTTGGTTACCTTTATTTTGGTAACCACTCAGGATTTACTGTCAGAGGTGGGAGAAGTTCAGATCTTGTACTTGAGTACAAAAGTACCAGAGTGTAGGAATACTCGGTTACAATAAAAAGTCCTGCATTCAAAATGTTACAAGTAAAAGTACAAAAGTATTAGCATCAAAATATACTTAAAGTACCACCTGCAGAGGGATCTAGATGCAGGTGTTCTTTTCCCCATAGAGACCGCCTCGCTGCACATTATCCCTTGCATAAAGATAGATTGTGGGTCCCTTATAACATGTTGTACACAGTAGAAATAAACATTCTGGTCACCTCAACAGCAGGGATCTTATACATTAAACTCCTTCTGAATCAAACCGTCACGGTAGCCTTACCTTACTGATCCCTCTTAAAATAGAAAAACACACGTTACTTTACCAGCAGAGAGAAAATGGATTATTAAATTATTAATGTGACTAATAAAGAGCAGTTTGATTATTAAGTATTATTCTGTTGATCGATGTCATTACATTTGGTGAAAAACACATAATGACTTGTTTATGACTCGTTTTGTCAAAGTTTAGGACTTGACTTGACTTGAACTTGCCCATCCTGACTTGGACTTGAGCGCAAAGACTTGAGACTTGACTCGGACTTGAGCGCAAAGACTTGAGACTTGACTCGGACTTGCAAAACAATGACTTGGTCCCACCTCTGCAACACACTACAGGAAAGGGAAAAGCCTCAAAATGCACAATGGGGCCTCTTTAAATCACTTTCGATTGCACCTGGAAGATTAAAAGCATCTACTTGGATCCAATCTCTGTTGCTTCTTCCTCTTTTCTGCCAAGGATAAAATAAGTGTTTCTACATCCCTGTCTTTTTGTGAAAATGACACATAAGACAGCAAATACAAATAAGTTGGGGACAGCACCTCAGCCTTATATCACTCAGAGACGACGAAGAGAAATAGAAAGTACTAGAATGGATCCCAAAAAGCCCCAATCAACAGAAACCATCTGAATTTACTGCCAAGCTTCCTCAAATAATATCAATGTACTGAACAGCAACCCCCTCTACAGTGGAGATTGCATTCTGTCAGTTAGCATTGGAAATCCTGCCTAGCATATCGACAACAGCGAGAACCCCCATCAGCTCACACACCCCGGTGGTCCCAGAACCAGCACCTAGGACAGCGGCCACACACACACACACCCACACCCACCCACACACACACACACACACACACACACATACACACACACACACACACACACACACACACACACACACAGTTTTAATGATCCTCCTGAGCAGAACAGGAGAGGGACACTTATATAAACTGCCGGCTGATTTATTGACAGTATTGAAGCGTTATCACAGCTGAACATCCTGTTATTCTGGTTCAGTCAAGTGGTCATATCGCTGCAGCCTCAGACAGGTCACATTAACCTGAGCCTGTGCTGAAACATGAAATCGCATACAAAGACGAGACAACTTCCTTTAGAAGTATACACTGTGAAAGTGGCATGGTATGTGATGGGTCTTAATTATCCTACCCGGGTAGTAAAACAACTTGTCTCCTTTCATTTTCCCATTCAACACACTCATTGTAAATCACATTTTGAGGGAAGTGTATTTTTTTATTCAAATATTTGTATTGATTTTCCACATATAACAAACAGCAGCACTCAACATTCAAAAATACAGCACACGCAGAAAGTATACAAAATATCAATTGACATCCAGAGGGGATACAAAATATGTATATAGAAAGTAAGCGTACACATAAATGATGAAATTAAAAACTACATGGTTAAATAACCAAAAGTAAAAATGAAAACATAAATGAATAAAAAACAATGTGGTGGGGTGGGGGGGGGGGTTGGCTACGTTATTTCAATGTTAGAGAATTCGTTCTCAAAGTAGGACAGAAATGGTTGCCAGACCTTATAGTACTTTGCGATAGAGCCCCGGGTAGTGTGCTTTAGCTGCTCAAGTTTAAGATGTGACATTACTTCCTCTACCCAGCGCTTGTGAGACGGCGGTGCAGCCTTCTTCCAACTAAATAGTATCAGACGTCTAGCAAGTAGGGTAGAGAATGCCACAGCCTCAGCCTGATCAGTTGTTATTCGTGTCTCCTGTGTGACCACACCAAATAATGCTGTCAATGGGTTAGCATCCACCGCCGTGTTACACATGTACGAAAAGGTTTTAAATATACCAGTCCAAAAAGGGGCCAGTTTTGGACAGAGCGAAAACATGTGACTTAGGCTGGCCGGGTCCCGACTGCACCTGATGCAGGTTGGGTCTAGACCTGGGTAAAATCTGGCCAGTTTACTTGCAGATAGATGTAACCTTTGTAAAACCTTAAATTGTAGCAGCCCATGTCTAATGCACATTGAGGATGAGTGGACAAACCGAATTGCTGCCTGCCAAATAGTATCTGATATAGTTATTCCCAACTCTTCCTCCCATTGCCTCATTAAGTGATTAAGCGATGGAGCGGTGACCCTCTGAATATTGTCATATATTTAAACAGTCATCAATCCAGGTACTCTGTGGGGCTGCTAGAGAGAAGTGGGTCCTGACATAACTACGTATCTGCAAATATCTGAAGAAACATGACTGTGGGATATTGAAATCCTTATTTAACTGCTCAAAATAAATAAAGGGTCCATTTTTAAAAATATCTTTAACACACCTAATCCCTCTCCCATGCCATAACCGAAAAGATGGATCAGTGAGAGATGGAGAAAAAATTACATTTGCCAGTATTGGGGAAGCAATAAGTGCCTGTTTGTGTTTGAAATTAATTCTAAACTGAGTCCATATCTTTAGAGAGCCTTGGATGACTGTGTTATTCGTCCAGTAGTTTTTACTCAAGGGTAGTGGAGTGCGAATTAAAGAGCAAAGTGACACTGGATTACTTGAATGCTGCTCCATTACAGACCAAACTGGGGATTTGTCCGTCACATCAACCCAAAACATCAGCTTGTGGATGTTGGCAGCCCAATAATAATACAAATAATTGGGTAAGGACAAACCACCCTCCCCCTTTGGCCTTTCCAAATACTCTTTGCTAATTTGAGGTACAGCCTTATTCCAAATGAAAGTGGAAGTACATTTATTTAATTCCCTAAAGAAGGATTTAGGGATGAAGATTGGGATTGCCTGAAACAGAAATAAGAACCTGGGCATGATCGTCATTTTAACAGAATTAACCCTGCCAGCTAGTGACAGGGGGAGAGTCGACCATCTCTCCATGTCCAGTTTAGCCTTATCAAGCACTATTTTAAAATGATTGTCCATCAGATCTTTGTATTTGTAAGTGACACAGACACCTAGGTATGTAAAGCTGTCCTCACACACAGTGAAAGGGAAGTTCTGATATGACATTTTACGTGCTTTATCATTTATGCGATAAGTTCCAAGGCAATAGGTATAGTGGCATGGGGATCTGAAAGAAAAAGAAGAAGATCATCCGCATAGAGCGACAACTTATGCAATTCTCCCCCCCTTTGCACTCCAGTTAGACTAGCGGTCTCTCTTAACAGTATTGCCAGGGGCTCTATAGCAATATTGAATATCTGGGGGCTCAGTGGACAACCCTGTCGTGTCCCACGGAAAAGTTGGAAATAATGAGACATTATCCCATTAGTTCGAATTTAAGCTTTAGGCGCTGTATAAAGGATCTTGATCAGCCAACAAAAAGTAGGGCCGAAGCTGAACTTCTCGAGCGCAGTGAACAGGTAATTGTATTCAATCCTATCAAACGCCTTCTGTGCATCCAAGGATATAATAAGTTCAGGTTCGACATTGTTGGGCTGGTAGATAACATTGAACACACGGCGGAGGTTGCTTGAAAGTTGTCTACCCACAATGAAACCAGTCTGATCTGGATGTATAAATGTAGGCATCATTTTCTCAAGCCTCCCTGCTAGGACCTTGGTTAGAATTTTATAGTCGCAACATAAAAGACTAATCAGGCGATATGATTCACACAACAACGGATCTTTATTATTTTTGAGTAATAGTGAGATAGAGGCCTGCGTCATAGTTGGGGGAAGAACCTTCCTAACCAGGACCTCCTCAAATACCTTTACTAATAGCGGCAGTAGTTTAGGGGCAAACTTCTTAAAAAATTTACTTGGATATAACCAAGTGAATTGCTTTTCCAGGCTTCATTTTTTTAATTGCGTTGTCAATCTCTGTTAAAGTTATATTTCTCTCCAGTCCAGATTTGTCTGATTCATCCAAAGAGGGCATTTCAATTTGACTAAAGAAGTCATCTACTAATTCCTTGCTACTTGCCCCCGAGGTGTACAGATTCTGGGCATTAATGTTTTTTTGGTCTGTGACAATATTACCTAACTCATCTTTTATTGCAGATATAAAATCTGCTGTTGCTGACTGTTTAAGTTGATGGCACAAAAGCTTGCTGGCACGCTCCCCATGTTCATAGAAATTAAAGCGTGATTTTAAGTGAAGATCTACAGCGTCCCCATTGGACAGAGAATCAAATTCTGTCTGAAGCTAAATTCTCTCCTTGTAAAGATTCTCCGAAGACGAAATACTGAATGTAATCGGTCAATCACTTTAATCCTATCAATCAATTCTGTAGCTCGTTTGAATTTCCTTTTAGTTTCACCAGCGTTATAAGATATCACTTGCCCCCTTACATATGCTTTCATGGTTTCCCATAGTGTGAAATAACTTATCTCTGGGGACTCATTGGTTTCGAGAAAGAAATCAATTTGTGTGTTTATAAAGTCAACAAAGTTTTTTTCCGCAAGCAGCCTAGGATTAAGGCGCCATACGCGTTGGCGGAGTATATTTTACGGAAAACGGAGCTTCAAAAGTACTGGGCAATGGTCTGATATGACTATACTGTTGTATTCCACCTGTGTAGTTATGGGCAATCATTTTTGGTCTATTAAAAAACAATCAATTCTAGAGTAGGTTTGGTGTACTGGGGAGAAAAAAGAGAACTGTTTGGAAGTCGGGTATTTAAATCTCATGGGGTCAATCACTCCGTAGGCTTGAAGGAATGTATTTATGCAGCTTGCTGATTTATTAGGTGCGGTGACCTTACTGCCAGAACGATCTAGCACAGAGTCTAGGACACCATTTAGGTCCCCTCCTAATATTAATTCATGCGAGTCTAGGCCTGGCAACAGTGAGAAAAGATTCCTGAAGAAATCAACGTCATCCCAATTTGGGGCATACACATTCGCAAGCACTACTGGCTTATTGATCAGTTTATCTTGAATAATTATGTAACGACCATTTTTGTCCCTTATGGATTCTGACTCTTCAAACTGCACATCTCTGTGCAGGAGAATAGCTACCCCCCTGCTCTTGCTATTAAAATCGGAGTGGAAAACCTGTGTAAATCCTGCTCTTTGAAGCATTAGCTGGGACGGAAGTGTATTTTGATAATTTTTTCGAGGTACACTGTAACCCAAAAATAAAAGTTGATGGATGATGTCAGGGTGGACAAATGAATCAACAAACTTGGCCCTTTCACCCAGGAATCCGCTGTTCGTGGCCCGTTCGAAACCAAAAGTCAAAATTGACTTTAAATATACGCATTTACGTGGTTAGTTAATTGATTAAGTTTGCTTGACTTACGTTGGTAATTTATTTTAAACTAAAATCTTTTACAAAACCTAACCAATTATTTTTATTTCAATTTATGTTATCCACAATTTTTTCAAAACTGGTATTGACAAGTCAACATTGACTTGCGTTTAGCGTACTTGACTCATGTTGGTCATTTCAGTTACATCCTTATTTTGACCCAGACCATAATCTTTTACCTAACCAAATAATTGTGTTCAAATTCATTTAAACCACATGTTTAAAAATGGGATGGAAACCCTGGAGAAAATACGGTCCACCACGCCACCAAGTTTGCAGGTTTGACTCCGGCCTGTGTAAGTATTTCGGCAGTGTCATCCCCCCTGTCTCCTCTTTTTAAGGCGGACATCTTAAGTCACTCTGGTTGAAAATACCTTGACAAGTGGATATCATTTCCTCAAAACATAATTGAGAATTCATTTTTCTTTGGAGGTAATTTTCAGGAGACAAGATTGTCAACTCTACACTCTCTGTGTGTGCTTGTGCTGAGCAAGATTTAATTTCAGAATCCAAAAGGAAGCTAAATGTGCTCCCCCTCTGGTTGACAGCAGAGGGGTATAGCTCTAAATCCAGAAAGTCTAAATACCTGCATTACATCCTTTAACACATGTACGGTTATGTAGGCTAATCCACAGCAGCACTGTCTGCTGCTGCAGAGCAGGCAGCAGCTGAGCCTGCTGGCTGGACGCTAATAGACCACAGATCATGCTGACAGTATAATTCAGAAGACTATTTCTGGACATTAGAGGTTATGTGTTTCTGTTTTGGGAGAGACAACAACACAGACACACCTATAGACAGAAACACAGATGAGCCACCATCAGTCTTCAGTAACAGTTTGACACCGGGTTCTTGGCTGACTGCTATTTTGCGTCACACACACACACAAGGGCATCTGGGTCTCTTTTGGCCCATGTTTGTCACATCACAGAAATAAACGTCCGTGCATGAATGACAATGTCATAGATAAATAGACATTTAGCATTTACACAGACAATGAATGCAGACACTATAGTGTGATTTAACATCGTTTAGTTTCACATCTCT
The DNA here is from genome assembly GCF_902827175.1 of Gymnodraco acuticeps. Taxonomy (NCBI): domain Eukaryota; kingdom Metazoa; phylum Chordata; class Actinopteri; order Perciformes; family Bathydraconidae; genus Gymnodraco; species Gymnodraco acuticeps. Next base: position 464,068 of record NW_022991123.1, read on the forward strand.
TGTAGTGGATGGACCAGTAAGCACAGTATATTGCGAAACTAAGGAAGCCCATCCATGCATGCCCGGCGCCGTGGGAGGGCCAGGCCCTCCCATTTGACATTCCTGCCCTCCCCCAATAAACACGATTTTTATTATTTATAAAAATAAAAATATATTTTTATTTTATTTTAAATAAACTGTGAACTTTTATGCTACGATGTATGTGATGTCAGATAGTAACTAACACAAAAAATCGCAGGCTACGTCAAATAAATTCATGTGTCTGTTGTGATTTGTGATTCGTCCACATTTAGACCAATCACAGCGTCACACTCTGCCGCCTATTCTGGATTTGTTTATTGTCCATTCTGTAGACTTCCATTTCTGTTTGAATTACAAAATGGACATCAGAAATTGGCTTGACGAAATAGCGATGAAAGAACTGCAGCCGATGTTGCTGCTGGCGACCCTGCACCTGCCGATGCAGCAGCACGCCTTAATGTCACAAGCCTGACCTCGGCAAACCCCGGGGCTGAGTTAGCGAGCCCAAGCCTTGACTCATCAAGGCGGCCGCCACCAACGCTGTCCTCCGAGGCACAGCTCCTTGTGCCCCTACCATCACCACCTGCGTTGCCACACCCTGAACCACACCCGCCAGCATCCTCCTCCTCCGTGCCGGTGCCTCCACTACAGACGCTACCTCGCAGCACATCAACAGGTACTATTGGGCCAGCAACCACTCAAAGACCAACAGCCCCAGATGATCTTGGGGTTAATAAACCCAACCAGGTGAAACTGGATCGTTATCCAGGGAGATTGTTTTCAGGAAAGAAGCGCACTTTTGCCGCTGCATGGTACAACAACAGACCATGGCTTGAAGATTCGTTAAAAGCAGACGCAGCCTTTTGTTTCCCCTGTAGACAGTTTAAAGTGAATACGTCTTCATCTGATGCGGCTTTTACTGTCAAAGGTTTTTGCGACTGGAAACACGCATTACAGACTGATACAGGACTGCTAAGGCATGCCGCATCAAAAGAACACATTTCATGTGAGAGTTTGTGGAGAGAGAGAGACAGATACGCGAGGAAACAAATAAGGAAATTAGTACTTTGGTGCAGATCAGCTGGCACGGAACCGTTATTACGTGTCAGCTGTCGTTGATATTATAGCTTTTTTAGCTGTCAAGTGTCAACCAACTCCCTCTCAGGTGACCACGGTTCACTCCACAGCATGTGTGATAAAACTGCTCGTTTCAGAGTGGCCTTTTATTGTGGCCAGCCTAAGGCACACCTGTGCAATAATCATGCTGTCTAATCAGTAGGGGTGTAACGGTACACGTACCGAAATTATTCGGTACGGGCCCTTCGGTTCGGTACAGGTGTGTACCGAAGTGTACCGAACGAATATAACGTTAAACGTAAAAAATTGAGAACGTGAATAACTTTTTGGAAGTAATCTCAGGTGCTGCGTCGCAGCATTCAGAGTAATTTACTCACATTGGGTTCAACGCGTCATAGAGCGAGCAAGTTATTTCATTGGATGAGAGGCATACTATGAGAGCTGGTCAGAGGGATGCGTTCAGATGTAGTCAGTAATTTGAGGAACTGTCAAAAATTCATGGCGAACGCAGATAAAGTTGAGCTCGAAAATCCTCCAGCATCATTGAAGTCTCCGGTTTGGGAACATTTTGGTTTCGCAGTTACGTACAAGGATGACGGACAAAGACAGGTGGACCGAACCAAAGCTGTTTGTCGGCATTGTTCAACTAAAATTGGTTACACGGCTGGCAATACATCAAACTTGCACACTCTTGAAAAGGCATCACCCGAACATGAATATCACCGGTACCAAAAGAAAAAAGACAGAAGTGCAAACCCAACTCCCACTAGCATTCAAGCCACCACCACTCGCAGAAAGTTCAGACCGAGCCAAAGCTATTACAAACGCCAAATATCCTTATGTTGCCATGTTAGCAAAGCGCTACCTGGCTGTATCTGCTACCTCTGTCCCTAGCGAGTGGGTTTTCTCCACATCAGGAGACATTGTTAGTGCCAGCAGATCTGCCCTTTCGGCAAGCAATGTGGACAAGTTCATTTTTCTTTTAAAAAAACATGAAAATACAATGACAAGCAAGTCCTAATGTCAAACTGGCTGCTTAGGTGCTAGTACAGTAGGCTACAGTTAAAATACAGATTATTTCAGTTCATCGAAATGCTGCACCTTAATGTTCATTTTATTATATTTTGTATTTATTTGAGTGAATATTCACAGTTTAATAATAATTAAAAACCCAAAACTAATAGTTTATGTTTTGTGAGTACTAGTACAGTAAAGTTCAAATACAGATTATTTCAGTTCATCAAAATGCTGCACCTTAATGTTTATTTTACTATATTTTGTATTTATTTGAGTGAATACATTATTCACAGTTTAATAATAATAATAAAAATATATATATATGTTTTGTTTTGTGAAAAAAAATTCTGCTGTACCGAAAACGTACCGAACCGAACCGTGACCAAAAAACCGAGGTACATACCGAACCGAAATGTTTGTGAACCGTTACACCCCTACTAATCAGCATCTTGATATGCCACACCTGTGAGGTGGGATGGATTATCTCGGCAAAGGAGAAGTGCTCACTATCACAGATCTTTTCAGATTTGTGAACAATATTTGAGAGAAATGGTTATTTTGTGTATCTAGAAAATGTTTTAGATCTTTGAGTTCATCTCATGAAAAATGGGAGCAAAAACAAAAGTTTTGCATTTATATTTTTGTTCAGTGTATGTTGCCCTTTATTTGTGTATGTATTTGTGATAAGTGTGCGTCTTTGCGGGATGCCGTTGGCCTTGCTGTTTGATATATATTGTGCCGCAGGCCCGCAGCACATGACGGTTTTGTGTGCCCTCCCATGAAAATCATATCTCCTCCCTTTAGATTTGTTCTGGCGCTGGGTCTGCATCCATGTCTCCTACCCCGACCCAGAGGACGAGCTGTTCCATTGTGGCCATTAATCACCCCACCAGGAGCGTTAGCTTGTTTTGTGGGGGGGGGGGTCAAAAGGAGCAGTTTAGGTGACATACCTGCCTACCACAGGGATTTAAATTAGCTTTTTTTAGCTGAATATATCCCCAGAATGCCTGAACCTTTTCAACTGTAGTTGGCCAAAGGTCTTACCCTAAAGGCCCGGACACACCAAGACGATTTTGGCCGACGATGAGCGTCGACACGCCCTACTCAGATTGGTGTGTCCCGCACCGTTGTATCTTTTCAGCCGTGCCAACACCTTTTCGGCCAAAGGCTGTCGGCAAAAGAAATCACTCTGATTGGCTGTTCAGCTTAGCGAATCAGTGCATGAGAAGTGAAACGGAAGTGAGGGACCCAAACTAACTATTAAGAAGGCAAATCTGAGATTTCATTTAACTCCAGTTCTCGACACAGGTTCGGGAAAGCCCATGAGCTTCTCGTTGTACTCGGTTATCACGCAATCTGTCTTCCGGTTGTTGCCTCTTTTGAATGACGAATACACACTACCACCACCTGCTGGTAAGGAGAGTTATTGTCACTCACGAATGCGCAGTTCATACGTGCAACTTGGCCGTCGGCTGAAGTCTTTGCGGTGTGTTCCAGTGCGACACATGGCCAAGACGCAGGAGACGCGGGGCGACACAACAGTCGGGGTCCGTCTGTGTGAGTTCTTTGGTGTCAGCTTGGTGTGTCCGGGCTTTTAAATAGAAAAAAGGCTCTGGGATGGTTAGTAGTTTTAAGCTCATGGAGGTGGAGTCCAACATCATCAGCAGTTAAAGAAGCAAGGCGGAATAATATCCTGAACGTCTGACACCTAGGTCAGGAGCTATCTCTACACCTCTACATCTTTATTGTCCCGCTGATTGCTGGATGTAGATGGAAAAAATAAATCATCCGTGTGTGTGTGTGTGTCCGACAGTTATCCCTGAGTCGCTGCTCACCGGACCAGTGGTTTACCGCTAGCAACATCTATTTGTTTTCCTACTCCATTTCACCTTGACATGGATGGGAGGCCTGGCTTTATGTGTGTGTGTGTGTGTGTGTGTGTGTGTTGTGTGTGTGTGTGTGTGTGTGTGTGTGTGTGTGTGTGTGTGTGTGTGTGTGTGTGTGTGTGTGTGTGTGTGTGTGTGTGTGTGTGTGTTGTGTGTGTGTGTGTGTGTGTGTGTGTGTGTGTGGTGTGTGTGTGTGTGTGTGTGTGTGTGCGGGTGTGTGTGTGTGGTGTGTGTGTGTGTGTGTGTGTGTGTGTGTAAGAGGCAGGCTGGTATATGTTTCTCCTTCTCTCGTGGAAAGCAATCTCCTAGGTTGAGCTCATAAATCAGGGTGGGGGGATGGAAATGTGGATTGAGAATGTGTGTGTGCGACTCTTTCACCAAGCTCATACCTGTCGTTAGTGTGCAGGGGGGGTGCATCTCCTCAGATGTTGTATTTGCTTTTGCTTGACGTCAACGCAGTGTCAGCCTCTTTGTTGATG